>NC_059425.1:32353049-32653049 GCF_021028975.2 Sphaerodactylus townsendi
CTGATGCCCGCGGGGGGGGGGGGGGAGAGGAGGCGGAGATGCCAGAGAGGCGCAGAGTGGTGTGCACAGGACTTGCTGGAGGCTAGAGCAGGCTGGCCCCTGATTGAGCCGGTGGGGCGGAGGCAGAGGGGTGGGGTGGAGGCACTGGAGCAGTGCAGGGCAGAGCAGCGGGTGCACACAGGACTAAAACCTCAGTATTCAGGTTAAATTGCTGTGTTGGCACTTTGCGATAAATAAGTGGGTTTTGGGTTGCAATTTGGGCACTTGGTCTCGAAAAGGTTCACCATCACTGTCTTAGAAAGATAACACAGGTACAGGTGTGACTCATCCCTCATTGAAAAGGAGACACTGAACACTTGGTTCATGCACATGATGACAGTTACCTAATTTGCAACTCTCTACATAATTATCAAGCAATTATACTGTAGAATAACTAGAGTTGCATAAACTGGGGCAGAATTGGAAAAGACCGTTGAGACAGCAACCAGACTACAGCTAAAACAAACACAGTCTTGCTTCATATTTTCTCACACTGCTGTCGGTAACGTTGTACAAACTCAAACATTCCAAACTGTGTTTTTCTGTTTCCAGATGTATTTATTTATTTAGTCTCCTAAGGGAATTGCTCTTGATCTTCATGTTATGTGCTAGTCTTCCTGTACTTGAATCCATTCTTGTTTCATTTATCCTTTTTACCCCTGAATATTTACTTCTGATTCCTTTTATTCTCTCACAACCTCTGCTTTGTTTTTTTCCTGAGTTGTAATAATTGCTGCTGGAATTGCTTTTGCTGCAAGAACAATGCAGAAGGGGCAAATGTTTTGTTCTCCCTGGAATCAACACCCCACCCTCATCTATGGTTGCCTCCTTTGCCACATCAACCCCCCACCCCATAGTACAATATGCTCCTCCCTTCCCTGTCCTTTTTCCACCAGCTCCACAACCAACTTTGTTTGGGGTCCTGGACTGCCCCATCCAAAGCCTAAGGCAGCCAGTGACAGCTGTGCTGTGCCTCTGCCTCCAGAGGGCTTTCAGTCAATGCAGGGAGGCATAAAAACAACAACACCCTCACTGGCCACCTGAAAACCCTCTGTGGGGCTAAATGGACTTAGTCCAGGGCGCCGACCATGGTTCTTGTGGCACAAAAGCCCAGGTGGAAGCTGACTATAGTTGGCTGCACCTCGGGAATGCCTCGGCCCACCTCCCACCCCATGCTGGCATCCAATTTGATGCCAGCCTTGTGCCGTGGTGGCCTCAACTTCTGGGTTTTGCCCCATGGAGCTGAGGGGCAAGTCATGTTTTAGGACAACCCAGCAAACCCCAGTTTGGACCGTCTTCATTCAAGCATCAAAGGAACCAAGGTTTGTTGAAACCACGTTTTGTAAACCACAACTTTTAATGACACTAAATACATCCAGCGTGTCGCATGTGTGACTTGCTCCACTAGTAGTTGCAGTGCAAACATGCCATGCGATTATATTTTCCACCCACAATATACCACCTCGACCATTTTAATTAGAAAGGTTACTCTGCTCACAGGACATTTAGGAAAAGCAGCCTTTATCATGAGCTTAATCCCCTTTAGCCAGCTGATTCACTCCAGGGGAAAGAAATTCGGATGAGCCTTGGAGTACTTTTCCAACTAATTCCACTGGATTCTATGCCGACTTTTCCCGTATTTTGTGGCCTGGTACAAAAACTGTAAATGCATGGGCAAGACATTCTTTTTATGCGTGGGCAAGACATTCATGGTTGGACTGCATCTCGTGAACTGAGCTTTCAGGACCTTTGTGTGCAGCTCAGATTGGCCTGGGTTTGACATGAAGCTCATTGGTTCCCCTGGAAGAGTCTGTATGACATGGTAGTGGAGCCATGTGACCTTTGTGTTGCTGAACCGAGTATCAAGTTGCTGCAAAATAAACGGGGCGGTGGAAAGTATTCAACTAGAAGAACTCTACGACTGATTCTGAACAGTCAGTCGTTCAATACATTGTGTTGCCCACTTAAGTAGAACAAAATTCAAGACCAATAGTACCTTAGAGACCAACAGAATTTTCCAAGATACAAGTTTTCCTAAATCAAAGTTTTGTCAGATACTGGATGAAGTGAGCTTTGACTTACCCTGGGAAATTTTGTTGGTCTTTAGGGGGCTACTGGTCTTTAATTTTGTTCTGCTACTACAGACTAACATGGCTACCCACCTGAAACTATTCACTTACATAGTTTCCAAACTCACCCCCCAGTTTGTGATATAAAAGGAAGGAACAGACTTACAGCCTGCCTGGGAAATGTATTCTTGTGGCCTCAGTCATGTACTCACAGTGTTTTTCTGAAGTGGTGATTGGTCTTTAACCTGTGTTTGTGAACTGCTTTGAAGACATCAGTCAAGAAGCTGGTTATCCATTTCTAAATAAATGTTTGCCAGCTTGCTGCAGGTTCCAAGTACAGTCATCTGTGGTACGTGGCTGGTGAAGAGAGTCCTTCTGTTTCTTTTGCCATGGAAAGAAACCTAACAGATTTCTTATATTCCTCTGGAGGTGGCCAGCATGTTGAATTGCTTATTCCATTCCTTTGTCACATGAAGATACATCTGAAGCTACCATCAATCTGATAGCCGCCTTAGCTTGTACTGACCTGTGCTGCCTTTTCTGACAGCTCCCCAAAGCCTTAGGGAAGAGTCATTTTCATTCTGCCCCCAATCATCTTTTAACTGGAGATGGCAAGGATTGAATCTGGGATCTTCTGCTTGTACTCCGTTACTGAGCCATGGACCTAGCATGGAAGTAATGGCATCCTGGAAAGATAGTAGCAGATTTGAACATTTTGGCCCTTTATGCATGTAGAACTTACTCTGAGGCTGTTTGCTCTGTGATGGGGTTTTCCCATATTTTTTCATTTACACAGTATTCCTGCTGAACTAAGCTGCCATTTTACCTGCCCCCCTCCCTGTGCTTCCTTGTTGTTTCTGCAACTTCCAAAGGGGGGGGGGTGTTCCTATGGTCTTTCGCTCCTGAGACAGACCTACATCGTTTAAATAAAAAAGTTTTTAAAAACTTCACTGCTGCTCCTGAAATGCCAACCAGAGGAGTGGGTGGAACTCATGGTTTGTGGGCGGGGAAAGGTGGGGAGAAACAGAAAAACCTGAAGGAAGCTTCTGATTCCTTTTGCTTTCCCTGCAGAGGGAGATAAAAAAAATCTCACTTTAACCAGTTCCAGAAACGTCGTGGAGAGTCTGATCTGAAGCACAGTGAGTTCTGAAGAGGGGAAAAGTGTATACAATCGAGAATCCAACCTGAAGGAATTGTATGCTGAATGCGAAGTGTGTAAATGGTCATTGATTTCATTTGATAGGCAATAATTTAAGCTAGTACCCATTATCCAAGTTGCTTTGCATATTCTGAAGCTAAGCTTTGAAAATGAATCTTGGGACTGCACCTGTCTCACAACTGAGTCTTGCCTTCGACCATTCCCTTTAAAAAACTGTGCAGTGTCTCGGTGTTCCAGACTGTTCGTAAGAGGAGGCGGCCAGCCAAGGCTTTAATAATAGATCAAAAGTTTATGTTTAAAGATGAGAACACACACAAGCAGCAGAGAAGTCAACATGTAAAGGGAGAAGGAAGATCAAACACAACTTGAACTGAAAAGAGACATTTAGCCTCTTCCTCCCAAGTACTGCTGTAATGCCTTCTACCATGAGCAGTTTCTGTAATCTAGATTTTGATTTTTCAGTACCTGCTAGGGCACTTGCAATCGTACCTAAATGTAGACTTGCTCTGTGTGTTCTCCAGCTCCCCACTATGTTGTTGCGCATGCAAATATGTCCAGGCTCCTCATCTCTGTAGCCAGCTTGGCCAATCCAGTGGCTTCATACTACCAATCTACCATACTACCATACTACCATACTTGCCAATCACATAAACTGTTGTTATTTATTCCTTTTATACCCTGCTCTTCTCCTGTGGGGATACAAAGCTGCTAACAACATAGTTCTCCCTTCCTCCATTTTATCCTTGTAACAGTAACTCTGTGAGCTTGACTGGCCTGGGGTCACCCAGTGGTTCTTCATGGAACAGTTAGGATTTGAATCCAGTTCTCTCAGATCCTAGTTCGACATTCTTTCCACTACACTATGCTAGCTGTGCTCACAGAGCCCCAAATGGCTCATTAGGATCTCATCTGGGATCTAGTTTATACATTGTGCTTTCAAGTGTACATCTGAAGCTGTAATGTAAATGAAGTAAACACATTTTTTGTAAATTCTTATATGCACTTATCAGAGATAGAGGGATGGCTGCAGCCCCTGGGTGGATGTACACTTGGGGACAAGCATCATTTTGTTTCATACAATGTTTTGGAGCAGTCCTAAGATTACATACTAACCTCAGGTGATGATGTTCATCAAGTCTGTGACAGGATGTGCAATTCTTAAAAGTCAGTAATTAATAGGCAAAAATTTGGAATTGTATGTACACTAAGTCCATGAAAATATATATGAATGCCTTATAAGAAGTCAGATCATAGTGTCTAGTTCAGCATTATCTGCTGTAGCTGATAGCAGCTTTGTATGGACTGAGGCAGAGAAAGATCTTTTTCCAGGGCTGTTATCTGAGATCCTGTAAACTGGACACGCCAGGAATTAAAACTGGGACCTTCTGCATACAAAGCAAGGCTTTTGCCTAGGAACTTCTCCATACCACTGAGCCATAGCAAGCTTAAACAGAACCAGCTACATTCTTAGCCGGTTACCATAAATCACAATTTTATTCCACCCTTCCTCCAATGATTTCAGGGGTGATTATATGGTCCTTTGTTTATCTTCACAATGTGGAGGCTGATGAGGGGGGCATTATGTGCTCTCTGCAAGTCAGCATGTACAAATAGTCAGTATATTCTGGCTCCAATGGAGGATATAACACTCCCCCCTGCAGACCCTGGCGGTTTTAGTCACCAAAAAGGCAGGAATTATTCCCTCTTCCATGCAGCAGTCCCAATCCAAATCAGACCCTGCTGCACATTTAGTTACAACTTTCTACCAAGAACTCTTCCCCATGGCAAATGCCCGAAGTTTGTAACATCTAGTTCTTGGTAATATAGACTATATGGCATCATACCCCTTTCCTCCCTAAACATCCATGATGATAATGTCAGAGGGTAGCCATGTTGTTCTTTAGTAGAACAGCTAGATTCAAGTCCAGTAGCACCTTAGAGAGGTTCCCTTTGTCAGATCCCTGACGAAAGCTTATACCCTAAAAATCTTGTCTCTAGAATACAACCAAACTCAAATCTAGCCATCCCCAAATCTCCAAAGATTTCCCAACCCAGAACTGGCAGCCCTACATTTGTAGAATCGTACGCAATAGTTCATGGTTCATAACCAGGTCTCACAGAGTAAGTCTAGGGTTGTTTCCCTTTAAAAATCTCAGATGTGGAAGATGGAGCAGAGTCTCACCAACCAGCCAACCAGTTTCTCCAGTAGGGGCTAAAATGGTGGTCTGAGATTTCCAGAGCTGGTTTCTGAAGAGACTACTTACACATTTGCTCAATTTATGAAATCTCATAGGCCTGCAAAGGTTGTCATTGGTTATACCTTTTAGGCAGCAATTCTCTGCACACCTGCTTAAAAGTAATCTCTATTGAACTCTGTGAGATTTATTTCTGAGTAAACATGTAGAATTAGATGATGGTTTTACCTGCAGTGGTAAAGGAATAATTAACTTGGGAGGAATTACGCCTCTTTTAACATGTCTGACAGCAGCGCTGGTGGAAAATAAAGTCGTCGGGTGTTTTTTCCCATACTATTTTTCAAAATGCCTTATTTCTCTATTTTTAGGTCTGTGGTCACAGTAAGGAAGTAATAATTTTCTGACATTGACCTATTCTCATTGACCTAGAACTAGCAGTGACAGCAGCAGGGAAGGAGGGGACACTGGTAAACCTGGTAGTTTGCAGGGTGCTTTTCCAGAGCATCAGCAGATGGCAAAGTTGTTTATCTACACCTCGGTCTTTGTACTCTGCATACCACAGCGAAGTGTATCTATGACCCAACAGGAGCTGATAATTGGCTCTGTTCCAAAGAACTGAATAACCAGGGATACAATTGATGTTTATAAAATTACCCATAGTATGGAGAAAGTAGATTGAAAACACTGAACAATTAGGGATGTGATAGATGTGTATTAAATTATGAATGGTATGGAGAAAGTAAATTGAAATTAGATTGAGGGCACCAAAGTTCAAAAGCAGTAAACATTTTTAAAGCTTTTCCCCTGATCATTGTTTTAATTCTGTTTTTAGAATACATTTATGTACCTTTTTTTTACTGTTATCCCTCTGGAGACTCAGTTATTGTGAGGAAAGGTAGATTGATAAATATTTTAAAATTAAAATATAAATGATACATAAATAGATTGAGCAGAGGTAAAGAAACACTATTTCATACTGCTTTGTGGAATTTAAAGCTGTATGGTGTGGTGGTAGCTGCTAGATTAGAGGTGGCTTCATCAACGGCTATTAGCCATGATGGCTAAATGAAACCTCCATCTTTGAAGAAAGGATGCCCTGAAGGCCACTGTGATAGATTGCTGGGGGCTAGCTACTACACCACAGGATCTTCCCCTTCTGTCAAGGTACAATTTCCCATCTACCTCGCTGCTCCTCATAGAAAATTAAAAAGAGAAAAATGGGCTAGAAGGGATAGGATCTGAGCCTAAGAATTATCCACCCAAACCTAGATTGGTAACTGAGGTAAAACTGACACCCATGAGAAGGTTCACTTTTTGAAGTGAACAACTGCAACATATATTTCAGAAAAAAATCCCACACAGTTGAAGTAAATATTAACACTTGATTGTGGTAGGTTATGTTTTACACAGTACATGACTCAGGAAAACACTTCCTTGAGCAAGTTTATCACATCAACCCAGCACTCCTCTTGCAGCTAAGTTAAACACCAAACACAGAAACACCCAGCTGTAAATTTCAGTACATTCAGGTAGGGAAACTTAACCTAACAACTCTCATCTGCTCAGATCTTCAATTCATACTCCTGTTAGACTCAACCCTTCCAAGGTAACTTCTTTTGATTACTGCCCCTTCTCCTGTCAGATCTTAATTTTTCCCACTACAGCTACTTTGGGCTGACTTGGAGCACTGCTTTGTCTCTGGGGAACATTTCTGCTCTCTACCTTTTGCAACCACTTATTGAGGAGAGGGGTAGCGGAGGGATGCTTGTGGGTTTGAAGTTTACTACCATCAGAGAAAAGACTGCCAGACCCCTGTTCCGATCCAGCATGGGGCTCTTCTTATGGTACTTTACATGCCTCGGATGACTTCTGGACTTGTATTGTCAGAGAGAATATAGCTTGTTAGTAAGAGTGTTTGCATTGCTTATTGAAACCCCCAGTTTCAGTTCCTTGTGTCTGACTCGATCACTTGAGTATACAGCTGTGAAATTGGTGCCCTGGAAGAAGCGGCTTGTGATGTGGCATGAGGCAGATGAGTGTGTTGTTCACAGACACATAGAAAGAGGGGGGAAATTCCACTGGGCATGGCTAAGCTCTAAAGCTGGTGCTGTTTGGATCCTGGCCAGGGTGGTATTATGTTGATAGTAAGCATGATTAGGTTGCGTGCATGATGAGAGAAAACTGTTGATTTTCAGCAATGCATGTGTTCTCTGGCTGGAGACTCTTTATTGCGTTGCCAAATCATTCATCCATCAAGCCTCCTTATTGTCTTTTCTTTAAAATAATACCGCTTTGAGCCGTTGGAAATTCCTTTCTCCCCTTCCATGGACAGTCCTCACCATTGTCTCTGTTTCCCTTCACCATCCCTTCGCTCCTCAGCAACATCTGTTGTGCAGTTGAAGGAAGAGAGACAGGAAAGAAAGCAGCCATTCAAAGATTGCTTTGTATCCCCAATCAATAAGATGAAGTCATGTGACTCTTTTGACCTTTGCATTCAGGTTCCAGGTTGACCTTTGTTGTAGTTAAAGGGAACATAACATTTGACACCTTAATGGTTAAGCAAAAAGCAGGGAGTCATAGAGTTGGAAGGGGCCATTCAGGGCGTCTAGTCCAACCCCATGCTCAATGCATGATCAATCTAGAGCAGGGGTATCTAACTCTGGCGCTTCAGATGTTCATGGACTACAATTCCCATCAGCCCCTGCTCATGCAAATTGTAGTCCATGAACATCTGAAGCGCCAGAGCTTCAGCTAGCGCATACTTGACAAACTACATGGAAGCTTCTCCTACTCTTGCTTATGCATTAAGAAGTTCTAGAAGACCATCTTCCTCCAAAAATTAAAAAACAAAAAGTTTCAGAGTGACCTTGGACAATCCTGTGCCATTCTTTGGAACATATAGTGGGTATACTTTCTGTTGCCTTACCATGGCCCCATCTGTTGTACTCAACACAGGCTCTGGTTAGATCACATAAAACTTGCCAGTATCAAAGGCACAGCAAGCATAGTTTGTCTTTGTCCCAGAAGGTTTTGAATTTTTGAGACAGATGGTTATTTAGCTCAGTAAATGCTTATTTCTTGTGATGTGTCTAAACCTCTTTTACCCTATACTATTGGGGGTTTTTTTTGCAGCGTAGTTAACTTTCTCCAAGCATTTGATTTTTTATACCTGTATAGACCCTTTCATCGGATAATTACAATTGGGCAGTCGTTGGGTATTACTTGTCATGTTAATGCTGATGGATGATACAGTCCCAGCCTTCCCCTCCCACCATTGTGCCATTTAAAGTATTTAAAATGCTGCTAGTCATTTTAATGTTTTAGACTGAGGCAGACCATTGAATGGTGTACTGTTAGAGATGCTCGTCTAGTCTTAAGCAAACACTCAGGTTAGGCTTTGTACCACAGCAACAAAGCCATGCTGTTCAGTTCACCTTTTCCCTTTGTGCTTTCCTAGTTCTTTTGAAGGCTGTGCTTGCCAGTGCTGGAGGGGAGAAATGCAGAGGTCCCTGACCTTTTTTCCCCCCTCAAAAGAGATGAATATAATTACATCTATTCCAGCTGCCTATCTGTTACATGTGTCCTTGGTATTGCATTAACACATTCAGTAATTATCTCGCTAAGCCTTGAGTTAAAGTGTGCAACAAATGTGAACACATGAAGCTGCCTAAGAGACAGACTGGCCATCCATGTTGAGTTGGGACTCTCTGAAGGTGACAGGCCTCATCTACTGGGTTGCTGAGCCTGACAAGAGCAGCCATTTCTTGCTGCTCTCTTGAAGAATCTAATGCTGGAGAGCAAGAGTACCATGAGACACTCCAGTTCACCTTTCTGGCTTCAATATTATGTTCCACCTGTAGGTTCTGGACAGTCTTGAAGGGAAGCCCCACATAGAGCACATTGCAGTAATCTAGTCTAGATGTTACTTGATAAATTAGGTGAGTGGGCTCAGAAATGGCAAATGCAGTTCAATGTAGCAAAATGTAAAGTGATGCACATAGGGGCAAAAAATCCAAACTTCACATACACGCTACAGGGGTCAGTGCTATCAGTCACAGACCAGGAAAGGGATTTAGGCGTCTTAGTTGATAGTTCCATGGGAATGTCAACTCAATGCATGGCAGCTGTAAAAAAAAGGCAAACTCTATGCTGTGGGATCATTAGAAAAGGGAATCTGATAATAAAACTGCAAAGATTGTCGATACCCTTATATAAGTAGTAAGCAGTGGTCGCGACCGCACTTGGAGTACTGTGTCCAGGTTCAAAAGGTCGCCGCGATCTCAAAAGGATATTGGAGGAGATAGAAAAAAGTGCAGAGAAGGGCAACAAAAGGATGAGGATTGAGGGACTGGAGCACCTTCCCTGGGTGAGGAGAGGCTGCAGCCGTTTGGGACTCTTTTAGTTTGGAGAGGAGGCGGCTTGAGGGGGGGATATGATTGAAGTCTACAAAATTATGCATACGCGGTAGAAAATGTTGACAGAGAGAAATTTTTCTCTCTTTCTCACAATATCTACTAGAAAACCAGGGGGGCATTCATTGAAAATGCTGGGGGAAAGAATTAGGACAAATAAAAGGAAACACTTCTTCACGCAACGTGTGATTGGTGTTTGGAATATGCTGCCACAGGAGGTGGTGATGGCCACTAACCTGGATAGCTTTAAAAGGGGCTTAGACAGATTTATGGAGGAGAAGTTGATCTATGGCTACCAATCTTGATCCTCCTTGATCTGAGATTGCAAATGCCTTAACAGACCAGGGGATCGGGAGCAACAGCCGCAGAAGGCCATTGCGTTCACATCCTGCATGTGAGCTCCCAAAGGCACCTGGTGGGCCACTGCGAGTAGCAGAGAGCTGGACTAGATGGACTTTGGTCTGATCCAGCTGGCTTGTTCTTATGTTCTTATGTTCTTACCAGGCCTTTCACCAATTGCAAGATCTTTCTTGCCCCAGAAAGGCCAATCTGGGTCATTGGCCAAAGCTGGTGAAAGGTGCCCCTGGCCACTACTGCTGCCATCTATTTATCCAACCTATTTAACCAGATGGTCTGCATCCAGCAACACATTGGAGCTACGAATCTCCTCCTCCTTTAGTGGGAGTGCAATTCCATGCAGGAGATATTCTAGTTCTTGAGTCGGACCTTCCCTCCCCCCCACCTAGCACCTCCACTTTGTTGGGATCAAGTTTCAACCTTAAAGGTTGCTGGCACCATAAAGCGGAGTCCGCAACCTTTTGAGCTTGCAGGAATCTTTGGACAGCATGCTGGGCACATCCACAAAATGGCTTCTGTAGGAGGCAGAGCCAGCCACAAAATGGCCACCACAGTTTACTTTCAGTCACACAGAGGAGATCTTCTATTGTGGTGGCAGCTGCTGCCAAAATAACATATATATATATATATATATATTTGTAGATTTAAATATATATATTTAAATCTACAGAGCCAGTCAAATCTCTAAAGACCAACTAGAAACGTTGCTGGGCAAAAGCCCTACTTGATTCCATAGCTTAATTTCTAAAAAAAACCCGTTGATATGTGGGCTCTCAAGAAAGGTACCGGTAAGCCAAAGCTGAATTGCCTATAGAGCACTCTTAAGTGTTGGGACCCCTGCCTTTAAAGAGACTTCCTGCTGCTGATTATTGAGAGTTTCTCCTCAGCAAAACCTACGAGGGAAATCAAGAGGGAGTCTTGAAACTTTATTGTCTCATTTGTCTTCCCCAATCTAAGGCTACCCTTCCCTAGCAAGTGGTCACAAGAGAGATCTCATCTGCTTACATAATAGCTCTGTAACAGAAAACTTTTGGCCTTATGAAGGGAGAGGCTGCTATTTCCTACATGTTTGTTGTCTTAAGATATTTTCTTACATGGTTCAGGCCCTCCTAGGAATTCTCTTGCTTCTGCCGCTCTGAGACTTGCCAGGATGTCTCACTTGCTGAAACATCACAGGCACAAACAGGGAAAAGGAATAGGATTTAGACTACTAATATATACCAACCTTTCTCTGTTGACTGTCCGCAATCAACCTGGTAACAACTGTCTAGTGTTGACCAACATACCCATGTTTCTCCAGAAAGAAGGCAGTGTCTTATATTAATTTTTGCTCCCAAAGATGCGCTAAGTCTTATTTTCAGGGAATGTCTTATTTTTCCACTCCACAGCTGCATGCTCTGGTGTTCTGTTCGACCAAACAAAAACTTTGCTACGTCTTACTTTTGGGGGATGTTTTATATTTAGCACTTCAGCAAAACCTCTACTACGTCTTGTTCTCAGGGGATGTCTTATTTTCGGAGAAACAGGGTAGCAAACTGCTTCATCCAAGGTAAAAATTAATTCATTTAAAATTTAAGATCTTCAGAGAGACTTTTGTATGTGCTTCTCCCTTTTGAAGCTAATTGACTATTCGGGACAGGGCTTTCTCTGTGGTGGCACCTTATGCCCTCCTTGTACCTTTCTATTCAATATCAAGCCTGCTTTCTTTTTGGCATGGAAAACATACCTCTATTCCCAGACTTTTGTTTAATATTCCTCTTCTTTTTCCCTTCCCTTTTGTTTGGTTATGAGACTCCTGATTTTCCTTTAAGACATTTTAAAGTCTGTTTTCATTTGGTAGTTCTAGTTCTTTTTCTAGCAGCTTGTTTGATGGTGTGTTCTATTTTTTATTAATGTAAAATGTTAGTTTTGTTTACAGATTGGACCCTGCTGGGAGTATGTCTAAAAAAACTAAAGTAAGAGCCGAAGCCTGTTTTTTAAGCCAATAGCTCTTTGGTCTGTTGGTGTATGAAATTTGCTGTTCTGGGAAATTGCATGGATTTCTTTTAGAACGCTGGGCAAAAGGGTTGTGACTTGTTGCAAGCATCTGAAATCTTTTTCTTTCTGGCTGGGCTGTCCTGAGCTTTATTGTATTCCTACAACAAGGCAGGGGACAGATGATGTAGTACAGAACAGAGAAATTATTATTATTATTATTGTTATTGTTATTGTTGTTATTGTAGATTTCACAGCTGCTAGGATCTTTAGCTAGTTGTTGACCTTCATTACAATTTGAGCCTCACCCAGAGGCCTAGGAAGTTGTAATGTATCGGCGTAGTATTTGTGTGGATCCCAGCAGGGCTGCCTTCTGAATTTGACAGATGTTAATTTTGTCAATTCGAAGATGTTTCCAGTGCTGCCCTAGTGTTTTCGGGATGGTGCCCAGGGTGCCAATTACCACTGGGACGACCTCAGCTGGTTTGTGCCATAGACGCTGAACTACAAAGACTCTGGCACAAACAAGTAAAGGTGGTCCCAGTGGTGATCGGCACACTGGGTGCAGTGCTTAAAGACCTTGGACGGCACTTAAAAATAATCGGGGCTGACAAAATCACCATATGTCAGCTTCAAAAGGCCACCCTACCCCACTCTGCACGTATAATAATTAAAAAAAGCTGGAACAACAAAGCACTGCATGGCCAATTTCTGGAGAAAATCAAGGACAAGGTGGACAACGAAAAGACCTGGCTGTGGTTAACAACTGGTACTCTGAAAAAGGAAACTGAATCCCTGATTTTAGCTGCTCAAGAGCAAGCCATTAGAACAAATTCGATCAAGGCCAAAATCGAAAAATCCTCAGATGATGCAAAATGCAGATTGTGCAAAGAAGCTGATGAAACTGTAGATCATGTCCTCAGCTGCTGCACAAAGATTGCCCAGACTGAGTACAAACAGAGACACAACTCAGTGGCCAAGATGATCCACTGGAATTTATGCCAGAATTACAACATAAGAACATCTAAGAACTGGTGGGAACATTGTCCAGAGAAAGTAATGGAAAATGAGAAGGTCAAGATCTTGTGGGACTTTCGAATCCAAACCTCAAGGTTTATCCTCCCATAGGGTTCCCAGACTGGAGTTGTCAACCCCATGGGAGGATGAAATAGAAGAGAGAAGAATAATGTGACCTGCTTTGGGTCCCCATTGGGGAGAAAAACGGCCACAAATAAGGAATGTTTTTTCCAGTGTGGTAATGTTTTCAAATGTGTAAGCATTAGGAATGTAACAGTTTTATCTACAGCTTGAAGTAGTATAGCCATTGCTCAGATTATTGGTGGGACAGGTAGGCAGAAGGTTAACGAAACCCACAAGCCCCACTCCAGACCCCTTTCAATTCTGAGGCCTTCCCACTGGTCTTCATAAGCAACTTCATCTGTTCTGTTCCCGTAGGCTAAGGTACAAATTATTCATGTAATTCTAGATTGGTTGTGAGCCTGGTTCATGGGAACATGTGCACAATGGTCTGGAAAGTGCTTGGGGAAACTTATGCTCTTTTCAATCCAGACTACATCCTCTGCTAAGATCTACAGCCTCCTACTCCTCCTTAACTCTACTGAAATAAGAGAGTTAAGTCTGTGTGCTCATAGACATTATTTTGTTCCTGTTACACCACAAAGATCCTTCAGTGTAACACATTTTACCTTTTGTTTTCACTGTGCTTATTAGTGATGCGGCACAGAAAGGGAAGTATTCCTGCCTTCCCTCCCAAGGGGTATCAGATGAGAAATGAGATGTCTTTAGAAGACTGTGCTAAGCACAGTGGAGTTTTAAAAAATCCTTTAATAGATCAGACGTCTTAGCCAGTGAAATATCTGTCCACCAGCCTATTTCCTCTCTGCTCTGACAAAATATTAATTGGGGTATCATCCTATTGTCGGCTGGACCACTGATATTGTCCTCTCCCTCTTGTCATGGAAATCCACAGGTTCCTTGCCTAGCTGAATCCAGTATGTAGAGTAGACCAAGGGGATAATGCAAAGTTATTTGTACAAACAAATAAAGTTGCAGTGTAAGTGTACCGCCTGTACAAAGCAGTTGCTCATCCTTGTGGGTATGGAAAGCCCACTTTGGGGAGTGGAACGTCCCTTTCACGAGTGAGGTCGCTTCTAAGACTATCTTTGCGGTAGGTACATCAGTGTTCTCCATCTGTAAAATTGATAAATGTTAGGGTTGGGGGTCACCACAACATGAGGAACTGTATTAAAGGGTCACGGCATTAGGGAGGTTGAGAACCACTGGTGTATAACAACCAGGCAAGCAACGCCTAAGTGTCAGTGTTATAAATTTTTCCTATAAACCTTCCTTTTTGTGATCTTTGTAGATGTGTGCATAGCAGAGATTACATTGTTCAGGCAATATTTTTCAGGCAGTATTTATTAGCTTCATTCTGTTAGGTTAACCTTCCCTGATCTGAGAGTGACTCAGATGCTTCTCGTCAAAGACTGTCAGGCTGTTGTGTAAAGCCTCTTGCTGAAAAGTTTCTTCTTACCTGGTATAGTTTACCTCAATAATAACAATTACAATTCAACTAGCAAACAGTATGCATGTAGTGTTCAACTAATGAGAAAACATGGAGTCCCTTAGGGCAAGTTTAACCATTTCCCCATCTCACTCTTTATTCCGGTACTTCACTGTCTTGGACTCAAACAGTGAAGTAGTTTGTGAACATAAAGTCCTATTTACAGTGCTTTTGAAAATACTGTTCTGATCATTTCTGGTAGGTAAATGGGAGGCTTTTGTCTGGATGCCATGCAGCCTTGCTTTAAATTTATAATTTTTGATAAGGTTTTCTTTTGTACCTGTACTCAAAATACACGTACTTGTCTTTCCACTTCACAACATGCCAATAAAACGGCTTGACATTGTTGTTTTTAATTAGCCTTTGTGGTGAAAAGTGCTACACAAAGAATTCTGTTTGTTTTTTATTGTGTTACTTTTTATGGCTACCTTTATGGGTATACTTACGTCTATTGTCTTCCTTGAGTCTTATGCAGTTTGTTCCACTGATACCAATGGAGTTGAACTAATTTACTTGGAACGGTTCAGCCATGAGTATTTCATTTGCTGACTGACCCAATAAGCCAGATCTCTTATTAGTTTTATGGGATTCCCTTTTTATTGACGTCCTGTCACGGAGCACACCGAGTAAAATCTGGTTTTATGTTTTGGCTCCTTTCCGATGATAAACATTCTCTGTTGCATCAGTCTTAACTGATCCCAGTGGCATTTCTTTTTACGATGCACTAAAACAGATTGAGAGCTCTCTATCGCTCCAAATTACGAGAATGCTGTTTAAGCCTACTCTTGTTAACAAAAACAAAATGTTAAAATTTAGTCATTTTAATAAAGCAAAAAATCAAAGAAAATATGGCTTTGGACTTGGCTGTTCCTTTACTGGATAATGTTTGTGTAGTTTAGTATAACCAATTTCAACATTCCACATTAATATCCCCATTGTTAAAGGGTGAGCCAGTGTGGTGGGGTGGTTAAGAGTGGCAGATTCTAATCTGGAGAACCAGGTTCAATTCTCCACTCCTCCACATGAATTCTGTCGGGTGACCCTGGGCCAGTCACAGTTCTCTCAGAACTCTCTCAGCCCACACAAGAGGCAGGCAGTGGCAAACCACCTCTGAACTTCTCTTGCCTAGAAGATTCTATGGGGTCGTTATAAGTTAGCTGTGACTTGATAGCACTGTCCACCACCATCACATTATTAAAGGAGATAATAAAAAGGAGGGGTCAGGTCTTAATAAGACTGCATGTTCTTTGCACAGACAATCTTGCAGGTTCACTCCAGCGCTTCCAGTGAAAAGTATCAAGGAAGTATTTTTGGGTGGCCCCATCCTTACAGAATGTGCTGCCAGTTGAAGTGAAGGATAGGAGGGCTGGTGCTTTGTTATTCCGTTTGGGGGTGTTTTTCATTAAAAAAAATTTTGGTGGGCTTTTTCCAGGCATGATTTTAATGATGTTTAATTGTGTTAGTGTTTTAATATGTAAAGTTTCTGATTGGTCTAATTCTACTACATACCACTTTGAGCAGTGAGTGAGAGCACTAGAGAAGTACCATAAATAAATGTTAAAGTATCTTGGGTACCCTGCATGGGAGAAAACCTTTCAGTGCCTGAAATCTTAGAGAACAAATTAAATAATATTGGACCTGATGGACCAGTGGTTTGATAGTGTATGTCACTTAATTTTTTATAACTTAATCAACAGTTGCAGATTAGGGAGGCCATAGGTTGAAAATATTTTTTATTTTTTATTTATTTTTATATTTGTACCCTGCCTCGTACTCAGGTCTCTTGACGGCTTAAAAAATGAAAACCACAATGAAAACATCATGAATAAAATATAACAATTTAAACAGCAAATTAAAATAACACCAACCCCCACCCCCCTTAGACCAGCAACTGTAGAGGGGGTTTCCAGGGAGGCTAACCAAATGCCTGGGTGAAGCGGAAGGTCTTTACCAGGCACCTAAACCCATAAAGGGTAGACAAATGGTGAATATCCTGCCTGCTCCTCCCCATACACACCTGGAGCACCTCCCCCTGTGATCTCAGTCCCTGGGCAGGTACATACAGGCACGGGTGCTCCTTTGGTAGGCAGGGCCCAAGCTGTTTAGGGCTTTGTATGTCAACATCAACCAGTGGCAGAGCTACAAGGGGGCGGGGGGGATGCGCTGTGCACTGGGAGCATGCCTGGGGGCGTGGAAAATCGCTCCCAGGCCCCTCCCCCTTCCCCTGCCCCCCTGCGGCACCCCCTTGAGGTGCCCCTTCACCCCCCTTCCCACACTTACCTTATTTCCTTTCCTTTTCCTAGAAAAAAAGGCCTGTTCACAGTACAGGCTAAAAATGGCCTGAGGAACTACAGTTCCCTAGAGACCTTGGGGCTCACAAGGTCTCTTGGGAAGTATAGTTCCCATCAGGCCGTTTTTAAGCCTGAACTGCAAATAGGCCTTTTTTCAGTCTGAAAAAGTTATAGGAAAAGGAAAGGAACTTAGGTAGGTATGGGAAGGGGGGAAGGGGGGCGCCATGGGGGGGTGCTACAGGGGGTCCACGGGGGGCGGAAAATATAGGAGAATATTATATACCTAATATTTATGGTATACCTTAGAGTTTGTTCTCTTCAGCTGCCATTTGCTCCAGGGGAACTGATCTTTGAAGCCTGGGATTGATTGGAATTACAGGAGAATTCCAATCTCCACCTGAAGTTTAGCAAATCTAAAGAGAGAGAATAAACTGTTTTCCTAAACAACTTTTTCCTTTGTAGCAATTGTCCTATCTCAGTTGGGATGAGGCCACCATTCCTGATCAAATAGGACAAAGCAGCTTCAAATGAATTTTGTTCTAGTACATTTAGTGGGACACTCTGATCCCTGACCCTGGAAAGTGTTTGGATGAGAAATCTCCAAGGAATACCAGGGTTGGCAGGCAGGCAATGGCAAAACCACCTCTGAACATTTCTTCCTTTGAAAACCCTACAGTCAGCTCTGACGTAAAAAAAATATTTGCTGGATTGTTCCCATGGTCTTTAAAGTTAACAATGGGTGTGATTTTACTATTAAAAAAGATAATTGGAAGCTGCTGATTTCCAGCACCATCTCTCAAATAATTGTTTTGCTGTATCAGAGCAAGGAACCCTCTAGCACACAGGTGTCAAACTTGCGGCCCTCCAGATGTTATGGACTACAGTTCCCATCATCCCCTGCCAGCTGGCAGGGAATGATGGGAGCTGTAGTCCATAACATCTGGAGGGCCATGAGTTTGACGCCTAAGCTCTAGCACACTGATTGCAGGAGTGGCCAGCAGGATGTTTCTGGCAAGCCTACCGGCAGGGCTTAAAAGCAACAGCTCTGCTACACTGTTTTTGCTTTCATGTGTCTGTTCTGACTCAACTGCAAATAAACTTCTTTGTCCCTTGTGAGCTTAAATGTCGACAAAACAAGTTATTTCCATTAAACCAGGCTCTAATGTGACAGTAGAGTGGTTTGAAAACAGCAAATAAATGTGGTGTTAGAACTGGTGATTCTCAGCGTGCGTGCATTGTGGGGGCTAGAAGTTTGCATTTTGATTATGCAACTCCCATAATTAAAAATAAATTTTGCTCATCAAATGCATTGTGGTCATTTTTCAGCTGAACAGACCAAGATGCGGTTTGTCTGCTTTGAGTGCCGCTAGTTACTGAATGCTTTCATATTTATAATTTTGCCATCTGCTGTAAGGTGGATTCTGGAGGCTGGGAAGCTTCTTGGGTTTCCCTGATGGACATTCTTTTTAAATTATACCAGGTGAGGGAAACTGCAAAGGGATGGACTCTGGAGAGGAGAGGAAAACAGACAAACGACTTGTGCTTGATGTCATGAAGCATTCTCCAAAAAAATGGAGCAGGCCCTCAGAGAGGTAGGATGCCCTACAGTGGAAGTGCCCCAAGTGTGTATGTTTTGCATTTTGTAGAGCTGGCTCACATTTTTACCACACAGTTTTCAATCGAGCCAATACTTTCATAGCAGAATGCCTTCACTTACCACAAAAAAATCCTGTTAATGTTGTTTTTATATTCTCAGCTCTCTTACATATAAAAAGGTTCAGATTTCATTTGCAAGCAGTGGCTTTAAGTGGATGTAACGGGTAGACTGTGGTCATTTCTGCTGTTCCAGACAAACAACTTCTGGGCTAATGTTGACCAATTTCTTAAAGTCTGGATACTTCTGACCTGGATACCATAGGCCAGCCTTATGTGGTCAGATTTTATGAAGCTAAGCAGGGTCAGTCCTGGTTAGTACTTGGATGTGAGACCGCCAACGAAATATAGGGTTGCTAGGCAGAAGCAGGCAATATCAAACCCCCTCTGAATGTCTTGCCTTCAAAACCATGTGAAGTTGCCATAAGTTTAAGGTGACCAGATGGTCACCTTTGTGAACCAGGACAGGTGGGCGGCCGCGCGTGTGCGGGGCCGCAGGAGCGCACAGCCTTCTGGGGCGCTCCCGTTTCCCGCCCTGTAACAGGAGTGCCCCAGGAGGCCCCAGGAGTGCCCCAGAAGGCCGTGTGCTCCTGCAGCCGCGCGCGGGAGGCTGCTGCACTGCCTTGCGCCCCAGAAGGCAGTGCGGCAGCCTTCCAAAAACCAGGACACTTGAAAAAACCTGCGGGACGCGGGACAAGTTGTTTTAAGGCGGGACTGTTCCGCCAAAAGGGGGACGTCTGGTCAGCCTACATAAGTTAGCTGTGACTTGATGGCAGCATTTTTTAAAAACAGGGAGGTCAATTTCTTTGACACATGGAAAAATAAACCAACCTGTCTTGTGTAACATTAATTATAAATCAAGATTTTCTGGATGAGTGGTGAGGTGCTTGTGTTTTGAAGTTACATTTGCCATTATTCTTTAATGTGGGGAGGAAGTGAAGGGGTAGCTACTGGTCTACAGCAGTGGCTGGTTTAGTTGATGCTCATCAGCTGTGATATTCTTAAAGCACAATATTTTGGTTTCTTATAGCCAGATTTCAGTGAATTTGGAAAGAGGCCATAGCTGAGTGGCAGAGTGCATACTTGGCATGAAGAAAGTAAAAAGATTATATCTGTGGTGTCATCACTTAAAACTGGAAACATCTTTGAGAACCTGGAGGGTTGCTGTCAGAATAACCAGTACTGGTTAAATTGGCCACTGGCAGCTTTGTAGGGATGAGTTAAGGGATATGAATCCCTTCTGGGTAAATAGAATTGCCAACTGCCTGGAGAGAATAATGTCCTTTTAATGGAGATTTAATGGGATATTGGTTTCCAAGTGATGTTACTTATATCCGTGCCACGAAGAGCATTTCTACCCTGCAAATCTCTTTAACAGGATAGGTTAGTTTTCCTTCAGCCATGTTGTCAATTCTGGAGTTATAGTTACATGAGTGTGGATAAAATTGAGGAAGACTGACTGGACTTCTAAAAGGTGATTGCACTATTGCAAAGAAGAAAGCAATATGCAAGAAAAACTATATTCACTGAACCTTAAAAAAGGACAGAATTCTTGAAGCTTTGCTTGTAGTTGTAGACACCTGTATTAAACCTCGTACACATCACTGAGCCATTTCACACTTTATGTAGCAGTTGATTGCTCTATGTGGGCTTGTATTGCACTGGTGTTTCCCACAGCAAGTAGATTAAGTGTATATGTTAAAACTCATTTGTAATTATAGGGGGATGCCAGACCCTGACTGGCCTATAGCTTCTTGATAGCTGTGCATGAATGTCTTCACATTAGACATTTTTATTGAGAGAAAACAGTAGGTATGACTTGTGAATTATTTGTGAACAGTCCTAGATACTTTGGACGAATTGACTTGGAAATCTTGAGCCAATTATGCACAACGTGTTTGCTGCATGGTGTCTATTGCAGCAAGATTTCTTGTACTTCTTTCTTCAAGAAAGCAAGATTTCTTCAAGCCCGGCTTTCACTTTTCATTCTTTCTGCGGCAAGTGAGGCCACTTCTAGCATGATTTAAATTTTGCTTCACCACCAGAGCAGGCAGATTTGCCAGTGAGTACAGCTTTTCCCCAGACATATTTCCTCTGCCCATAAGCCAGCCTTCCCACTCCCTCCCACTGCTATCCATGCCTTCCCTCTCCACACTTCCATGTTGTTGGCTTCTTCAAGTGAAAGATGAGAAGCTCACTCACCCTCTTCACTGATATATTGATATTTGACATAATAATAACAGAAAATACTTGGAAATAACAAGCCTCTCTGTCCTCCAGTGGCAGCAGCAACAGCAGGGAGTAGGGGGAAGGGGGGAGAGAATATTGGCTCAAAGGCGTGGCCCCCTTCTTTAGTAGTGTGTGGTCCCGGGAATTACTTTGTTCTTTCATTGGGCAGGGGGATTAGTTTTGGACCTATTATATAGATAAAAGTGCAGTTTAAAGACTAAGCCAACAGTCTTGACTACCGAGTGTAATGAGATCTGTGCCCTTAAGAATAACTGCCTTTAAGATTTGTTCCTTTAAGAATAATTTGATGCATGGAGTTAAGAGAACCAGGCCTGGAGAGTTTTCCATTGCCTGCTTCCACTTGGGTTGAGAGAATTTCAAGAGAACTGTGACTGGCCCAAGGCCACCTAGCAGATTGCATGTGGAGGAGTGGATAATTGAGCCAGGTTCTCCTGATTATTGTCCACTGCTCCAAAAGGCATAGAGTCTAAGGCTTTTCCCTGATGTTGCCTCCTGGCCCTGGTATTCAGACATTTTCTGCCTCTGACTATGGAGTTGCCTTTAGTCACGATGATTGATATAGCCATTGATGGAACTAATCTCCTTTTAAAACTGTCCATGATTTGGGAACGTGGAATATTGAAGACAGCTGAGTGTCAAAGGTGGGGGAGGAGTGAGTGGAGGAGTGGGTGGAGAAACCAATCTGCTCCAAATGCCTGAGTGTTTAGAAAACTTTGGAGAGGGAGGTTTTGAGTTGTGGGATTTTGCATGCAATTGTTTACAGGTCTCCAATGTTCACTCCTTGTTAACAAATATGCTACATATGGATTTATTTAAGCCCTGCTTTTCTCTCCAAACGGAGTTAAAGCTGCTCAAAACAACAAAAATTGCAATATTAAAGAAACCAGTGAAACAACATGCCTTGGGTTGGTTGGACAGTATTAAGAGCCTGAATGAGTTGAGGAGGGGAAAGAATAATGCAGGCAGGGTTGCCAACAGCATGGAGGGGAAAAAACCTACATATTGATCCTTCCATAGAGGCTTGATGTGTGGAAATGGGCAGCTGAAACATTTCATGTCATTAAGATAAATAATGTCACACTTAAGCCTCTGTTAAGAGGATAGGATATGTTTTCTTCAGGTTTCACTAAGGTGACCAGATTTTCACCTTTTTAAAGTGGGATGCGCGCGCATGCAGCCGCAGGAGCGCACTGCCTTTTGGGGCACTCCCCGGTTTCCCGCCCTGTGACAGGGCGGGAAACCGGGGAGCGCCCTGAAAGGCAGTGCGCTCCTGCAGCTGTGTGCACAGGAGGCTGCCGCACTGCCTTCTGGGGCGCTCCCCTGTTTCCCGGCCTGTGACTGGGCGGGAACTGGGAGCGCCCCAGAAGGCAGTGCGGTAGCGCGGGAGGCTGCTGCACTGCCTTCTGGGTCGCCCCCCTGTTTCCTGCCCCTGTGACAGGGTGGGAAAAGAAGAGTGCCCCAGAAGGCAGTGCGGCAGCCTTCCAAAGATCAGGAGATTTAAAAAACCCCGCGGGACGCGGAACAAATTGCTTAAAAGTGGGACTGTCCCGCCAAAAGCGGGATGTCTGGTCACACTAGGTTTCACAGCAACCCTACCTGGAAGAATAGGATATTTTCTGTAGTGGCTTCCCCATCATTGCCAAAATAAACGTCAAAACTGAGGATTGCAGTGATTCCAAACCTTCCCCCTCCAAACCCTCATGTCCATAGCCTTCCATACTGGATTGTACATATTGGAAGCTGTGAAAGGTTGCCCAAGGCCAAGGCTAACCAGCAACGTACTAAAAATCAGAGTTCTTTATCCAGATACTCTCAAACTGCTGAGATTTTAAAATGTTATTAAAAGGAAAAGAAATAATAAAATACAAGGCCATGCAGCCTAAGGCAGAAGAATAGTAAGAATAAAGACAAGAACAACGAGAAAATCTTAAGAAGAATCTTTTATGAATGAATCTCTATCTAGAATGGTGTGAGGGGTTTTATAGAATTGACTCATCTACTGTTTGATCTGTAATTAACCAGTTGGGTGTCAAATAGAGTCAACTCTTCTAGATGATGAGGGAGATGACCCCCACCTGAGCATTCTTGGCAATTAAGCCCTATCTGTCCGGTTTAAAATGTGGCCTTGTAAAAGCCAATTCCGTTATCTAAAGAATAAACACCACTTAAACTAAACACAAACTCAGTTTACAGCTTTAGCAAGGCCAAATGGCTGCATTGTAAACGACCTAGCAAAACCAAATGGTTGCCTCATAAAAGACCCAACATACAAATGATCTCTAAGTAAGGAATATACACACTTTCTTCACAGAAGTCAAGGATTGTGCTTGGAGGCTTCAAGCACAGTCCTACTCCAAATAGGACTGTTTAAACTGCTGGAGAGAATGCCTCTTTTTTCAGTTAGTATATTGTGCTTGAGGTAAAATAGCTCTGGAAGGAGCACTTCTTTTCTCCCTCCCTGAATTGTAGTAATTTTATTTTAAAATTCTAATAGCTGGCTTATTTTGGACAGCATTAAATGAGCAGTGCTTAATTTGAGCCACAGATTGCAAGGGCTTAGTCCTGGAACATGTTCTGAATCTTCAAAGGCAATGTAATGCAACCTTCTGCCCTAAAGTCTGGCCTAACTGTCCAGCAGCCCTTTTCTCTGTCCAGAAAAGCCAACTGTTCACTTCAGACCATCTGTGAAACTGGCGCATTGAAGAAGCTGGTCCTGATTCACATTGGGGCAGGCAAAAGAAAACAAAAAAAATCTAAATTTCCCCGTACACCAATGGGGTCTGAACTGTTGGTGACTGGCCAGAAAAGAGATACCGAGATTGTGCTGGATAGTTCAATGACGTTGTCAGTTCAGTTTGTGAGATTGGTAAAAACGGCAAATTCTGTGCCTACAGTTGTTAGGAAAGGGATAGAAAACAAAAATTTCCAGCGCTGTAATATTCTTGGGTAGGTATGTGCTGGGACTAAGGTTGTGATCTACTTATTTTGCAACTGATCTCCAGAATCACTTTTCCTGGAGGAAATGGCTCCTTTGGAGGGTAAACTGTATGGCCTTGTACCATGCTGAATTCCTTCCCTTCCCCAAACCCCATCCTCTCTGAACTCCATCCCCAAAATCTCCAGGTATTTTCCAACTCAGAGCTGGCAGTCCTCGGTGTGGCTTCTTTCAGAATATTGTTTACAATTCTTCTCATCCCGATCTCTAACAGAATATCCTAGTGGTGGAAAAAGCAAGCAATGTAAATAGAACATCTGTCCTATAAGAAGTTAGTTTAATAGAAACTGATTTTATTTGCAATCTGGGTTTTAAAAACATAAGAACATAAGAAAGAGCCTGCTGGTTCAGACCAGAGTCCATCTAGTCCAGCTCTTTTACTCGCAGTGGCCCACCAGGTGCCTTTGGGAGCTCACATTCAGGATGTGAAAGCAATGGCCTGCTGCTGCTGCTGCTGCTGAGCACCTGGTCTGCTAAGGCATTTGCAATCTCAGATCAAGGAGGATCAAGATTGGTAGCCATAGATCGACTTCTCCTCCATAAATCTGTCCAAGCCCTTTTTAAAGCTATCCAGGTTAGTGGCCATCACCACCTCCTGTGGCAGCATATTCTACACTGAACTGCATTTGCCATTTGTTAGCCCACTCATCTAATTTATAAAGGTCCGCTTGGAGCTCTTTGCAATCCTTTGCGGTTCTCACCACCCTACATAATTTGGTATCATCCACAAACTTGGCCACCACGCTACTCACCCCTACTTCCAGGTCATTTATGAATAGGTTAAAGTTTTGATAGTTATTATTTATGGTTTTATGTTTGATTGCATTTTAATATGTTGGAAGCTGCCCTGAGCCCTCAAGGGGAAGGGCAGCATATAAATATAGTAATAATAAAAACATTCCTTGACATATAATTCACTAAGGGATGGAATATCACGATGACAAACCTCCCATCGCTTGACATGCAGAAAGGAGTTTGTCAGCCGCTATGAGGCTTCTCACAGGAGAGAAAAAGGGGTATAAATCCAAACTCTTCCTTTCTTCACTACCACAGGAAGTAGTGATGGGCCAGTAGCTTAGATATGTCGAAAACGGGATTAGATAAGTTCATAAAGGATCAGTCTATCAATGATCATTGTACATGATGGCTAAGCAGAGCCTTTCTACTCAGTGGCAGTGTATCTCTGAATAGTAGTTGCTAGAGAGGGACATTGCATCACTATACCTAACGTGGAGCATTTGTTTAGTCACTGAGAAAACAAGATGCTGGACTAGATAGACCATTGGTCTACTAATTCTTACCCTGTGCAGAAAACATTTTCTCATGATACTAAAGTAGCCACAGCCAGTCCATACATAACCTGCCTTTGACTGAGAGATAGGCAACTTTGACTGAGAGCTAGGCACCCTCTCTGAAATAGGGTGAAATTAGATTGTCGGACACCATCTTACAAATTAATTTAATTATTCTTTTTAGTTCTTTATCTATTGCTGCTTTTAAAGGTTTTAACTGTTTTTATCTGTATACAATGGTTATCGTTTTGTACACCGCCCAGAGCCCCTAGGGGATGGGGCGGTCTAAAAATCTGAAAAATAAAATAAATAAAAATAAATAAACTAGCTGGGCTGTTGTGACATTGAAGCAGGTTTGAACCCTTACCTTTTATTTTTTTAAGATATACATATGTGTGTGTGTGTATGTATGTATGTATATATATATGTATATTTTGAGAAGAAAAGTAGAATGTCCATTTATTAAATAAGTCACACAGAAAATATTTATTCATGTAGCTATGCAGTTGATTTCACCATTAAGAAAAGAAAGTATAGATTGTGTGTGCCTTGGTGAATGCATTGTGAACGATAAAAGAGCTGGAAAAAATTGTATATAAAGGTGTTTATATTTCCTGGAGGCAAAAGATGCATGGGTGTATTCAGTAATTTCCATGATGTTTTGACTAGGTTCTGCATAAAGCAGTCCTTGTTTTTTTGGGGAATTGTACTTTGATGTACACTTTCCTATTGCTCTTTGTAGGTGTGCACCTATAATACTGCTTTTGTCTCTCCCTTTCCCCCTTCCCCCCACTAAGCAGCTGGTTCCCACTTCTTGATCCTGAATAGCGTGCCACTTAACAAAGAGGATATTGAAAGTGGCTTTGGATATTTTAAACAAGTGAGGGAGAGAGGGGAGAGGGAGAAGAGGAAGCTCAAGTAAATTGCTCTGCCACTTCCCACGCTTGTTTAAAAGGTCCAAACCTGAGCCCATGTGCTCCAGATGCAGTCAGATTCTGAAGTGGAGGCATTCTTGCAGTACAAACCAGCTGTGGCAACAGGACTGCTGGTCCTTTCTTTCGGGGCATGAGGGTGGAGGTGAGTCCCAGAGGAGGCAGCTGGCCCTGAAAAAGAGAGAAATATTGCTGAGCAAGTAGATGGATTGGTTTGGGCAGTGTTTTTCTTCTGCTGTGTCTTCTTGACTTGCTCAGCCTTAATGATGGTATAGTTTTTCTTTCCCTGTCTGAACACTGTGCTAATTGGGCAATGCCAAGTAGCGTTGCACCCTTCTGAGTCCATTAAAGTCAGCCGATGTAACTCTTAGAAGATATGCTTTAGATTTACTGTCAGATCCCCAATTGAACCATGTTTAGGTGATGACAGAAAAAGGAAGGGCAAAGACAGCTGGAAAAAAAACTACTGCTTTTGCATTTATTTATATTGTGAGGCAGCATGGTATAGTGGTTAAGAGCAGTGGACTCTAATCTGGAGAACCCGGGTTTGATTCCTCACTCCTCCACATGAGCAGTGGACTCTAATTTGGTGAACAAGTTTTCTTTCCCAACTCCTCCACATAAAGCCTGCTGGGTGACCTTGGGCTAGTCACAGTTCTCTCAGAACTCTGTCAGACCCACCTACCTCACAAAGTGGCTGTTGTGGGGAGAGGAAGGGAAGGAGTTTGTAAGCCCCTCTTGGTCAGCAGTTCAGAGCTATCAAATCTGTTTTCATTTCTTTTTCCGCTGTGATCATGGGAAGGTCACTATTCACTGTCACAGACAGCATTACTACAACATTTTATATCTCCAAACACGAATCCATAGCACTATACGCAGAAGCCTGTCATATTTGGGACTGGGCTGCCCAACATCAAATTACACTATCAACTATACACATCGCAGACCAAGCCCTACTGTTCGTGTTCAACTGTGCTCCTTCCCTGAACTTGGCGGGGAGCTCAGGGAAGGAGTGCAGTTGGGGAGGGCATACAATCTACCCCCTATGTGACCACCAGGAGTGGAGCCCAGGTCCATACCCCTTAGCTACACCACTGAACCAGCTTGGTTTAGTAGTTAAGAGCTTGAATCTCTACTCAGTCATGGAAGCTCAAGGGGTTACCTTGGGCCAGTCACACTCTCAGCCTAAACTTCCTCAAAGGGTTGTTGTGAGGATAGAAAGGAGGCGAATAGAATTATGTAACCTGCTTTGAATTCCCATTGGGGAGAAAGGCAGTATACTGGATGGATGGATGGATGGATGGATGGATGGATGGATGGATGGATGGATAAGGTCTGAATGCTTGGTGAGGTCTTTCTTCAGACTTGCAAACATCAGGAATCCCACAAACATTCTCAAAGCCCCTTGCCAGAAACTGGCCACTCTTTTTGCCCACTGCTCCTTTAACACTTCACAGGCTGTCTTCTATGGATCTTCTTCCATAAAAATTCTCCAGTCTTCCTGAATGAAACCTCTCTTTCTTTCTCTTAGAGGCCACCCCCCTGCCACTTCTCCTGACCTGTCCCAGGAATAAACATTAGTGCCATGGGACTTTTGTTTTGGTACAGTAGTCTGAGACAGCTGCACCTATGGAAGCACTGACCCAGCTTGTGCAGAAATTACCCTCCTCCTACCTAGAAGGCAATGTTTCCAGAACAGGTCCCACTATACAGGGGAAAATGGGTCACAAACATACTAATAATAAATATATATTTTATAAAGTTTACATCAAAGATAAGTCAACCATGAATACGTGTGCTATTCATGCATACAGTGTACAGACTAATGAAACTAATTTTAGGGTGTTTTAAAATGTGGAGCTGTCAGACTGCATATTTTTCTCCAAGTAGCGGTTGAAAGTATAAGTTTACTCCTGTTTCCAAGTGCTTTTCAGAACCAGCCCACTTTAGAAAATTCTGATAGCTGTCTCTTTAACCCATGGTGTTAAAATGACATATATGACATCTGGAAGCTTTTTTATGGTACCCCCACACTTGCTCCCTCTGAGGTGGGCTTCATAATGGCAGAGCTGGCTCTTTTGCAGATGAGTTTCCATGCAAGAGGAGTAATTTTGGCAATGAGTGGTACTTTAAAAAATCATATATAGTTCCTCGGGCTTGTGGGTTTTTATTAGTTTGCAGTTTCATTCTAAAGAAGGCAACACTCAGCTTAGTTTTTTGCCGTTAGTTTTGTAGAGAGCAAAATGGACAGCAAGCTTTTGCCAGATTCCCTCTGTGTGAGTCAAAAGAAGGAAAGAAATTATAGTAATAATTGTTATCCTGAAGGTCCCTGGTTATTTTATTTAGATTCTTTTGACCTGTTTTTTTTCTCCCCAATAAGGATCCAATGAATCATTATGTTCTTTTCCCTTTTATCCTCATAACAACAATGTTGTTAGGTGGGCGAGTCTGAGAGAGTGACTGACCCAAGGTCACCCAGAAATCGCTCATGGCAGAGTGGGAATTCAAACCTGGGTCTCCTAAATTCTAGTCTCACACTCTTTAACTACTACATCATAATGGCTTGAATTTTGCCATGGCCATAAACTCACCATTTTGGTTTCAACTTTAGCCATCTCCAGTAAAGGGTTGCCAACCCCTACCTGGGGCCTGGAGATCACCTGGAATTACTGATCACCAGATGATAGTGTTCAACTTCGTTGGAAAAAATGACTACTTTGCAAGGTGGAGTCAGCAGGGTAATATCCTGAGCCCTGCCTTCCCCAAGCTTACCCCATAAAATCCCCAGGAATTTCCCAGGTTATAGCTGGTAGCACTACAGGCCAATATGGAGATATCATCACTGGCTTTTACTACAGGACTATTGTATGGACGACTGTTAATGCATATGAAGCACTTGTTCAAAGTGAATGTAATTATGATAATGATGATCTATTTTCTATCTGTGGATCCTGTTTCGAGCAGGCAAACTAGATCCACCCTCCCCCGCCTGGCGTGTATTTGGGGGCTGGGGAAGAGTCAGCATCTTTCAGTCTCCTCCTCAGTCCTTCTTGACATTTCTGGTGCCCTCTTCCCCCCTCGGCATTCTCCGTTACTCTTCGTCTTTTCCCGCGCATCCTCGTTCTTTTCCGCCCAGCCTTCGGTAATTCCCGCTGTCTGCTGTCGGAAATGACCGAAGATGCCTTGAAGGAACCGGCGGCGGGCGAGGTGAGGAGGACTTGCGGGTTGGACGGCTCGCTCTTTGGAACGAACCATGTGCAGCTAATTCAGAGGGGGGAATGAATGATGGAAGGAAGGGTTTGGCGGCGGAGAATTAAAAAAGCAAACGGCAGCCTCTCTCTTCCGCTCCTCCTCCTTTTTCCTAGTGGTGGCGTCCTACGGATACCGGGAGTGACTGACTAGCACTGCGGCACCCGTCCGGCGGGAGGGTTAAACTCGGAAGGTAAAGGGGGTTGACGACCGTACCATGTGTGAATAAATGGAGGGGGTGTGTCAGATGTTTTCGGTGTGCAAGTGGGCTTCTGTTTAGGGGTGGCTTTAAAGGGGAGGGGGCATTCCTCCCCTCTCCCTGAGGAATGGTACAGTCGGGGGAGGGTTATGTCCCACAATAAGGTGGCAAAAGCAACCTGGGGAGGTTTTTTGAGGAACGGGGCGAGTTGGCGGTGAAAGGGTTAGAACAAGACCCTGAGTGCAGACACAGAAGAGCACCCCAAGTGTGAAAACACAAGCACTCCTCCCTTCCCCACCGGGCTGGCTGAGAAGAGAGACACCCCATGGATGGAGGTTTCATGTCTTGCACAACAAATGCAGGGTCAGTGTGGTGTTTGCAGGACACAGAACTATGAAGGGGGTCTGTGCTTTGCCGTGTGCAGTGTGTGTACTTTAACAGAGTGGCATAAAGAGTCCAGCCTAGCTCCCTCCCCCCCCCCCCCCCCCAGCAGAGTGTATAATCCAAAATTATAAATGGGGAGGGATAGGGGAGAACATGAACACATGCAGGTGCTAAAATTGGGTTGTAGTTGGGAATGAGAAAGAAGGTGATGAGACAAAGGCCACACTGTAAGGGTTGGTTTTAAGAGCATCGCTGTATTCCATGTAGCTGGGGCAGCAAGGGATGTACTTGTTTACTAGGTAATAATAGCTTTTGTATTGTATTAATTATGAACCTGCAAGGTAGGCCAGTTTCATCCCCATATTGCAGAAGAGGGGCTGAGAGGGAGAGAGAGCAGCTGGTGAATTCATGATGGAGGCAACACTTGAACAGCTTTCCAGATCATCTCCAATGTTCTTTGCCGCTGTGCTATGTAGGCGCACACTGTTGCTATTCCTCTTTTTCTCTAAGGAGCTCATAGTGACATCTCACTGTCTCTCTCTTTGCCCCTTGCAACGACATTGTGAGGTAGTATTTGCTGAGTGAGTTAGTATTGCAGGGTCACCTGGTGTGCTTCATGACTGAGTGGGGCGTTTGATCCTAGGCCTTCCAACTGTAAGAATTGTTCTTCGGTTACTACCTTACATTGGCTGTAGTAGGGAATTTCTTTTTTTATTTGTAGCCTCACAGGTTCAGTGCCTCTTCTTCCTCCCTCCCTCTCAGACAAAACTTGCATTCTGTTGACATCTTAACTATGACAGGCCATGAATTCAGTTCTGCTCCAGGCTTCTTACATGCTGGTGAAGAGAGAGCTCTGCCAGCTTGTGAGAGTGCATGAAGCTACCTCATACTGGGTTAGGCTAGCATGTGTTTCGTTTCTATCCTGCCTTTCTGTTAAAAGAACACACAAGTCTTCCGCCAACAATCAAAGTAATAAAACTGTATTGTCCGTTTTATCTGAGCTGACAGGTAAGGCTGCAGGGCTGTCCCAAACACTGGCTGGTGTCTTTCCTAGGTCTGAAAACTGTGTCATTTCGCGATGCTGGGGTCTGAAGCTGGGACCTTCTTCATACAAAGGATGTGCTGTGCTACCGAGTTGTGGCTTATTTGCTACACTCCTGCTTGATTTAGAAGCTTCAGGCAAATGTGGGAGCATCCCAGACAAAAAGCACGATGAAGGTGTCCAAAAGTTTTGTGTTTGGATGTAGGTGTCTGGGGTTCATTGGCTCAGATCTGTCTTGGTGTCTTCTCCAGGATGGAATTAAAGGTTGGAAGGGAAATGAAGTAATGCCAGTCTTGCCTGCTTGTGAACCCTGTTTCCAGTGCTGCTGTTTGATGTTTAAAGCTCTAAACACCTTAGGAACAGGGTAACTGGAAGGACTTCATTTGTTCATATGTGAGCACTGCCTGTGCTTTTGAGACTGGCTTCAGTCTCAGCCTTGCTGTATCGATTTGTGCTAGCTGAAGTGTGCAAGACAGGATATTTTCAGAAACTGCCTGCCTCACAGGTCTCATTGAGTCCCTTGCATCTTAACACTTCAGAAAATTGTCTAAAAAACAACAACCTCAAACTGTATAATGTTATTGTCGAAGGCTTTCACAGACGGATTCAATTGGTTGTGGTGGGCTTTCTGAGCTGTGTGGCCGTGGTCTGGTGGATCTTGTTCCTAACGTTTCACCTGCATCTGTGGCTGGCATCTTCAGAGGTGTATCACAGAGGGAAGTCTGAAGATTCCAGCCACAGATGCACTGTGTAACAGACTTCTCTCTGTGATACACCTCTGAAGATGCCAGCTACAGATACAGGTGAAAGGAACCAGACCACGGCCAAACAGCCTGGAAAACTCACCACAATCAGACTGTATACATGGTTTCCTTTAATTTTCCCACCGACTTTATTACTATAATTTTATTGGTTTTGTTTATTAGTTTAATTTTGACTTCTTATTGCTGTTTCATTTGTGTATTAGAAAGCTGTTGTGTTTGCTTTTTAAGATGTTTTTAGGTGTGTTAATTTTGTACTGTGTTTATTTACTTCTGCAATTTTAATGTAAGTTACCTTGAGTATAAATTATAAAAAAAGATGGAGTATAAGACTTGTATAACACTTCAATACTAAAATGTCACGAAGATGCTGTGTAGTGGGTGAAACCCTAAGTGTCAAGTGGGGATGCATTTAAACAAAATTAAACTGTTTGACTTTTTTACTCAATTAGTTCAAGCAAATTAATGGGTGTCAACTTGTGAAGAGTTTTGTTTGTGCTCATCATATTTGGCACCTGTTACATGTCAAGGGTGAGTTTTTGAAATAGTTATTTAGTTTTGTTTAGTAAATGAGGAATTCTAGCCATCTTCTATGTTTGGAATTAAAGACCCAGGCAGAACCTCTGTGTGGCATTCCCCCCTCCCTTTATATATTAAACACTGCCAGCAGCTCTCTTGTTTGATATTAGTCAAACTAGCTATGATGTATATGAAGAATAAGCCAGTTATTTCCCTTGAAACGTGCATTTTGTAAACAGTCTGTCTTTTATGAACTTTGTTGGCAACACCTGAAACAATCATGTGTGGAAAATAATGTGCCTCGTTCTGACAAAGTTTACATAATTTACAGTTTATTTGATTTAATTATTTTGGGTCTGGTTCACTTGTCGTTTTGGAAGAAACTGTAGCTGATTTAGTCAAACTGGTTTGATTATGTACTAACTTGTCTACATACCAGAATGTGTTTCCGAAGGCAAAAAGGTGCTTTTGTTTTTAGATGATGTATATATTTCCAGCAGTTCTTGTCCAGGAGGAGGCATACCTGTGTATGAAAGAAGAGGGAATGCCTCTTTTAAGATGACTCCTGCCACCCATGGCAGTAATTAGAAGCAGTAGTAATTTTCAGTTTAAAAATCTGCTGCATAATTAATCGAGGACGACTTCATAACCAAACTTAAGATTTTTGATCAGTTGGCTTATAGGCCAAATGTTGCCACTTTGCTATGTTGTTCCTTTAGCCTGGAACATAGTCTTGCATTTTTTGCCAGGATTTGGCAACTAATTTATTATCATAGACTGTCTTCTCTGTTGGATGAGATCAATATTAAATGAATGGATTCCACAGTAGTGATGACAGCAAAGGGCCCCAGATGGGGAATGCTGTGTTGAGCAAGGAGTCCTTCTGTGTGGGAGTAGTGACTAACTTCTGTTGGTATTTGCTGTAATCTGCAGGGGGAAGGGACATTCTTGATTTCTCGTTCTTGGAACAGTCCCCACAAATAGTGCCGAAAGGGTCATAATTCAGTTGGTCTGTGCAGAGTTCTGTTCTTGTCCGTTTTTCTTTTCGTCGGAGCAGCTACGGTTTATCTTTGCTCAGAGTTCAACTGTGTCCAGCCAAATTCTCTTGGCAGCAAAATGGTGGCACAAACAGTCCTTGAGCTACATGACATTTCACTGCAAAACCACCTTCTAAAATGCTTTAGCGGGGAGTGGAATGGGGGAAAATGAATAAAAACCTTATGCAACCCAGAGCAAAGGTGTGCAAATTTGGGCGTGAAAAGGATAGCACTTGCTTGGTTTTGAGAGCTTTCTCTGTAGCTATGAATGAGCACTTTGCACGTTGAGAGAATCTCCTTGGGGTGACTTCACCAGTGGCTGAGTGTGCAGGGTGAATCTTCTGTGGTGAAGGGGAAAGTTCAGAAAGCTTTGGAATGATTAGAATTGGGTAAGTGTTGACTGTAGTATTAAGATCAAGTATAGTTGGAAACCCAATTCAGGTGTGCTTTGAATTTGAGGTTTGTTCTGGAGCTGTATTTTAAAAAGTGTTTTAAAAACACAGGGTTGTCCTTAACAGACCAGTGTCTTATGCCTTAACTGTTTGAAATATGCAGATTTAACTGTTAGCTCCTGATGTTTGTTATTGAATAGTATCATCAGTGAATATAGGCATTTCCCCCTCCCCCCAATCATGTTAGACAAGGAGGACAAGGGAGCAGGAAAGAGAGAGGTAACCACAGTGGCGTGTGGAACGTAACACTGTTCTGATATCACATATGGCTGTTGGATTCTTTAATAGTTGGTTCATTCTTTGTGAGGTGATAACACAAGTGCCACAGAGAGTGTGGCCTTGCTGTCAAGTTTGTGACAGGGCTGTGCTTGGACAGAGGCACCATGTTGTTAGATCATGTGGCTTCTGAGATGTACAGTGATGCCAAAACCACAATAGCTGTATGCGAAATACCAATATGAAGATACTGGTCTGTAGAAATAGTAACTTCGTGTGGGGATGCCCCCATCCACCTAGTTTGTCATCTAAAAACTTAATTATACACAATTCTAATGTTTTCAGTAGTATCTGTTGTGTCAGAGGAAGTAGGGAATACTCACCCATCATGAAGTTGTATGTTATTTGCTTGAAAAGAAGACCAGATTCTTCCCCGCCCCCATGGGTTGTCCACTATATGTGTTGTCTCGAATTTGCTTAAAAGTTGCAGTAATAACATTCCCTTTTGCGTATCATCCTTTTTATGAACTGTTTTCCTTTTGGGTAAATAGGGACTGTTAGCTTTGAGGAAATTTTGTTTTTGAATTTTGTGGAGGCAAATTTGGCTGCTGCTTGGCAGTGTTTGTCAGGTAGATGACTCAGGTTGTCTGGAGAGCAGGCCCAAGGGCAGGTGCCAGGTTTTTGTTAAGGCTGTCGGGGTGGAGATAGAAGTGCACTGTGGCTCATCGTTCTGCAGGCGAGGTGAGAGCAGGAAGCCTCAACTGCTGGCAGTTGACGCTATTACAAAGCAGAGGAGGGCTCTTGTTTGTGAAGCACAAAGTGAAATCCTGTATTTGAGAAATCGTTGCTAATTGAAGTCTCCTCCCGGTGAGAGTGGCTTAGTGACTTGACTAATCCATGGCAAACGGATTAAGTTTTGTTTGAAAGGAAAATGAGCGGTTTGGAACCCACATCTGAAACAACTTAAAATTGCTATTATTTTGTAGATTCTCCCCCCCCTTCCTAGTTTTAGTAGTGTTGATTCCCCCCACCTCCCGTAATTTTAGTGTTCAGAGGTGAGGATGTTAACTGACCTCCATGCCACAGCTACTTAGTTTAGTGCACCCTCTGCTGGCTGACAATAAACCAGAGGTCGCAAATAGCTAGCCCAGTGTCAGATCTCAGAAGCTAAGCTAAGCAGGGTTGGCCCTGGTTAATACTTGGATGGAAGACCACCATGGTTATCCAGGATTGCTATGCAGAAGAGGGCCCTGGCAAACCACCTCAGTGTGTCTCTTGCCTTGAAAATGTGGTGGGGTTGCCATAAGTCAGCTGCAACTTGATGGCACTTCCCACCACCACAGTCAACAAGGAATGGAAAGTGAGAGGTTTGGCTTGTAGAGGGAATGTTTTTTTTGATCTTGTGTATGGCAGCAGTTAGATCCTGTAAGCTGGTTTGCACATTGTGAGGTGATTACTTGGGTGCCTCCAGCTGCATGTTGCTAATGTTGAGTTTTCAATTGGGCTGTGCTTGACTAGAGCAACCTACACATTAGTAATCACAGATGTATGGTTTGCAGAAAGTTGGGGAAGGGGAACGTATTATTTTGCCATGCCTCTAATATATCAAAGTGGCCCAGCATGGCTGGTAATTCCTTGAATATACAGTGGAACCTCGGTTTTCATTGCCTTCAGTTTTCATCAGTTTCGGTTTTCATCTATTTTTTTTCAGTGAAAAATTTGTCTCGGTTTTCATCGATTTGCCTCGGTTTTCATCAATTTGCAGTAAGGTGCAGGGGTTTGTGGAGAAAAATCACCCGGACAAAGTTGTTGCAGGCCGTGTCTACAACTTGTTTAGTGACAATGTCTTGCCCCATTTCAGACAAATTTTAAAGAGGCGTCAGAAACAGACCTCTTTGGACAGCTTTCTGGTGTGACATTGGTCCACTGGCTCAGAAGCTGGTCCTAGTGTTATTGTTTGTTACTGTTTTCAGCATTAAACGCTATGTTTATTCACCCAACAAATGTGTTTTTGGTATGTTTTTTGGAGTGCCTAGAATGGATGAATTGGATTTACATTGATTCCTATGGAAAAGTTTGCCTCAGTTTTCATCGGTTTCGGTTTTCCTCGATTCTTTTCAGATGGATTACCAACGAGATTCCACTGTAGTTTGTTTGTTAAACTGAAGGTGGTGTGTTCTGGGGATACAAATACAAGCATTTACAATAAAGTTGGTAATTTTAGTCATGTTCCATTTCTGATTTCAATATTGGCTGAAAGATGTTGTACAGTCCAGATTTTGGTTAAATATTTAGTATTTAATGATGCCAACCTAGTTGAGGCAGTGTCTTTCTAGTTCAGCTTTCTCACTGAGCCTTAAATGTGGATTATGCAAATGAAAACAATGCACAAAAGCTTTAAAATTGTACCAGTCCAAACTCTTGGCCCAACTACTGTATGGAATTTATTGTGGGCTTCCAATCTCCAGCCTAACCCTGTCGGAGAGGATCCAATCTAGGTTCCTCCAGGCTGGTCAACAGGTCCTGTCAGGGGTGCCTAATTTTTTACTCTGTCTTGAAACTAGTAGAATGACAGTTGAGGCTAGACTTTTTCTATCATCAGTCTGTCTGTGGCTTAAGGTACCCTCCAATCACACAGGCCTTTCTCCTTTAATAGTACAAGGTCCCTTCCAACCTAGATTACTCAAACGGTTAGGGATAATCTAGTGAGAGTGGGCCTTTCATCCAGTGTCCACCTGGTCCAAAATAATGCTCAGGCGAAGAGTTTTGTTAACCAGAGGTTACAAAGTAATGTTATAAAACAATGAAGTTTTAGAAATTGAATTGTGTGGGCTGAGTTGTCATCAATATGCTGATGACACCCAGCCTCTTATGTTGCTGGATGGCCAGCCGGCTCCCCCCTCCCGTCCCAATGGTGTTTGGAGGCCATGATTGGATAGCTGGAAAAGAGTAGATTAAAGCTAAATCCATCAAAGATGGAGGTCCTGTGGCTAGGCCGGGGCAGACCAATGGAGGGTTTTCCACTGCCAAGATTTGGTGATCTGGCATTACAACCACCACATCTGTTAAAAGCCTGGGTGTGACTTTGGAGACCTCTCTGTCTATGGAGGCCCAAGGCACAAACATGGTGAGTGTGGCCTTCTACCATCTCTGACACGCCAGGAAGTTGGCCCTTTGCCTGTTCTGCTCTGATCTGGCCACAGAGATCCATACAGTGGTCACTTCCAGGCTAGACTACCTCAATGTGCTGTATATTTATTTATTTATTTATTTATTTGTTTGTTTGTTTGTTTGTTTGTTTGTTTGTTTGTTTATTTTTGGAACTTTTATACCGCCCCATCCCCGAAGGGCTTAGAACTGTATGTGATCACCAGAGGTGTTCTGTTGCTGAGTGGCAGTACTCAAAGGAAAGTCTTCAAAGGGAAATCATAACAGCTGAAACTGAGTTAATTCACAAGTTCAGACGAATGTCCCAATAGGGACATAGGATTCTTATCTCACTATAAATGCTAATTTTCTATCCCCAGGCATTTCCCCTCCGCTTTATGCAAACTGATTACAATATGCATTGTACCTTTGCATCCTTTACAAGCATTCTTTACAACACCCCCTGCTACCTGCTGACTGTGATAAAAAGACTTTAAAAAATCTCCATTCCTACTCTGTCTGATAAGCAGTCTTTCACTCTCGAAAGCTTACACCCTGAAACGCTTGCTAGTCTCCAAGGTGCAACTGGACGCAGATCTAACAGTTCTACTGCAGACCAGCATGGCTTCTGGGAATGCTGTTTGCCCTTCTGGTCTATACAAATTAATTAGAGACTTGAATACCTTCTTTGTGTGGAAAAGATAAAACGTTTGGATGAAAAACAGCTAGGAGAGGGCAACATGCTGGAGGTTTTATGAAAGATGTTTTCTTGCTCTTCAAAACATTGGAATTTGGGGTTGCTCAGTGAAACACTGGCAGGCAAAAATGAATAGAATAAAATAGAATAAAAATGAATCTTCACGCAACATTTAATTAGCTCATGTCACAAAAAGTGGCAATTGCTGGGGAGATTAGATAAAGGCTGTAGCTCCATCGTAATGGAAAATGTCAATTCGTTTTCTAGATGGTACCCAAAAAACTGGATTAACTGTTAAAAAAAATCTTTGGCCCAAAAGAAGTTTCTTGCAAAAAGGAAAGAGAAATTCCTTTCACTCATGATAACCAAGAAATAATTTTATTTACCTCTGACTTCTAATGTAGCTGTTTTCCTGGGTTTCTGTGGTGAGTTTAAAATAATTTCCAAGAGTTCAAGATCACCTTTGGAAAACTAGGCATGGAATCCTTACAAAAGCAGAACTATCCCCAACCCTGCCGGTAAAGTCCCAATTACTTTGTGAGCATAGGAAATGTTTGTTAAATTTTGTGGTCATGGATAAAAATAGCCTTGCCAAAGTGTACTTTCTCTCCTCGGTTTTTATCATCAGCAAACTCCAATTTTCTAATGAGGGACTCTGCTCCGTATGAAGTTTGTGTCATATGCCTTTGATGTAAAATTGGCACCATTTCCTAGTCTGGAGGAAGGCTCGATTTTGAGATGCTTGTGTTGATTTACAAAGCCTTTAGCAGTTTCGGCCCACGTACTCGAGAGACAGTCTTCCTTTTTGGAGCCTCCTTCACAGTTTCCTAGGATAGCCTTTACTGATGATACCGCTGGTATCTTATGATGAGGAGTATCTTGCCTTTTTACTTCTATGTCCTTTAGTTTTATTGCAATGATTAAAGAAAATTCAGGTATCAAAAAGCAAACTGTGGAGTGGAACGTTCTCTTTAGTTCCAAAGACCAAAATGCCTCTGAAAAAGAAGTATATGCAATTTTTCAACGTTCCTTAGCTGGGAGTTACGATGTTCTTCCAGTCTTTGCCAGTAAAGAGTGAAACTGCGTTAACTGCAGAAAATGCACTTGGGTGATGCTCATTTGAAGTGTGTCCACATCAAAATCTACAGTATTTGTCTAGCAAAGCTAGTTTACACATACCGCCTCTTCACCTGGAGGCTGTAGGGTTTCAGAAATCTGCTCTCCAGGCCGGGGGGGGGGGGGGGACTGCTGTCCCTCCCCTGTCCAGCACAGAAGTCTTCTTCCTGGGGAGTGTTTGGTGATTCTCCCTCTGGTCAAAGCCCACCATGGAGTAGTGGGAACATCCTTCTTTCAAAATAGATCTCTGTGTTGGAATGAATGGATATTTGGCATGCATTGAATGAATAATTCCTCGTGATTTGTACTGATTGAATTTTGCTCCTTAGTTCATGGCATTGTGCAATTCAGCTTCTAAAAGGAAAAATGATTTTCATTGGAAAACAGCAAAATGGTTTTAGTGTGACTTCCAGATGATATTATGTCTTGTTAGTTGTGGCTAAGCGCTGCAAGCCTGAAGTGCAAATATGTTTGTCTATATCACTCTGTGCTTTCTCACTTGGTCTTTTGTTCGAGTTCTCAGCTGTGGTTCAGCTGTTGTTACATGGCTTACTTCCCCTACCCTTGCCTAAACAAAAATTATTTAATGAAAAAAAGCTTTCACTTGCTTGCACATCCTCGCCTGCAGAATTGAGCTTTGCTGATAGGAGGCATTGCCCTGACCTGGATAGGCCAGGCTAGCCTGAACTTGTCCGACTTCAAAAGCTAAGCAGGGTTGGCCCTGGTTAGTATTTGGATGGGAGACCATCAAGGAATACCAATGTTACTAGACAGAGCTAGGCAATAACAAACCACCTATACTCCACTACCATCAGATCCTCTGAAGATGCCAGCCGCATATGCAGGCGAAACGTCAGGAGAAAATGCTAGCAGAACATGGCCATACAGCCCGGAAACCACACAGTGCCCCAGAAGTGTCATATGTATTTCTTTCTTCTTTTTTTGCTCTCATGTAACTTTGTGAACTTGAGATTTTTCCTATAGTGCCTCAGTGTGTTTTGAGCCTTAAAATCCACTTCTTTCTTTTCCCAGTTATTGCCTTGACTATAATAGTAACTCAAATGTCTGATGCAAATTCAGTACTTTGTGACTCAAATTGCTGAATAAGTAGTTTGGGGGAAAAATGCCCACTGATTCTCTGGTAAGAAAATGCAAGCAAAAATTTTTCTTGAATTACTTTTGCTTTGTGGAGCTTAGGTGGAGGGGAATACACAAGTTTTTAGGTTCCACAGAACTCTCAGGTGTGTGTGTGTTAAGTGCCATCAAGTTGCTTCTGACTTATGGCGACCCCATCAACCAATATTCTCCAGAACATCCTGTCTTCCAAATGTCCTATCATTAAAGCCTGGCTCAGGTCTTGCAAACTGTAAAGTCAAACCATCTCATGTTGGGTCTTCTTTTCCTGTTGCCTTTGACTTTTGCTAGCATTATTTTCCAGTAACTCTTGTCTTTTCATACTGCAGTATGAAAGTACTGTGTTTCCCAGAAAATAAGACAGGGTCTTATATTAAATTTTGCTCCAAAAGATGCATTTTCAGGAGATTTTTTTCCCCATGATTTTGCACTCCCCCCATGTAATCAGATCAGCTGCGCTGGGGAATCTGTAACTTGGGTTTATTTTTGAAGGAGGGTTTATATTTCAAGCATCTTCCAAGAATTCCAAAAAATCATGCTAGGGCTTATTTTCGGGGTAAGTCTTATTTTCGGGGAAACGGTACAGTACCCTCAGTTTAGTCATTGTAGCTTCTAGGGACAGTTCAGGCTTGATTTCTTTATCAGATGAATATACTTTATCTGACTTTCCTTTCTATCAGAGAGTTGTACCCACTTATAAATGCAGATCATCTTTTAATCCCAGTGGGTAGTGACCCAGATGTTTAGATTTCAGATGCCCAGTGGGAGGGGGAATTACAAAGCGCTGTCTTAAGCAAGCTTAATGCAGACAGTGACGGGAATGGCTGCTAGCCCATTCCTCTGCAGTTATTTGCTTATGCAGCATGTCGAGTAGTCAGCATAGTCCTAGAACAGCTTCCAAACGTGGCAGAATGTGTGTTCTACTCTTGTTCTTTCCCCCTTTCCCTAAACAAAATGTCTCGTGGAATAATTTTGAGGCCCAGCAGCACCTCTGTTTAACTCTGTTAAAATTGGAGCTTGCTGAACCAACAACCTGCAGGCTTCCACCCTGGTGCACAGAAGGAAGTGGGGGAAAGCCTGCTAAGGGCTGATTTTTTAAAAAGGCATTGTTGAAACATTCACAGTATGAGCTGTTGATGTATTAAAAAGGGCATTTGTATTTCTTATATTCGTCGTGTTTTTATCTCGGAATCTGTGTATCATGTAGCAGTATCTTCTCAGTATCAGTGGCGTAGTGGTTAAGAGCAGGTGTACTCTAATCTGGAGGAACCGGGTTTGATTCCCCGCTCTGCCACTTCAACTGTGGAGGCTTATCTGGGGAATTCAGATTATCCTGTGCACTCCAACACATGCCAGCTGGGTGACCTTGGGCTAGTCACAGCTCTTTGGAGCTCTCTCAGCCCCACCTACCTCACAGGGTGTTTGTTGTGAGGAGGGAAGGGAAAGGCGTTTGTAAGCCCCTTTGAGTCTCCTACAGGAGAGAAAGGGGGATACAAATAATAGTCGTCGTCGTCGTCGTCCTCCTCCTCCTCCTCCTCCTCTGCATAGTGGTTTCAATAGGCGTCCAAGACCTGTTTGCTCCCTTTGCTCTCTTTCTCTCCAGATTCACAATAAAAAGTGAGCCAGTGACTCCACCTTCTCTAGGTTGCACCTAATTCTGGGGGAGTTTTCCAATTGGGATAAGAGAGTTTTAGCAATCTCTGCCTGCAGTTCAGCTTGTATTTTAGCGAGACGAGTCTTTATTGCAACTTGAATAGTTTCTCAGGACAAACAGAAAGTATTCATCGCATAGGGTTTGCGAAATTGTTGCTGGGCTTAAAAGGCAGGGTGGGGGAAGGGGGGCTTACTTCCAGTTTCCTGGAGCTAAGAGATACTGCTCTGTCTGCCTTGAGCAGAAGGAAACAAACAAGACCAGATCCCTGGGTTGTTTTGAATTATGAGACTACAAAAGCCCTGAGATAATAAAAACCAGAAAGAATTCTGTGGTGCGTATTAACAAAAAAGAAAATGGATGCTCAGCCCAGCATGTCTCGGGGCCTTTTGGGTGCTATTAACCATTTGACTTTGGAAGTGTTCCTTTGGGGTTTGAACAAACTGCAATTGCTGGTCAATATGATTGAAAGAAACGGATGTGCTGGTTTGCTGTGCTTAAGCAGTGAGCTTATGGGGGGCATATCCTGGGGAAAAGGTAACTGGCCCTTTCTACCTGACCAGGGCTAGAAAAATGTTACTTTCTCTGAAATTGTAAAACAAATTTCCACTTTGTATTGTCGAAGGTTTTCATGGCCGGAATCACTGGGGTGTTATGGGGTTTCCGGGCTGTATGGCTGGTTCCGGTAGCATTTTCTCCCGATGTTTCACCTTAATCTGTGGCTGGTCTCTTCAGAGGAGAAAATGCTACTGGAACACGGCCATACAGCCCGGAAACCCTACAACCCTCCAAATTGCAACTTTGTTTCTTGTATTTCTCTTATCCTTATCATCTTATTTTCTACAACTATATTAATTGTAATGCCCAATTTGAGTAACAGTAAACAAGATGTTTATAGTGTGTGTGTGTGTGGGGGGGGGGGGATTGGATCCATCAATGAAGGGCATCAGTGAAAGGCATTGATGGATTTTTCCCATGTCCCCCTCCCCCCCCCCGGCAACCTTTGTTTGTTTGTTTGTTTGATTTATAATCCTGTCCTATCCCCGCAGGGCTATTAGAATAAAATTCTATTATATTAGAATAAAATTCTAATATAAACATTAAAAACAATTAAACAATAATACTAAGCATCAACACCATTAATAAATATTAAAAGCGATGGTGACGAGTAATTCTCCTTGTGGGTTGGTGGGCTGCGCTGAAGAGAGGGAAGGGAGCAGAATCACACACACACACGCACACACGTACACATACTCCCCAGCATGTATGAAAGGAGGGGAATAGTTATGATCCCCCCCTTGCAGACTGCAGTCCCCTTTACAGTCTGCACGGCTGTTTGACCACATGGATTCTGGGCCCTTAGAAATAATCTTCCTGAGGGGTGACAGGGACTGCTGGGGAAAGGCAGGGAAAATCCACCAGCATCTTCTGCTGACAGACTGCTGGACCCAAGCCCAGGGCTTCTAGCAACATGTCCCCAGAGACTCCTTCCCCACAATTGCAGTCCATCTTGTTTATCAAGAGGCAAGTCTATCATTGCCTTGATTGATTAATGCAAGTGCTCAGATATGCTTGGACCAGTGCTCTGTGGGCTAATGTTCTTAAATGGCTATTACTGGTATTTGATGGATTTCTGTGACTGGTTGCGACTGGCTGAAGGTGCTGTTTTGTGTCTGTGGCTTTAGTAGTTTATTTATAATTCCCTATTAAGCAGGTGGGATGTTAGAGAATGTGACGGGTGGGAGCCTGCTGAGGGTTCTAGCCATGATAGACACCCTTCACCTCTAGCCACCAAAATATGGGAAGATGCAATCGAAAGACCATTCTCACCCCAAGCAGTGGAGGAAGGAAGTGGTTGTACATTTGCCCTGCCCTCATGCTCCCAGCGAATATCCTGGATAGCAAATCCGTAGCGTATGGGGTAGCCTTCCATCAGCTGGGCTGCAAATCCTGGGCCCTTGAAATAAAGCAGCTTGTTTTCTCTTCGCCCATCAAAAGCTGCTGATAGGAGTTCAGAGATGATATAGGGTGGGCAGGGTAACTCAACATTCATCCCCTTCAGCTAGAGCAGGGCCATGCTGGCAGGGGCTGATGGGAATTGTAGTCCATGAACATCTGGAGAGCCACAGGTTGCTGACCCCTGAGCTAGAGCTTCCTGGAGGGCGAGAATACTTGGCTTCCAATGTTCATTTATTGATTCCATTCTATGTTCATTCATTCTAAGGCCAGGCCCTGGGGTGCCCTTTGGGCAAATGAGGGTTGAAGTCACTGCATGCAGTGCTGTTTGGCCCCAAACATCCTGCCAGCCACAGATGCAGGCGAAACATCAGGAGAAAATGCTACTGGAAGACAGTCATACAGCTCAGAAACCCCACAATGCTCCATCATGGGAACTGGTTGACATGACCTGGTGTTACATCTGCTGTGTGGCAGGGCACTGTGTTGTCTTCCTTTCAGTCTTCCAGCCCTCTGAGTCCGTGGAGTCCACTCAAGCAAAGGAGACTCTGGATAGGCCTCAGAACACTATACTGACTTCCCCTTTTACCCAACTGTTGCATCCTGTAGAAGTGTGGAATAACCCAGGAAGGTGTCTTTCATAATGAAATAGTATTGTAATCTACTGTCTGTGTAATTCCACTCTCTGCCTTAGGAACTTTGGTGATTGCATTGTCTTCTAGGTCCATTGGGTTGGCCCCCCCCCCCCCCCCCCCCGCATAATCTGCATTGTCTTCTAATTCTGCAGTCGTAATCCTATTGCATTATTCATTGGGTGGCTCATGTGTACCAGTGCATTGTTTGTTATTCTGTAATCTCAGTGAGAAAGGCGGGCTATAAACAAAGTGAACAAAACAGGTCATCAGCTTCCCATGTGAGGAATTCACAGGGGGGAAGGAAAGAAATGTCCTCCTCTTTCTCCTGCAGCTGCTCCTTGTGGGTCCCTCTTCGTTTTCTATATTTAGAAACCTCCCCCCTCCCCCCGCCCCCTGTCTGCTAGGGAAAACACCCAAGTTTGTTCTGAGAAATAAACTACCTTTTCCTCGGGCTTTTTGCTGTGAAAACCAGGTAAACTCTGGCTGCATTCCCACAGTTTGTTCTTGCTTCCCCTCTCTTCCCTCCAGTCTTTCTTCCACTCCAACCCCTTGAGTTCCTCCGGTATTATAGATTTTGCTTTTAACTTTCGCTGGCAAAATGCGTTCTTTTCTTCAACATTTGAGCTGACAACGTAATGCCTTTCCATATCTGTTTCCTAGCAGTAATCGACCACAGCTGCTTGATCCTTGTATATATCCACAAAAAGTAAAATTAGCTTTCTTTCCTTGCTGTTTCGGATTCCTGCGGTACAAGCATCCGAGCTGCAGGCAGCCGCTCTCTGCCTTAACATGTCAACAGGAAGTTGCTTGGTGAGGTTAGATGTCTGAATGTGATTTGCTTTTTTTCTTTTTGAGAAACAAGGATTTGTTTTTCACTGACTTGTTACTGCAGCCTCTTCACTTAGATTTGGAGCACTTCCTGTATGGTTTATGGAGAGACCTGGAGCGCAGGTGATGTTCAAGTTGTTGGCAGCTGCACTAGGCTAGAATCGACATAGCAGGAGAGCTGCTACTGAAATTTGCTCCTAAAATGAAAATTTAATCAAGCTTCTGGCTTCCTCCTCAGGCAAAACATCTCAGGAATGTTGAGAGAAGCCAAAATAAGGTTTTTAGCAATATTTTCTCTGTGGGGTTGTGCACAGATCCATAATCAGGGCTCTGCTCTAAGTGTTCCCACATTCTGAATTATGGGTGGTAGTGGTGCTCGGAGACAGAGTCTTCTCTGTGGTGGCACTTCACTGGTGTAATGCCTTATTTTTACATGGGGGGAAACCCTTTTTGCCCAGGCCTTCTATTTATGTTTGTTTTTATTTGGATGGCCCCAATAGAAATTGAGATGTTGTTTTATAGGGACTATTAATCTTCAGTTGTTTTATTGTTATTAAAACAGTTCATTGTGCCTTTGATGCTGCTATTTTATTGATTATTGATCTCAGTGTTGTGTTATGTTTGGTTTTTATTTTAAACTGCACAGAACGTTCACTTAAGGACATGACTAATAAATGGCCTGAATCAATTCTTTCTAACCCAGAAGCTGGTGCAATACATCAACAGATTCCTGTATTTGTCTTGAGGACTCATTTTGTTTTGTTTTTTCAATATAAAATTCAGTATATTTATGGGGGAACTATTTCTACCCTGGCATCAGTTTTGGGAAGCATCTTGGATTTTTCCAGCCCTTTCTGTAGAAAGTCAAATTCACAGACCAGGCTAAATTAATTTCTAGGCATGCTTAAAAAGCTGCCCATTTGTGTTAAGAAGATGCAGATCCTTCCGTTAAAATAAGTTATGCAGCTGTGTATAAAATGCCACACTCAGCTTGAACTCAGCTGCCTTTGAACTAATTGTTCCTCAGACATCTTTCTGCTGATTACTAGTCTGTATTAATGTAGCCCTTCGCAAGGGGCAGCCTGAGTGCAAACAAAGAAGCAGAATGTAATGAGTAGTGAAGAGCTTCTGAAGATATAGAAACTGCAGGAAGATGGTTAACAAAGTACCGTTTGTAGCATCTACTTGAGAAACCATTCAGTTGCATACTGTGAATGTTGGACGGGGAGTGGGGAGTGTGTTGCAAAGAACTCCAGAAAAAAATGTGCATGCATGTATGAACAAGCACCTACGCGCTTCTCTACGTGGTACCAAAGCCACCACTGCTTCTTCTGCTGGGCCACTTGATAAATTTGATATATGTGGGATTCACCCAGCTTTCTCAGCTGTCTTCTGTTGATCAAGGTCTCAAGCCTTCATCCAACTTGAGTGGCTCTTCAGTTAGATGGATCCTCCTTGGCCTACAGGAAGCCTTGTTGAAGGAAGGTTGGATCTACCCTACTTTCAGGATCTTCCTAACACAGTTTAGAAGCCCAACAAGACCAAGACTGTGTGTACCCCCCAGTTCTGATCTTCAGTTTGTGCAAGCAGAGAAAATGGGATTTGGTCACAAGGGTCCAGCATCCTTGGAAACACAGCTGGAGGTTCCTTTACATTTCCTTTCCTTTTTAAGGCAGTCCATAAATAAGGCTGCAGAGTTGGATGGAAGAAGAAGAAGAGTTGGATTTATATCCCCCCTTTCTCTCCTGCAGGAGACTCAAAGGGGCTTACAAACTCCTTTCCCTTCCCTCCTCACAACAAACACCCTGTGAGGTAGGTGGGGCTGAGAGAGCTCCAAAGAACTGTGACTAGCCCAAGGTCACCCAGCTGGCGTGTGTTGGAGTGCACAAGCTAATCTGAATTTCCCAGATAAGCCTCCACAGTTGAAGTGGCAGAGCAGGGAATCAAACCCGGTTCCTCCAGATTAGAGCACACCTGCTCTTAACCACTACGCCACTTCGCAGAAAGAGGGAGTCAGATATATCCTATGTGGGTCTGGGTATGACAGGCTGTCATTCAGGTCTTAAAGGCTGTGACCTTAGCAATGCTTAAAACAAGGTGAAGGTGGCCACCGGGTCATTGATGACTCATTGAGTGATGTCACATCACAGTGTTTAGTAAGCAGAATTTCTTTTCAGAGTGATTTGCCATTGCCTTTCCCAGTCATCTGCATTTTGCAAGCTGCGTAGTCATTTTACCAGCCTTGGAAGGACGGAAAGCTGAGTTAACCTTGAACCGACTACCTGAAACCGACTTCTGTCAAGATGGAACTCAGGTCATGAGCAGAGCGTGGACAGCAGTACTATGGCTTACCACTCTGCACCACGGTACTGCTTAGGGGGGAGTCAATCCCACTGCATTTGGGAATTGGCTATGAGTAACTGTGCTATGACATGCTGTTGACCTGAGAAATCCATTCACATATGCATTTTCATTCAGCTGTCTTCTTGCCTTACTGCAGTTTGGTTTTAAAAATCATCTCCTCCTAGGTTCTTGCTTCCCAGTGCCATTCTTATTTGGAAAATGAAGCTGATAGAAAGGAGACCAGGGGTTCGTGCTCTCTTGTGCGGTCCATTTGGACAGGAGAATGGCAGTTAAGACCTTTATGTGATTGCATGTAATAGGAATGTTAAATCCATCTTGCGAATTACCAGGAGGTAATTGTGAATGACCTGTCACGATCCAGTTTTAAATGACTGATCCTTGATTTAAAAAAAAAAAAAAGCTTTGTGCATGCAGTGGAAATTCTTTTCCTGTAATGTGCTTCAGCAGAGTTATTGACTACTCTGTGTGTGTAAGTTCACGCAGTAGCACAAGTTTCTTTTGTGTATAGTTGTGATTTTGTTAATATACTAAAGCAAAGGAAAATGTCAGTAACTATGAAAAAGGTGATGGTTAGGCATGCTTACAAGGTTGTTGTGAGAATGAAATGGATGGAAGGTGGACAATGTGTGCTCCACTCTATAAATTATGGGTAATGTCCCAAGATAGTGCCCGGAGCAGACCGGCAGCTCGGTGCTCCTGTGGTTAGATTTTTCTAGGACCTAGGAAAGGTCAGGTGTGAGGGTTTTTTTTTTAATTGTCTTGGGGTTACTAGCTTTGTTGGTGTTAGTTAGCAGTGGACACCGCGAAGATTCCTGGACTTGCTTGGCGAGGAGGATCGGTGGCAGAGATCCCTCGGCAATGCCCGATTGAGACCGCTAGATGACAGCTGGCTGGGCAGACCTGGATGGAGCTGCCTGCGAGCAAGTGAGTGTGCCGTGCCAGACAACTTCTGTTCCAACCCTAGGGGAGCCCGGACGGCGGTGGGGGCTTGTGGCAGGGGCCCCCATACAAAGTGAGGAGTCTCCCATGCAGGGTTGAGACGCAACAATTGGACATTGTTATGCATTGTTATACTAAGAATTGTTATGTTGTTCTGATGTATGATATTGGTTATGTTTTGTCATGAGGGTTGTTATAATATGTTATTCTGTTGATTGTGCGGAGTATTGCTGATATTGAAATATTGTCCATGGTTTATTGATTGTTGTTTATTACTGATGTTGCCGATGTCACGACTATTGTATGTATACTGTATTAGAAGAGAAGAAGAAGAGTTTGGATTTATATCCCCCCTTTCTCTCCTGCAGGAGACTCAAAGGGGCTTACAATCTCCTTGCCCTTCCTCCCTCACAACAAACACCCTGTGAGGTGGGTGGGGCTGAGAGAGCTCCGAGAAGCTGTGACTAGCCCAAGGTCACCCAGCTGGCGTGTGTGGGAGTGTACAGGCTAATCTGAATTCCCCAGATAAGCCTCCACAGCTCAGGTGGCAGAGCTGGGAATTAAACCCGGTTCCTCCAGATTAGATACACGAGCTCTTAACCTCCTACGCCACTGCTGCTCCTGTTGTGCACTGCCCTGAGCCCTATGGGGGAGGGCGATGTAAAAATGATAGAAATTAAATTTAACATAACCTAACAATGTAAGGTGCTTGGGGCCCCCTTGGGCGAGAATGGTGGGGGTATAAACAAAGCAAAATGTAAAAAGACATGAAAAGTGCATGGAATAAAAATGCACTGACCACAAGAAATCCTACCTAAATCCCTCCCTTTCTATTCACCCCCTTTCATGTTACTCCCTGGTCATTGTCCTCTGGCTTGTCAAGCTTATCTACCCAGCCCATAAGGGCCGGATGCTTGCTTGTCAAAAATAAATGTCGACTTGTGGGGTGCTGAGTCCCATCCACAGCACCTCCTGTTCGCTCAGATCTGCACAATCTCCACAGCAGTGTCATTTACGTCCCTGACCTTGCAGGTGCAGGATGTGCTTCACAGGAAGCTGCGCCAAGACTTCCTTTTTGGAAGATATCTCCCCCCCCCCCCCATATTAAAGCCTCCTTGAACTATGTTGTCTCTTCAGTTGCACTTAGAGTTTGGGCTGAATCTTTCTGATCCTTAGTCTGTTTTAAGGTGTGTGTGTGTGTGTGTGTGTGTGAGAGAGAGAGAGAGAGAGAGAGAGAGAGAGTGAGTGAGTGATTAGGTCTGTTCCATTTACCCATGGAGCAGCTGCTGTTAGTCAGTACGCTTGTTATCACCTGATGCCATGGGAGCATGGATGCACCTGACACATGATTGCTCAGCTGCGCTGGGAATGCTGTCAGCCGTTACCTTTTTAAAGAATCTCTGGCATGCTGATAAGAAGGACCTCTCCTGCATTTATGTTCTCTGGCTGTGGTGGGTAGGGCCTTCTAGCTCCGTGGCAGCTGCTGGGTGCAGAGCTACAGCATGTGACAAATGTTTGCTTATAAGACCTACTGATGGGGATGTGGAGATCCATTATACTGCAGTTTATTGGGATTCGAGTGGGCTTCTGTCTCTCCCCCCCACCCGCCCCCGCCCCCTGCAGCAAGTGAGCATCCCCTCTCTCCTAACATGCAGAGGGTTTCAAAATCACAATTAGCTTTTGCAGGTTTCTTGTTGGCTCACATGTTGCTTATATGTGTGCACAGTTCGCACATGCATGCTCAATACTTAGTATGGTTAAATGTGTGGATGGCTTGGTTAGAAAGTATTGTATTTCAGAGTCAGTGAGATTATACAAAAGCTCTGTTTATGCTGTTGTGTAATGGTCTATTCTGCGCACACTCCTCTGGCTATATATATATTGTTGGACTAACTGTTTCTAAGGCCACTTCTGCACGGCCAACTGAGCAGGGGTGCCTCGGCATAGTTTATGCCAATATATGCCCCCGGGACCGTTCACATGAATGGTCCCGCACAGGCTGTACTTTTTCCGAATGGCTCCTACCTCCTGCCGCCTTCCATCACATTGTGGAGGCCCAGGGACACGTCCCCATGGCCAGAGCGACGGCTGTGGGGTCGGAGGCCAGGAGGCGTGTCCCCTGGCCTCCACAAAGTGACGGAAGGCCGCAGGAGATAGGAGCTGTTCGGGAGGACCCTGAGGAAATCGCCCGGCTTCCACCCGAAGTGCCATTAAAACTTTTGCGAGATAGTAAGCTGGCATTTTCCAAAAACTGCGCGAGATTCAAAAACACTGTTTTGTGGGGGTGGAGAGAGCACCGCTGCATCGATTTGGTGGTGGCACCTGGCGAAGGCTCTCCTCCCCAGCGGGGTTTTACTGGACCAAAATTGTTGATTTCGCCCCATGCAGAAACTGCCTAAGTGTCTTCCATTACTGATTTCTCCTTGAGGAACTTCAGGGTTTTTCAGAACATGAGAAAAGTGAGTTACAGAATAAGAACACCTCTTATAAATCCCTCCCTCCTTTTCCTGGATACGGACAGCTGTGATTTACTATCACATATAAAGTGGCTTACGTATAGCGATCTCTAGAGTGAGAGCAAGTCATTGTTAGCGGTGACTTTGGTTGCACCAACTTGGATGTCATGGTGAACAACTTGTTAACAAGGAAAGGAAATGTGTGTTGCACGGGCAAGGAACATGCAAAACCTGACTGATGCTTGTGCACATCACAGGTGTTGGTGTTTGTACAAACTACACCATTATGATATCTGAAACGTGCCCCTGAATCTCTGGTTTTGTGGCAGGCAAATGAACTTAGAACAGGGGTCTGCGGCTCTCCAGATGTTTATGGACTACAATTCCCCATCTCATGCCAGCATGACCAACTGACTTAGACCCCTGACTTAGAACTATTTTGGTTGGTTACCTTTTTAATATTTTTGTCTTCTATGTAAGAGTTTTGATTCTTCTTTATGAATACAAACGTGGAGTGGATATCTTGGGGGTGGGGGTGAAGCCTTTTAAATCAGGTTGTTTGGCAGAAAAAATAAATAACAGGATAACAGAATTTCCCTTCTGCTCTCGGTTTCTGAATTGTTGTCATTTTTCTCTGGCTGTGGGAAATGGCACTGAGGAGTGTTTGGTTTAACTTCTGCCAGTATTAATTTGGCTCTAACAAAGCAAAGCTAGAGCTCCTCCAAGCCCATGAAGAGGGTTTTGTGCAGAAACTTGGTTTCTAGTTGGCCGTGGCATTTGGATCCTTGGGAAAAGAGTGCCTGTTTTTTAACCTTTTATTTTATTGCAAATGCCTTTGTATTTCCTAATTCAAAAGTGTTTTTGAGCGTGGAGTCAGGGTGTTTAATATACACAGCATGAACTATATTTAAAGGCATCCATGGGGAAAATTCTTCAGCACTCCAAGAAGTTATGCAGTTAAAATTTTCCCCCTTTTATCCCCCACCCCCTCTTTCTAAATAGCAGTTTTGTGTTTGGATCTGTCTGCTGGTTGGTAAGGCTGATGGTCTGCTCACTTTGTTAGTAAAAAGTTTGGAAGCACACTTCATGCCCAGCTTTGTTTCTGAGAAACAGGGTGGCATCGTTGCTTAGAAGTGCTTTCTTTCGGTTACGTTTTGCTTGTAAGTTTTCTCCACTCTAAAGTCCTTCTGATCTGGCCACTATAATCCATTCTGGGATAACCTAAAAGGTATACAGTTGCAACACAGTAAATATGCAGCTGACATTAAACACTTGGTGCACACTTGTTGTTCTGGATAGTCTTTTGGCCCGTCGCTCGCCGAGCGGACACGGGCAGGGCGCACGAAGAGCGCAAAGAGCCCGCCAAGACGAGCCCGCCTCACGAGCTCCGGATCCGAAGAAGAGGAAGGGGACTGGAGCGCCGACCGCTCGTCCCGAGAAGGGCTCCAATGGCAGCGGTCAGCAGGTGTTTTCCTTATCAGAAAAAGTCACAGAGCTGATTTTATTACAGAGTTGATGTTCTTAGGGTACAGTGTTCAACTTCTAGCAATGTGGCTGTATATTTTTTTTGGATGCCTTGTAGGGAAAATATAAATACTTCATATAAATAATACGGTTCAGTAGCAAAAAGTTGACCTAGCTAGGAACCCACCGTCGTTCTCAAGCATCGCTGGGTGGACTTTTCCCTCTAACTTTCCGAGGCAGCATAACAAAGTCTTAGGTTACAGAGAGGCCAGATCTCCAGGACTTCCAAGCGAGGAATCCGCTTTTTGGAAAGGAGCAGAGCAATGAAGAAGTGGAAGGTGACGGGAGAAATCGGAGATTAAATTAAATTAAATTTTAATAGTCAATTTAATTATGGGGGGGGGGATTGCACCATAATCGTCTGGCAAATAACTGTTGGGAAGCCTGCCCACACACTGGCCTTGTTGCTTGCCCTCCCTGTTCTCCAATCCATTGCAGTTCTTTCCCTCCCTGCTCCCCGCTCCCCTGGTGCGTTGTGTTCTCATCTTGACAGAGCGGTGAGGGGTCATCTTGGCTTCCTCTCTTGGGTGTGTACTTCCAAAGAGAGTGATTGGGATAGTTCACTTGGCCACCCACTGTGCCTTGAAAATCAAGGACCAAATAACATGTTTGCCGTTTCACTCATGGTGATGGCTGTGACCTGCATTCCTCCATGCTCTGATAAGCATGGTGGGCCCCTGGTGCATATTTTGTTTCCATATAACTGTGCAATAGGTGAGGCATATCTTGCGCCCTCCCACAAGCTGCAAAGCTGGCTGATCATTATTATGGCCAGAGTTCAGCTGTCTCCATCAAGTTTTACTTAAAAATGAAGTTGAAACTATAATGGCTTTCCGACTTTATGATTGTTTCTGCCGCAACCGTGCGTACATATCTTTTTGTCAATATATATTAAGGCGGTGGTTGGGGGGAGGGGGGATGAAATTGAGAACAATCACTGGTACCCTTATGTTGTTTTGCACTAATGTCCTTAAGCATTGGTGGAGATGGGCACCCTAAGAGCAGGCCAGTCTGGAGGAAGTCTTTGAGGACCAGGCTGTGTGTGATTCTGGAGTTTCATGACTAAAACCTCCAGAAGTGATGTGAAAATGGTGTGTGTTTGTAAATTAAACCGTTTCATCCCCTGAAGCTGTTTTTTAGGGGCATATTGGATCTTGAGACTTGCTGTGGCGGAACAGGCTTGCTTGGCCTGGCAGGCCGTATTCCACCCCAAGCCTCTACCTGGGGTGGCCACCTTTTCCTGGAAAGGGCTTGCTTTCTCTCTCAGGGTAAACCGCTACCATCACCTGACCTTTTGAGGAAGTGCCCGCTGGGGAGGGTCAGGGCTCCCCAGCCTCCTTTTCCAACTCTGAGGCCTAACCTCGGTTTCCCCTGTTTCCCCTCTCCTGAGTTCCACAGGGCAGATTGGAGGCCCCGTAGGAGTAGCTGCTTGCCAACTACCAGCCTTCCTCTTGGTGCCCTCCTATTTCGATAGCACATCCACAACAGTGGAGGCCTAGGTGGTACAGAGAACTGTTCCCCACATCTAAGGTTCAAAAGTATTTATTAAAAATAGAATGGTTACAAGTATGTTCTAGCACTGCACCAGATCGAGTAAGCGTTTCCAAAACAAAGGAGATATAAACGCAAATCCTCTACCCCATTTTTTCTAACCATACCTTAGCAGTTGTTAAAATAGGGTAGGCTCTTAAGCTTAGAAGGTTTCAGTTCTTACAGAGTTCCGATTACCTGGAAGGCTGGGACAGGTCCCTGGACGAGCACATGATCCAAAAATGGCTGCTCTCTTCAGAGCCCAGCAAGAGTTCTGCTCCCTTCCGTAACACAGCAGAAAGAGATCTCGCCTCTCTGTTCCCAGAAGTTTTATCAGTTCCCAGGCCCCACCCCTCTCTCAGGGTCAGTCTGGGTTAAGGTATCTTTTCCCCCTAGGTCAGATAGCTCTTCCTGATGTCCCTTTGAAAATTTTAAGTCCTCCAAATCTATGATACCTGCTTGGAGAGGCGAGGAAGTGTGGGGGGGGGGGGAGGAGGGGGAGCCATTTCTTCGCACTTGCTATCATGGAATCAAGCATGTTGCATATTTTCATCCTTAGTAGCTTCTGAGTTGGGGATGATGAAAAAAAGTTGTTTGTGAAGGGAGCCCAAACAGTCTGATTTTCAAGGTCTCTTAACTCTGGGGTCAAAAGGGGAATTTTTGTTCATACTGACTTAAAAGGTAAAAGTAGTCCCTGTGCAAGCACTCACCTATGGGGTGACGTCCCATCATGATGTTGACTAGGCGGGCTGTGTTCATGGGATGGTTTGCCACTGCTGTTCTACAGTGCTCTACACTTACCCCCAGCAAGCTGGGTGCTCATTCTATTGACCTCGTAAGTCTAAGTCAACTTTGAGCCAGCTACCCATCTGAGACAGATTCAGGTTGTGAGCGGAGCTTTGACTGCAGTACTGCACCTGTGTGTTGAGTGCTCCCAACTCATGGCGGCACTATGAATCCATGTCCGGAAAAACCCACTACAGCCAACTAACTGAATCATTTAGTGCAGTGCCACTCTATTGCCTGTGTAGAAAAGCCTTTATAATAGATACTAAAGGTTTGCTGATGTGGCCCTTACATGATTTTAGCAGCTAGAATGGGCAAGGATCCAACGTATAAGTAGAGGCCTTCACCGATCCCAGGAACTTGTCAATATCCATCACAGAAACTGGGGCAAAATGATCCATAAGTAGACCAGGTGGTGTATTAGTCCTGTCTACTGTTATGCCTGTTACAACTGACATCCAGGCCAGCCTGTATTCTTGAAATTTTATCAACAAAAACTCGGCAACGGTCTCACAGATGAGTGTCTTTTCCTGAGGCAATAAAGGCTGAGATTTTGGTGTCAGCAGTTGTTGAGCTACCTTCAACAATAGGGATGGTTGTGAGCTAACTGATGCTAGAGAACTGGAGTAGTGACACTTATTTGTCACTATCACACTGCTGCTTCATAGGTCTTCCAGCAGACCTTATAGAGTACCTATCGCATTGGGTACAGATTCGCCACCAGCATCGTTCTAGACATCTCCCAGCCCTTTTCAGGTCACCCCCTTCTGTAGTAAACCGGCAGGTCGATTTATGCCTGAGGAGCAAGAATCCTTGTAGAAGGGCAACACTGTTGATAGCTTCAAGAAGCTTGATGTTCCACACACTCATTGAAGCCTCAGCTGACCATGTGTTTGGGGTCCTACAAGAAGAAGAGTTGGTCTTTATAACCTGCTGTTCTCGACTGCATGGAGCCTCAAAACAGCTTACAATCACCTTCCCTCCCTACAATAGACACCTTGTAAGGTAGGTGATGCTGAGAGAGTTAAGAGAGAACTGTGACTAGCTGCTGGGTCACCCAACAGTCTGCATGTGGAGGAGTGGGGAATCATCAAACATGGTTCTCCAGATTTAGAGACCACCACTCTTAACCATTATAGCACCCTCCTCCCCTAGAGTGTTCTGAAATCTGTTAGTATTCATGAGCCACTAGAATTAATGAGCCAACAGGACTCATTTTAACCAGACCCCCTTGCCTGTGGGATATCGGAGCCTCATTTACCTTGGCTTTAAGTACGAAGTGGTCAGACCACGCTTCAGGTAGAACCTCTAACCATGCAACCAGGCCATCCCTCAGTCGCTTTGTATTTTGGGTAGAAGCCAACGGTTGATAAACATGAACACTTTCCAGTGAGAAGTCATTCTTTCAGGAATAAACAGCAGTTTTTTTAAAGCGAAAGAAACTCCACTTCCTTTGCTCTTCTGTAATCATCCTTTTGTGCTGCTGAGACGGTTTTCCGACTGCAGTTAAGGAGGTGATGTTGTACTTCTATAACTGTGCCCAAAGATGAGCGCTTAGCCCTGCAGCGGGGGAAATATTTAATACTGAGCTTTATGAGCGATGCTTTTTTTGACTTGTAAAGATTTACGGTCTGCAAGGAAAGCAAGCATTCCCCTTTATCCTTGCACCAGATGGTATTTTGCTGAATGCTGAAGGAAAGAGCAGGCCATTAGCTTCTCTTTTTCTCTCCCCTGCGTGGCCAGATTAAAGATGTGGTGGCCTTGAGCTTTGTGCATTCTGAGCAGAGCGAAACTTCCAATTTTGGTGGCAGGAATAAATTAGGAAAATTGTTGATGTCTGCTTAACTTTCTTAGCTTTTCCTAATTGATACTCTCTTTCCGGGATTCAGGCTTGTAAGTGATCTTTAGCCAAGTGGGGTGATTTGTGGACAGGAAAACCATGCATGATTGTTCTGAGGCTGCTTTTCTCAAACGTGGGGTTATTAAACGAACTTTAACACCTCCCCCCGCCCCCGCAAAAAACCCCCCTCCACATCTCTGGATGGAGGCTGAATTTTGCTCTCCCTGGTGCAACATTGTTCAATTCCTGTCATCCAGTTTTCTCTTTCTATTGTCTGAACCATGCGCTGTTGACCCTCTTCTGTCTGCCAGGTCACTTCCTTCTTTTTCCTTCAGATGCCTCTGAAAATCCACTTCTTCTACAGAGCTATCTGTGACTCCATTGTCTCACATTTCTATAGTGTCCCTACCAGAGGTGAGATTCAAATAATTTAAGAACTGGTTGTTTACAAGCACCATTTAGACAACCACTTCTGCCGAAGTGGTGGGAACCTGTTGAATCCCACCACTGGCTACCTTAATTGTCACTTCCTCTTCCCCCCCCTGCCCCCCCCAGCTATGAGAGAGGCTGTTGAGATTAAGGAATGGAGATGGCTGACAAACATTTGTAAAACAGTTCAGAACTATTGGGAATATCCCAGTTATTAGAACGGCTTCCATAGAATGTGGGTTGTTGATGGGGACAAGAGAAATTATGGGATTGATTTCTTGTGCCCTTGAGCATCTGTTCTTGGCTGGCCTTTTCAAAAGCAACACTGCTATTTTGTTTATATGATGCTTTTTAATTGTATTTTATTACATTTTAGCAGGTTGTAATGCTGCTTTTAGGGATGTGGGTTTTGTGCTGCTTTGGGTATAGGCCCCTTCCTCACACGCAGAAAAGTGCACTTTCAATTCACTTTCACAATTGTTTTAAAGTGGATTTTGCTATTCTGCACAGCTGCAAAGTGCATTGAAAGTGGATTGAAAGTGCATAATTCTGCACATGTGGAAGGGGCCATAGTGTTTCAATGTCTAATTTTTGATGCATCTGGTAGAAACTGTCCCTGTCAGTAGAAGCTGGTGGTGTGGGGTTACAGACGACCTCCTAAAAATGGTGGTTTGTGAAGTGTGTTCTGTGCCTTGCTAGTGCGGCGTGGTGGATTAAGAATATCTGAAGAGACTGCTGAATCAGATAAAGGGATTTTTAGTCCAGGACGCTGGTTCCATATGTGGTCATTTGGATGCTCCTGAAAAGGCTGTAAGCAGAGCTTGAAGGCCACAGCTTACCTCTGTTGTTTGACCCAAGCAGTTTGTCTTTGCAGGGGAGTGTGCTTCCAAAAATGAAGATTCTTACCATTTGCCAGCAAGTCATGGGCCTCTTTCTGATTTCCTTGTTTGGCATGCATTTTGAAAGCAGAGTGCCAGCTATGGCTGAGATGACACAATCTAGATAGTCTCTGTTCCTTGAACCAATGATGAATCTCACAAATTGAGCAGGAAAAGCTTTCTCGACTATACTTCCATACATGACTATATAAGGCTGCTGGAGTATCAGTAACCACTGTTACCTGCAGATGGCAGGAGAATAATGACTGAGTGCTTGGAGTGGTCTGGGCAGAGGCAGAATTTTCTCTAACCCAGTGGTTCTCGACCTGGGGGTCGAACAACCCTTTCACAGAGGTCGCCTAAGACTCTCTGCATCAGTGTTCTCCATCTGTAAAATGGATAAATGTTAGGGTTGGGGGTCACCACAACATAAAGGGTCGCGGCATTAGGAAGGTTGAGAACCACTGCTCTAGCCCATCGGGGAGATCCAGCAAACTTGGTGTGGCAAACAGCTGCCTATTGAAGTACAGGGATCTACTGGTTAGATGGTGGATCTCATAATGGCATCTCTATTTTTTTTTTTGCAAAGAATCAAATGTCCTGCTGAATGCCAGCAAAAGCAACTTCTGTGTAAAGCAGCTTGGTGCTATTCAGGGCAAAACTTGCTCGATAAATATAAGCCACCGGAGACCTATTAAAATACTTGCTGGGAGGGAGGCAAAAACTCTGGAGTAATATAAAACTTGTTGATGAGAAATGTTCCAGCTGGGTCTGTCTGTGGGAGTTGGAAACCCAAGTAATAACGGGGCTGTCCATTGGAAGGGACTGATGGCTAGATAAAGTGTCAGCATATAATATGTTTGTAGCCAGGCAGTGGCACTTGAATAGGTATTGTCTGCTGTGGACGCCAATTTGCTCCAGTTAGAAGGCTCCCCAGAGGACCATAATGAAATTCTGAAAGGAATCAAAGGAGCCAAAATCTGTATGCTATTGTGAAAGCGAATGACATTTCAGCTTGGGAAAATTGTGAACCAATTCATAGACAGGAGAAGTGGTCACTGTTCCTGAGGGATTGGTGTGCACAAGGGGGAAAAGATGACTAAGGGGCAGGGAATGCAGGGGGAAAGTTCATGAAACTTTCTAGCCCTTCCAAAGCACTAGAATTTGGTGCAGGCCTGCGAATGAAACTGGCAGCAGATTAAAGAATGGATAAAGGGAAATAGCCTTCATGCAGTGCATAATTCATGTGGTATTGAGTTCAGTTAAGATGTAATGACTGCCTCTAGCTTAGAGGAGTTTTGAAGGGAACCAGGTAGCATTCATGGTCCGTAGATCTGATTCCCATACGTCAGAGGTCTCTTGCGCTTCAGATGTTCATGAACTACAATTCTATGGGAACTGTAGTCCATGAACATCTGAAGCGCAAGAGTTGGACACTCTTGCTGTGCATTCTGATAGCACGATGAAACTTGCATGTTCAGAAGCAGGACATCAGGTTCTTCCTTTAGCTCTGAGGCTCCGAGACTCCTTTGGCATTTGAAAAAGACTGGGGTGGAACTTTGTGCTGGGCTGTGGCAGTGAGTAGACTCCATCCCTAGTACCTCCCCACAAAAAGTGCTATAACTGAACACCGGCTCTAAAATTAAGCTAAAATTAATGCACTAAAATTAATGCCTTCTGTCATTTCACAGAGAGGGCCAGTCAGGTCAGGTCATAACGTCATGGCCAAGGCACCTGCTTCCCATGCTTCTGTCAGTTAATTTTTTTTATAACTTCCAGCCTGATGAAGAGTTCTGGGGAGCTCAGAAGCTTGCACAATAGTTTGTGTCAGTTTGGTTGGTTTTAATGAAAGGCGTGGCATGGATTTTGTTCTTGTCTTTGGCTCTCATGGCCTCCTTGTGAGCTTTTCAGAAGTACCTTGCGATTGAAAACAGGATGCTGAAGTAGATGGACCTTTCAATTCTCCATGCCCATGAAAACTCCTCAGACTCCTTTGGTTGGTTTTCCACTGTAATTTGTACACAGCAATACCTTTAGTGTAAAGTTCTTTTGTGTGTAGAGTTCCTTAGCTGTCAGCCAGTGAGGCAACAAGTTTCAAAGAGCGTGGAGATGCTTGTTTGCCTTTTCAGGGAATCCTGTCTAAAAGGCAAGGGCCTTGATGACGCCGCAAAGGCTCTGACAGGATGAGGGACAGGCTGCTTATTCTCCATTAGGCCTCTATTGATGAGACGCTGGAACAGCTGCCATTGATTGTACGGCCTTTCTCTCCTCCTTCTGCCTGTCTGTTTGAAACAGTCGGACAAGATAAATGAGAATAAAAACAAGCAGGCTTTCCTGGAAAACGCTTTATCCCTGATTTATAGATGGACAAGCTGGAGAGCACCCCAGACATCAGCCAGAGAGCAAGTAGCTGGGGAGAACTTCCGTCCGAGAAGTCTGCTTTGTCAAATGCCCAGGGATTGCAGGAGTAGAGGGGTGGGGGATGGGGTGGGTGGGTGGGAGGAATCAGCCAGGGAAGATCAGACTGGTATCTGCTGAATTTAAATTCTTACCTCAAATTGCATTTGTATGCTGCCATTCCCCATGTGGGCTGCAGGGGAATGGAAACATTGGAGAAAATTAGTGCTGTGAATTGTTTTACTGCCTCTTGCTTCTATGGCCACTGGTCAGCAGCAATCTGAATGCCCTTTGTCTTATGATCATGACGACCCCTGAAAAAAAAATCTCCTTTTTGTACTTTGTAACATCTGACCTGATGAAAATTCTGGAGTACTTAAGAGCTTGCACACTGTTATGTGTTATTGGGTTTGTCCTACTAAAAGGTATTACATGGATTGTGGGTTTTTTGGCTGTTTGGAACTTATGTTATTCTGATATTGTCAGACTGATTTCACTTCCCCTTGTGTCTTTTTTTTTTAAGTTTGTAAGCCCAAGAGTGGGAGCTCAGGCACCTTGTTTGGTGTTAGTAGCTTTGGGAGACAGTAGTTCAGAAAGTGGGATATAAATCTAAAACATGAAACAATTTGAGAGGCAGTATTGAGGTAGAATGAAACTCTCTTAGCCCCACCTACCTCGCAAGGTGTCTGTTCTGGAGAGAGGAAGGCCACTTACAGGAGAGAAAAGCAAGGTATAGATCCAAACTCCCCCTCCCCCTCCTTCTCCCCTCCTCCCCTCCTTCTTCTCCTTCTCTTCCTTCTTCTCCTTCTCCTTCTCCTTCTTCTTGGCTTTCAGCCAATGGGTTGACCCACAAGTGGTCTGTATGTTAATTAAAATTGGTTTCGGTACTGGAATTAACATAATTTTTTTCTATTTTTCTTTGTTTTATTTTCTCACCTTTTAAATATAGAAACAGTGTATGACTAACGGATACTTAGATCTTTTCTCATCATCTATGCCTGACCATGTGAGTCAGTGTGGCAGATACCTGGGTTCAACTCCCTGCTTCACTGGGTGACTTTGGAACTTCTCTCTCAGACTTACTCCTTCACAGAATAGTTGTGAGGAGCAAATATGGGACCTCCTTACCACTGTTGGCAACCTGGAGATCTTTGGAGGAAGGAGATTATCAATACAATGAATGATTTACAAGCGGATGTCTTTTAAAACTTTTCTTTTCCCTGAGCAGCTGGGAAAGTACTGAAGCCCTTCCCTTTTTGTCTGATCATCCTGGAACTCAAAGATCATAGAATCGAATCATAGAGTTGGAAGAGACCCCAAGGGCTATCAGATCCAACCCCCTGCAATGCAGGGACATGTATGGTTAAGGAAAGCTCCTCTGTTGCACTTTATAGTTAGTTGAAGTCTCTTAGACTGGGCCATACAGCCTAGATAGACCAACTTGGTTGAGGCTGCTTATGCAACTCGTAAGAAAAAACGATCCCACAGGCATGGCTGAAAGCTTCCTGCCCTTAATTTATGCAAACTGTAGTATCCAGCTTTCAATGCATAATTTAATTTATGTGCAGTATTTGCATAACTGAATAATCTGCTTCTGCCAGCCATGAGAAGGGGGCCAATAACTACATGCGACACCAAAGCTCTACACCCTCCTGGCTACAGCAGTGGAAATTCTGCTCAGAAATACTTTCACATCCAGGTTGCTGAGGCTTGACAGATAGTGCCCCGTATTTTCAAGCTTATCTTCCCAGCCATAGGGGTTCTTTGCTTTTGAACGTGAAGGTTCTTCCAATACTACCTGGCATAAGTGCAGGAATACCCTGTATGACTGCAGAACTGAAAATTGTGTAGCCTTCTTTATAAGGAATGTTTAGCTGCCTATTTGAGGCTGCCTCTTGTTTCCTTAGCCACCTTGTGTTTGCGTTCACCTCAGTACGTTACAAAATGTTCATTTCTCAAGCCATGATTTTGAAGCTGAAATTGGGACAGAAATTGGCTGCCGGCTATTGAACAGCTGGGCTTCACTTAATAGGCCTAAATTGGGAGGATGATGCATCTGCCTCAGACACTGAATGTGCACTTTGAATATCTTCAGGAACATCTTAAAAGGAAGCCGAGCCCAAATAGAACAGCGCTTTTAAAACTCTTTATTTGGGATCTCAGATTTTGACCCAGAGAGAAAATGAATACTGACGGAGCTGGTGGCACTTTAATTTAACTTACTTGCTGCCTTAGATCCTAACTATCCTAAAACACCTGTAATTCAGCCTACTGATACAACATGGCAACATCCAGAGGTGTACCTGGGCCAAACTGCGCCTGGTGCGCATTCTATATTTTCTCCCCCCCCCCATGGCCCCCCGCAGCGCCCCCCTTCCTCTCTTTCCCCCTTCCCCCACTTACCTTAGTTCCTTTCCTTTTTCTAGAACTTTTTCAGGCTGCAAAAGGCCTGTTCATAGTAAAAATGGCCTGATGGGAACTATACCTCCCAGGAGACCTTGTGAGCCCCAAGGTCTTCTGGGAACTGTAGTTCCTCAGGCTGTTTTTACTGCGAACAGGCCTTTTGCAGCCTGAAAAAGTTCAAGAAAAAGGAAAGGAACTAAGGTAAGTGTGGAAAGGGGAGGGCGCTACGGGGGAGGTGCTGTGGGGCGGTGGGAGAAAGGGGGAGGGGCCTGGGGTGATTTTCTGCTCCCCCCAGGCGTGCGCCTGGTGCACAGCGTACTGCCCCCCGTCCCCTTGTAGCTCCGCCACTGGCAACATCAGAATAAAATCCCTTTATATAATGCTCTGCTGCTGGTGTAAATGGTTGTAGACGTGATCCCAAGTGTAGCCACAGGATTGAGTTCTGAATGGATTTTTTTTTTTGAACTGATGATTCACACGATCAGGGTTTGGACCAGACATACACAGACCAGCATCTTATGTGTTGTTTTACTCTGTGCCTCTTTTTTGGCGCTCCTTGGGAGCTCATTTGCTGTGAGACAGTGTCACATCTTTAAAACCAAAAGCAGCAGCGGTAAAATATAGCAATAAAGCAAGCATCAGTAACGCTCAAGATCGTAACACAGCTGTAGATAACATGCACACTAAAGTGCAGAAGTACTTAGCAGACAAAAACAAAAATCAGAACAGATTCCACGGTTGCCAGCCAGATGTTTCTGAGAACTTGACAGGCATGCCCTGGAGGCAATGGTTCTCCAGTGGTGGGTAGTAAAATCATATTGAATCACAGGGCATCCATTTTGTTTATAGATGCCGATAGGTCTATTGATAGGCCTATTTTCCCCATTCATTTGTCTAGCCCTTTTTATACCCTCTAAACGTCGCTACAGAGCACTGCACACCAAGACAACTAGACATATGCACACTGAGAGCATATGCACCGGAGACAAATTCCTTGTGTGTCCAATCACACTTGGCCAATAAAGATTCTATTCTATTCTATTCTATTCTATTCTATTCTATTCTATTCTATTCTAAGACTAGTATTACTATCTTCTTGCTTGTTTACGTATTATCCAAAATGTCTGTTGGCAGGGGTGATGATGAATTGTCCCAGTTTTCATGTGTTCTCTGTGTGTAAAATGGCTTAGCGTCTTTCCTGGAGCCAGTAGTGGATGCAAATCTAAGAAGATCCTGTACGTGAGCTCCCAAAGGCATCTGGTGGGCTACTGCGAGTACCAGAGTGCTGGACTAGATGGACTCTGGTCTGATCCAGCAGGCTCTTTCTTATGTTCTTAAAAGTGTTGCAGAGTCTACGATGTGGTTCTTTGGTGTGGAGGATTTTTGGTGAACATTTTTTTTAAAGAGAAGGCAGCTTCCAGGAGCCTGTAGGCTCACAACCACTTGCTGATCTTAGGTGTTTCCAGAACTGGTGAGTCTATTGACAAAACTTAGCTAGTCCATCTGTGGAATTGAAGGTCCCCAGGTGTCCAAGTCCTGGGGAGGCAGGAGCTAAGATGTGCTTGCTCTTCAAGCCGGTGAGAACGCATACCCCTTTCAGTAAGGTGTGTCTGGGAGCTCTAAGGAGCTCAAACCAGCCGAAGCACTGTTTCTCTGGAAGTTCTTTTTGGTGAACATTTGGACAAACCAGTGGTGAAACTTCAGTGCTTATGATGGGACACTGCTTCAGAATGTCTGGTCCAAACCTTTGAGGGTTTAAGATGCCGTTCTGTTCCAGCAGCTGTGATTTATTGTGGATAAATATTTTCACTGAGTCTGCATTGGGTGGGATGAGATTACAAGCCAATCCTATTGTGTGATGTTTGTTTTGATTGTAAAGCAAAACTGGGGCAGGAAATGAGAACAAATGCTGAGCTCTTCTGGATTTGATTTCTCTTTTTTTTACCCTATTCTTGCAGTATTCTCACATGTACCATAATTCACAGGGCAGAGACTGATCTGCTGTAAACATTGGATATATTTATAGGTGATGCTGCTGAAATATTTGCTTGGACAAATGAATGGCAAAGGGAATCCCAGGAGCCACGGCAGTGTGGAGGAGAGGAACTTCCCACATTCTCATGAATTCCCTGTGGTTAAAAATCTGACCCTTGTGTGTCTGACAGTCATTGGCAGGAAATGGATCCATGCTGCGCAACCTCAGAAGGCTGATTAGTTTTAAAAGTGGAGTACAGGATGGGAAAAAGGAAAACCCGTGTTGACATAAAAAGGGCTCCAAGGGAAACCTGGGCTCCTTTATAGCTTGTTAGTATGCAGTCTACAAAAATGCTTATAAAAGTGATGCTTATGGTGCTTAAAAAGGACTTACATGACCCCCCTTTTTAGCCACTGCTGGTGTCAAATTAGTTAACATAATTAGAAGGACTCTTGTTATTCCCAATTATAGCTGTTGTGAACGGTCACTGTGCTTATCTTGTATGCTTCTGAGCAATGCAAAGAAAAGTCACAGGCCTTACCTCTTCCGCTTCATGACTTTTTAACCCTGCTGTTACCAATGTTTTTTTTTTCTGGGCGTGCATATAAATGAATAATCAGTGTACTGAGATTTCACTTAATGTGTCTGATGAATTGAGCTCCAGCCCTCAACAATACATCTGTTGCATGTTAAGTTTAGGAGCGCATGCCGTAAAACACAGCTAGATTAGAGCCCAGTAACGCCTTAGAGACCAACAGAAAACTTTGGCTGTTGTGGATTTTCTGGGCTGTGTGGCCGTGATCTGGTAGGTTCTGCTCCTAACGTTTGGCCCGCATTTGTGGCTGGCATTTTCAGCGGTGCAACATGAACTGAATAGCCTCTGTGAGTCTATTAAGCATTCTTTACCTGGTCTTTCCTTCCAGTGGTACAATTTTTCCTCCTTCGTCTAGGTGGACATTGCATTTTATATCCAAGTCTCTCTCCCTCCACTCCTCAAAAGAAGGATGGCAGAGAACAGGAAATATAGTTGCTTGCAGTTTGGGCAACAGAGGCTGTCCTGGGAACGGGTAGAATTCTAGCATCTTTCCAGGCTGCATGTAGCCTGGCATTAAAATAATCTTCCTTTGACTTTCATGGAGATTTGTTTGAAATCCTAATGTAGGCAGGACAATTGATGGCATTCTTGTAGTTGCTGGGAACATTAAAGAAATGTATTCTCTTCTGGCGAGAGGCTTTAAGCCAAGAGAGGCTGAGGAAATCCTTTAGCGGTATCAGATATGATACTTGGAATTTGAATTCCTTTGGTAGAGATTAGATTGTGTCTCCCTACCCCCCCCCCCCCGCCCCCTGTCCAATCCTTTGGTGCACAGATGGTGCACAGATGGTTTTAATATGAGACTACCAGAAGTGGAAAGGGGTGGAGGAAATCTTCCCAAAGGTTAGTGATCGGCTTGGTTATTCCTTGTCAGAAAGGACAGCAGGTAGGTGCCATTGTGCTGATTCCTGCTACTTCAGGATTACAAGAACCACTGCAAGAATTGAAGAAAGCAACTGTGCCAAAATGTTTCCCCCACCCCCAATAGAGAATAACACCAAGGTAGAGTGTGGAACTTTCTAAATTGCCCTTATATTACAGCTGATGTGACCCCATAGGGCAGTGAGGGTGAACCTTTTCAAGACCGAGTGCTCAAACTGCAACTCAAAAACCACTTATTTATCGCAAAGTGCCAACACGGCAATTTAACCTGAATACTGAGGTTTTAGTTTAGAAAAAACGGTTGGCTCCAAGGCACGCATTACTCGGGAGTAAGCTTGGTGGTAGTCGGTGGCTTTGCTTTGAAGCGACCGTGCAATGCTTTGAATGGGTGAATCATGACCCTAGGAGGGTTTAGAAGCAAGCCCCATTGCCAGCAACCGAGCTTACTCCCAAGTAAAGGATTGCGCTTTAGTTCTTCCCATGAAAATCAGTGGGGTTTAACAGCACTTAACAGGGTTACCTACATGTCGTACCCAGTGGTCCAGGCCAGCCTAGATGTGTGTGTTGGGGGGGGGATTTTCTGCCCCCCCACATGATGAACTCTGTGCGTGCATGCCCACCGAGAAGGCTCTGAGTGCCACCTCTGGCACCCGTGCCATAGGTTCGCCACCACTGCCCTAGGGTTTTCAAGGCTAGAGACATTCAGAGGTAGTTGACCATTGCCTGCCTCTGCCTAGCAACCCTGGTATTGGCTGTGGTGGGTTTCTCACATTTTACCATGACATGTCTCTGCCAGCCATAGAAGTGGGCAAAACATCAGGAGCAAAAACTACTGGACCACGACCACATCGCCCAGAAAGCTCACAACACTCCATTGGTTCTGGATGTGAAAGCCTTCGAAGTACATCAGCCCTGGTATTCTTTACTGGTTTCTAATCCAAATACTAAGCAGAGCCTGCTTGACTTCTGAGATATGATTATCTCTGGCTACCTTGGACTATCCAGGTCTGGGCATCTGGAACTGGACTGAAACATAATGCAGGGAGTCAGCCTAGCACTTTCATGCCCTCAGTGCTACTTAACTCTGCCTGGCAACCCTGTTACCAGCTCTTGCTGCTAGAACTGGTTCACTCCAGATGTCTCATCTTGCAAGAGATGGTTCAGGCCAGTAGCACAGTATAGTGGGGACAGTGGGAACACTGGAGCTATTAAGATCCTTACAGCAAATATGCTCCTTCCGGAGTACAGCAGGCGGAATTCCCAAGTGGGTTCTTCCACTTAAGCCATGCTGTCCTCAGTGGGATAGTGCAGGTATAGCACAATTCATCTGTGAGCCATGGTTTGGGAGAGGGCTGTAGTTTTTCCTGCGTTCCTCCTGTTCCTTCTCTTGTACAGAGTCCCCTTCCTTCCTTTTCCTTCACTAGCTTTCACGCACAGTAGAACAATGCAACTCTTCCGGTATTAACTTTTTTGTTGTTGGATTTATATCCCCCCTTTCTGTCCTATAGGAGACTCAAAGGGGCTTACAAACATTGCCCTTCCCCCCTCATAGCAAACACCCTGTGAGGAAGGTGGGGCTGGGAGAGCTCAGAAGAACTGTGACCAGCCCAAGTTCACCCAGCTGGCGTGCGTGGGAGTGCACAGGCTAATCTGAATTCCCCAGATAAACCTCCACAGCTCAGATGGCAGAGCGGGGAATCAAACCCGGTTCCTCCAGATTAGAGTACACCTGCTCTTAACTACTATGCCTCTGCTGTTCCTTTCCACCAGGATTTGAAGCTAGTTTGCAAACCAGGACTTAAAGTCGAGATTAGCTAGCACTTTATGCCGGATGACCATCCTGTACCTGCCAGCCAGGATGAAGAGAGATGCTGTGTTGTGTCTGCACCAGACCAGCTTATAGGCTGCTTCTAAAAGGGGTTTAAAATTGCTTGCTATGTTAAAAATATCCCTTTCTTCCTTTTGGCTTCATTTCTTAGTTTAAAAAAAATAACTTGCCCCCTGGGGTTATTCAGCCCGTAGGCTTAATATTAGCCTGCTGGGGATTGAGTTCTCCTATTCTCTCTGCCCATGATTGTACAGATAGGTTAAAAGCTCTCTGTACCACATCATGGCTCTTGAAGTCTCAGCAGCTTGCGTGTGGCAAGTGTCATTTGAAGAACTCTGTGTAGATTACTGCTGGGGCCATGAGGCTCTTCCCTGCCTGGACAAAGGTGGGCACAGTTGAGTGCAGTTGCACCCAACTGCAGTACTAGATTCTGTGTTTGGCCACAGCCTTAAGAAGTAGACCGAAGCTGAGAGAAAAGCTACTTATTGTTGGGGTGCTGTGTGGTTTCTGGGCTATATGGCCGTGTTCTAGCAGCATTATCTCCTGATGTTTGGCTTCATCTGTGGCTGGCAGGGGATTCAGGTCCTCTGAAGATGCCAGCCACAGATGCAGGCGAAATGTCAGGAGAGAATGCTGCTGGAACACGGCCATACAGCCCAGAAACCACACAGCACCCCAGTGATTCCGGCCGTGAAAGCCTTTGACAATACTTATTGTTTGTCATCATTATCAGGAGAAAAAGGGTTCAGAACCAGGGTGCCTTTCGAATTAAAAAGTGGAGGACAGGAAGCCACAGGGGCAAGAAGTCATCCTGCCCTGCAGGGCTTCTCAGGAGCACCTGGCCAACTGCAGTTGTAAAATAGGATTCTGGGCTAGATGGATCTCTGATCTAATCTTCTGGGGTTTATGTTCTGAAAATGGGGTATGTGTCAGAATAGTTTATGCCCTTGTCTCCTTGCCAGAGCAATCTTAAAACGATTACTGTATTTTGAGACAAATGTGTTGCCTTTTATTCTAAAATTGTGCTTCAGCAATGTTTGATAGATTGTCTCTTTCAAGACAAAAGGGGGGGAAAGGGGAAAATGCTCCTCCGTTGCCTGTTCAACAAACTGTGTAGCTAGTATTTTGCTCTCGCTGGTGTATAACGGATGTGAGCTTTCTCCGTCTAATTTTTTTGCAGTCACACGTTCTCTTTATCTCTTTTGCTTCTAATTTTCTCTGTTGATGGCTTCAAGCTCCTTTTTTATTTTGTTTGTTTTGCTTAATAAAGTTGGGGAATTTTTTTTTTGCTTTAAAGAATAATTTTAGAGCTCTGACTAAGCATATGGAAGCCTGCCAGAATTTTAGTCTGAAGATTATGTCCTCCCCAGTCAAAGGCACGATTATGTCCTCCACTGTTATGTCGTCCCCAGTCAAAGGCACGACCTGTTTCCATGAGGTTAGCAGAGTAATGCTGAAATGGTCTGGTGTGTCTGCCTTTATTGCTGAACCTTGTTTAAATGAAAGATCTAAGGCATAGGTGTCAAACTCCCGGCCCTCCAGATGTTATGGACTACAGTTCCCATCATCCCCTGCCAGCGGCATGCTGGCAGGGGATGATGGGAACTGTAGTCCATAACATCTGGAGGGCCGGGAGTTTGACACCTATGATCTAAGGTATAAAACGACAAGGATGTGGAATTTTCAGATGGGGATCGAATGGTTCTGCTGTTCTTCCTGAACAAGACAGTGATGGGGGCTGCAACTTCATTTTTGAATCTCTTTTATCGTTGACTGGCACCTGAGGGCCACGACATTCCTCTGCAATAGCTCTCTAGTTTTTCATTGGACCACTTCCAGAGAAAATGACGGTTGTGGCTTGCTTCTGTGCTTCCCTAATCTCTTAATGATGAACTCAAAGTTAAGGCAGAGAGAGACACCTGTCTTAAAATGCAGGTTGCTTATGAGCAGGTTTGAAACTCTTATGGAGGGGATTCTGCCGACGGAACTCTTCTGCAATCACTCTTCAAAATGGTTTCTGGTACTGGAGCCTGACTAGAAAATGTAATGTGCCCAGGAGGGTTGTTGGCAGAAGAAATAGCCAGAGAAGGGTCTCAGCATCTCTCTGCGCTTTCACTCTTCCATGTGAAATCCATACCTGTTACAGTTCACAGCTGTTAGGTGCCTTCCATAATTCAGGGCTGCTGCAGTATAGGTGTGTGTCTGTACTGCAGTAACTTTAATGTGTTTGCCTGTCTTTGAGTCTTTTTGACTAGTAAAAAACTCTTTACTAATCTTATGGAGTCAGCTAAATTCTGCTGTTTTAGAAAATGAGTTCTTTGCCTTCAGTTTAATAAATATTAACAGTAGCAAGGGCACGTTCAACAAGTAGCCTTGGTATTTAGTGTTTGTTATGATTCTGGTGTTACTTTAGATGGGAATATGCAGACCAACTTTATTCTTATCAACGTAAAATATCTATTGATTTCTTACATAAGAATTTTCAGCCTCTTTGGGTGATTTACAGTTTTCTCCTGAACCCTGGATGCTGGCAACAGCACGACTTGTCAATATCCCATGCTTTCTTGACCGAAAAGATTTTTTCCCGAAAGACCAAGCTCTGAAGAACAAAGAGCATCGCAACTGCGTTCAAATATATAGCTGTATCAGCCAGAGTCAGCCAGAATCCTGGGGAAGCATGACAACCATATTTTGAAGTAGCCAACCAATGCACAGGACCCACTTCCCCGATGTTTCCTACATATATGACAGAGCAAGGGAAGGAACCCCCACCACTCCACCCACACACAGTGGTATATCCAGTGGCAGATGGAGATTTGAATCTCTACCTCCAAACACATTTTTTGACAGACAGATAAGACAAGGAAGCATGGCTAGTCCAAGTAGACACCTCCATGGCTTCCCTGGGGGAAAGAAACCTCCAAAGGAAGATCCACGTGAAGGTTCAAGTCTGGAGTGGTGGTGGGAAATAATGCCCTTAAGAACAAACAGCTGCATATTCATACAAGGCATCCCTGTCATCTTCACTATTAGCATATGGGTAGGAAGCTCTCCTGTGGGAAAACCAGAGCAAAGGGTTCAAATTCTGCCAAGAAGAATACTAGGAATAAGGCAAAGGCTACCTTTTAGCCAGCAGCAAGTCAATCAGCAGCAAAATAGGCAAAGGAAGAAGGACGGCGTCCATGCCTTCTATTCTTCTCCAAGTCCTCTGAGGGGCTAGCCTTGGAAAGAATCCAGGCACATCTGAGGTTTTGTACTGTTAGAACCAATTGCTCCAGATGGCACAAAGGGGGAAAAAACCTTCACTATGTCAAACATTTTTTCTCTTTAGCCTGATATCTTTCTTTCCTAGAATGAGAAACTTAATATCATACATTCTTTAATATTACAAAATTCTTTAATATTACAAAAGTGGGTTTCCTATTGGGACTCTTCCTTTCTGATCTAAGCATGTGGTCTGCTTTGTTTCCTTGGCCTAATTATGGAACTAGGGCCCTTTCCGCACGGGGCAAAAACAGCGGCCCAGGGACAGAAAAACACTAGTCTCTGGGGAGCTGTTCACAGCAGCAGCGCCGTCCTGTGTGGCCCCAAGCAGCATGAAGGTGCTGCTTTCCACCTCCCTTCCCGAGGGAGGTTTTTGGAAACGCCCAGCCTTCCCCACCTTCCCTTACTTCACCTACTTCGCCCCTCCAGCTGCTGGTCTCGAGGGCTGCCTGAGACTCCGCTTACACTGCCCTCCCACCCCCCTGGAGGTCGGGGAGGGCAGCATGGGCGTGGTCCCTGCAGACTTTCCTCAAGACCAAGACAGCTGGAAGGAGTTAAAATTGAGGGGCGTGAGGGGGATGCACTGTCGCTTAACAGCCCCCTCCCCTCCACCGGCATAATTTCTGCCATTGGAGAGGCGCCCTTTCTGCTGTAAGTTTGTGGTTTTATTTATGTTATCATTGCTTTAATTATCAGAAAGAAATGTGCTTGTTTCAAACTAGCAACATCTTTGTTTGTCCACTCCTCATCAGGTAGAGCTTTCACATTCTTATATTAGTGTTATATTAGTCAAGTCCACTCCTTGGAGGAAAACCTGCTCAGGATCCCTGGCCCAAGAGAAGTCCAGCTGGCCTCTACGAGGGCCAGGGCCTTTACAGCCCTGGCCCCTACTCAGTGGAACAGGCTCCCAAAGGAGACTAGGGCACTGTGGGACTTGCGAAGTTCCCACCAGGTCTGCAAGACGGACCTGTTCCACCAGGCATTTAGCCAGCCGGGTTGAGGATAACAACAACACCCCAATTCCATCTGGGCCTCCTGTGGGCACAGGCTGGGAGGGAGGAGAAGGGGTATGCCACCATCTGTTTTATGGTTTTAGAGTTCAGGAAGTTCATTTTAATGTTATATGTATATTAATTGGTTTTATTACTGATTTTAAAAATTGTGAATCCTATTTTTATTGTTGTTCACCGCCCTGAGTCCTTCGGGGGAGGGCAGTCTATAAGTATGATAAAATAAAAAATAAATAAAAATAAAATTATAGGAATCAAAATTCATACTCCTTCTAATACTTTTCTATGAATTCTCCAGTAATGGTCTCTTCCCCGTTCTGTTTCGTTTATTCTGCAGTTGATCCTGCTGATCATCCATCAAACTTGAACTCAGAAGGAGTCTGAAGGCATCAGTCGGTCTTCACCTTTGCTCTGCATCTGATGTAGTTTACCTGTATTGGAGGTTGCTTTCACTTTGCACACTAGCCAATGCATCTGGGTAAGGTGGTGTTCTGTGTTGAGTGAATTATTGCTTGCACTTTTGTTTACTTCAGTTTTCTTGGGGGTGAAAGCTCTACCTGTTTACTTCAGTTTTCACAATTTTCCCCAAAAAATGAAATTTCTTTTTCAAGCCATGTGGTTATTATGATAACAATGTATAGTTGAGCAAAACTACCTCACCTACCTCATAGGTTCATGGTGAACAGAAAATAGGGAAGGGAGGATCAAGTATATAAAGTTATTGGGAGAACTGTGGGATTAAAATATACTAGATTAATAAATTATGATTGTAAAATTTGCTGCAGAAAGTAAAAGTAGTAAATAAAGGTCTGTCCTGTGCCCCACCCCCCTTTAAGGAACTAGTGTGGAATGCTGAGATTCAAGAAAGTAAGAATTAACCTTATTCCAAGTGGCAGAAGTGACTAGAAAGTAAATTTTAAAAGAGACAGTTGTCTGTTGAAGCAGGAATTTGTTGAATGGAGCATAATTTGAGGTAAATTATAATCAACTAACTGCTCTTAGTTGATTTATGTGAGGACATAATTTTCTCTGTTTTGTCTCTTTCTGGGGTAATAGTGGTTCAGTGCCACCGAATGAATGAATGAATGTTGTTTTGTTATGGCATTGTCTCCCTTGCTGCTAGTTCTAGAAAGGAAACTGCCTGCCTCTTTCCTCCACACTTATGAAATTCACAGGATTTCACAATGACGCAAATCCTTGAGTGGCCATGTAGAATCCAGGTGTTCTGTCCAGAATCTGCAGGAAGCAGAAGTGTCGCCCTGACCTGCTAACCTTAAAATAGAAATTGCATTGACTTGCAGGCTACATCTCCCAGATTCATGTTGGTTGTGAAAGATGAATGTTGAGTTTTCTCATTTATTTTATTATTGATGATATTGAAGTGGTGATAGACAGCCTGTGAGCTTCGTAGAAATCTGTCTTCTTAAAGGCAGTTATTCCCACTGTAAATTTTAGAAAAGGTTCAACGTGAGAGGGAAGAAGTTTGAAAGAAAAGGGAATGGGTATGAAATTTGTGTGCGTACATGTATGTGCATTAGACTGTAAAACAATACATATTTCTACCCAAGTATCTACCTGTCCCATTTTGCTATTTGAGTAATGCTGCTTTTAAGGCATATGGGCTTTCTGGATTGTTGTGTTCCTGTGGAAACCATCAAGCCTGTAGGGCAGGTACCTTGGAAATTTCCCAAAAGGAGGCTTTGATTAAACCAGAATTTTGGCTGCGTATCGTAGTCAACTCAGCAATCCTTCACAGACTAATGCTGTCATTTTCTCTTTTTTCTTTCCCCATTCCTCCAACCTGAAATCTTTCCTCGCCTGAATCTTAAATTTTAAAAGATGAATGTTGGTATCCCAGAGTATAATGCTTATCTACTTTAGAAGGTATCATGCTGATCTCCTTCAAAATGGTAGCAGTGTGATTTTTCTTAGGATGATCTCTCCCAGTTAAGTAGATTTGAAATAGGTTCCGAGCAGAGAAGAGAGTACTCCTTCAAACAATTCATAACTAATTTATAGAACTCGGTGCTAAAAGGGGTAATGCGAGCTGAGGCAACTTAACAAAAAATGGATCATCTGAACTCCTGAAACCATTTGACTTTTAGCCAAGACAAGAACTCCTGCGTGTTGGATTTTGTGAGTGCCAGCCTCCTCCGCCATGAAGGAGTTAACTTGCTGTTTGCTTGCTGCAACCAGATCAGTTAAATTACCTTGTAACAAATAGGCCATTGATTTTTTTAATTCTTACTCTAGAACAGTGATGGCGAACCAATTGGCCATGCTGGCAGGCGCTGATGGGAATTGTAGTCCATGAACATCTGGAGTGCCATAGGTTCGCCACCACGGCTCTAGAATGTAGGCATCTTTTGCACAATTTGTAGAATGCTTGTTGGACCATTGGGTATCAATAGAGATGTGTCTTTTGACTTGTGTAAAAAGGGGGAGCTTTGGGTAAAAGTTAGTGCTCTTTGTTTTTCCAGGCTCTTCCATTTCTAATCTCTCTTGTACTAATCACTATGAAGCTAAAACGCAGCTTCGTCCGAAAGGTTGTTTATTCTTTTCCACCCATGTATGCCCTTCCTATTTAGTATTGTCATTTTGTAAAATCTTACTCACAGGGCTCGGTTTGCTTTCATTGCATTACTCTGCTAAATATGAATTATGAAATTGAATATTAATATCTCACCCCTGTACCATGTTTGGAGACTGTACTTTGAATCCCAAATTCTGGGAACAAGCAGGTGGCTTTTTCCAAATCTGGTTTGTGGGCTTTCTGTCGGCATTTGACTGATGAGAATGGGCAACCTCTCCACCAGGCAGTCTCAGGCGGTTACCTAGGGTGGGCAGGTGGGCACAGGTGTGGCAAGCAAGACCCTGAGCAACACTTCCAGTCCTACTGCTTCTGCTGCTGGGGGCCTGCTCACTTGGCCTGTTCCTGTGAGGCATCTTTTCCCCCTGCTTAGGGCTGTGTATGTCTGGCTTGGGCATGGAGATTCAGGGCACAGAGACCTGACCCTGGGTGTGAGGACATGGCATGATCAGGCTGCAGCAGGGGGCACCTGGCTGGCCTGAAGACCTGTGGGCCAGCCCTGGAGGGAAACAGTATTCTGGCTTAGGTGGTCTTATCTGCTGAGATTCTTCTGGTAGTGGCCCTTGATGAAGTTTCCTTGTCCTAGGACACTCATAGAAACAAAGGGTTTCAAGGGTCATCTAGGGCCAACCATCTGCACAACTAAGGAAATTCAATAACTACCCGGTACCTTTTGTTTTGGCATGTCCCTATCCTGTGTAGGACAAAATTCCTATGATGGTTCTTTTCTTGCAGAGCAGGGGTGACCATATCTTCAGCCAGTGGAGCTGGGGAGATCTAAGTGTCTCAGAGGTGAATTTTACCAGTAGTGATGTTACATCTCATTCCTCCCTTTCCACCCCTCACATTTTGGCTGGGCCCCTGAAAAATCCTCTCTCAACCCTATGAAAAAGGGCATGCTTAAAGTCTCTTTTGAAAATGCAGAAGTCTTTAAGGCAGCATTTTCCTTTCTTTTTTTGAGGTCAGCATTGCCTATTTGGAGGGGGGGAAAGAGTGGTGAAGCTCTCTTTGACTGGATCAGCGCTGCTCCCCCCTTGTGCACTGCCACCCTCACTAAAGCACCATAGTGAGCAAACGGGGAAGGTACACAACCACAGGTTAATAAGAGACAATATGCATCATACAGGCTATTGTTTAATATTTTGTATTTCTGTCTATTCCTTTTCAGAGCAGCCTTGAAGTTTTCTTAATGAGGTCGGCACTTATCTAGATTCCGACTAGCTTTGCTTTAGTGCTTGTTTTGTAAATTTCATTTAAGGTAAAGCTTCCCCTTCAGTCGTGTCCATCCCTGGGGCACCACTGCAAGCAGTGATTTTATAGGCAAGCCTTTTGTGGGGTAGTTTGCCATTGCTCTCCCCAGCTATTCTTTTACCCCCCAGTCTATGAGCTAGCAATTCTTTACCTAATTCAGGAAATGGATGGATGGCTGAGTTGACCATGAGCCAGCTGCCAGGATATCTGACCCACAGGGGACTCAAACTCCCGACAGTGTGAGTGGCAGTTCAAGAACTTAACCACTACGCCACGTGGTTCCTAAATTAAATTTACCGTTGTGCATTCACACTGTTACTTACAAGTAAAAACTAGCAGCAGTGGCGTAGGAGGTTAAGAGCTCGTGTATCTAATCTGGAGGAACCGGGTTCGATTCCCAGTTCTGCCGCCTGAGCTGTGAAGGCTTATCTGGGGAATTCAGATTAGCCTGTACACTCCCACACATGCCAGCTGGGTGACCTTGGGCTAGTCATAGCTTCTCGGAGCTCTCAGCCCCACTCACCTCACAGGATGTTTGTTGTGAGGGGGGAAGGGCAAGGAGATTGTAAGCCCCTTTGAGTCTCCTGCAGGAGAGAAAGGGGGAATATAAATCCAAACTCCTCCTCCTCCTCCTCTTCTTCTCCTTCTCCTTCTCCTTCTTCAGTGGGAGATATTTACTTTTGAAGCAGTTGTTTCAGCCTGTATGGTGCATATTGTCTCCTATTAACCATTTGGGAAGCAGGCATGCCCTGTGCTTCCCCCCCTTATCTTCCGAAAAGCCACTGGGCAGTTAGGATGACAGGGCATGGCAATCTTAGCTCCAAATGGTATGTATCACTCAACGCATTAAGCTTCATTGGAGTGCGTAACAAACCTTTAAAGTCCAGCACCCCAAGCTAAATTTCACAAAGCTTCAGAACGGCATGCTGCTTCTGAAACAGGCCTCTTCCTTCTCAGCACTGAAGAGAGGGACCCTACCTCTGCTGCGCATGGAGAGAAGCTGCCCTTTGTCATGTCCTTCCTTTTGGTACTATAATGGCTGAGTGGCTGCCACTTTAAAAATGACTCCTCAAATGCAGCTGCTGGATGGGAGTCCAGATAGGGCTTGCTGGTCACTCCTGCTGTGGAGTGACCATGTGCGAATCTACATTCACCTGCTGAACTGATACAGCTATTTCTGTGTTTTATTCCATGCGTTCACGTTTTCAGGGCACACGTTTCACATCCAGCACATCGTTTGGCTTATTTATGCTTCCGAACCACTACTTGAGGGGAAACGAGTCCCCCATGGCTGCAGGAATAACCCGGACGCTGCTGGTTAGATGTGGAATTAATGAGGATACTAATCAATTAATTAAAAATATCACCCACCTTTATCCTGGGCATCCTTGGACTCAAGGCAAGTGATGAGCGCTTGGGCCGTCAGTTGTCCGATCAGCTTCTTATCCACCTTCGCACCTATTTGGAAAGGCATGAATTGAAGGGTGAACGAAGCCAACTATTGCAGCCGGATTGCCTTACTCTCTGCCATAAATTTACTCAAGAAGAGTGATGAGGTCTTATTGGGCTTGAAATCACTGTGCTAAATGGCTGTAATGAGTCATTATGTGCTGGCCTGAATGTGTCCTGTGGTCCGTGGTAAGCTGGAATGTATGTGAAACCCTTCTGGATGCTTTTGTTCCTGCCTTCTTCAGAACTTCTTACAGTTGAAGAGCCCACCTACTGCATCTTTGAAGAGGACACTTGGGCTGAATACATAGAAAACGGCACAGCACCCCAGGGTGGGGTGGGGGGGGGGGAGCAACTGCAGAAGATTTCCCAGGGCAGTTCTGTTGCTTGAACTGAAGGAATAAGGGAGTAGAACTGAGGATGCGATTTTAACCCTTTGTGAGATAGAGTATTGCTATAGAGACCGGAATACCTTTTAGCGTTTTTAAATATAGTGTTTTAAACTGGAGATGAGCTCAGGAGGTGAGGCTGAAAACTAGAAAAGCAAAGTCTGGCAAAAGGCTTTGGAATATCTAGATTTCCAAGCTGCATTGTATTGAACTCGACAGTTCCATTTTTCTTTTTGACCCCGTTTGGTCTCCTTGCTCTTTGACCCCTTGTTTGCATGATTTCCAGATTTAAAACTCAACTTAGTTCTTTGCAGCTGTGATCCAGCAAAACTGCATATGTACCAGGGGAGAATTCCAGTGCAGTCAAAATCATGTTCAGTTCAAAATTTTAAAGTTTAATCTGAGAAATGGGTTGTCTCTGCAGAACGCTGAAACCTGTCTCTTCTACATTATCCTGGGTTGTAGTCTGTGGAGTTCCTGAAAGAATCCCAGTTTAAAAATTACTGTGTTCACGAAATAGAAAGGTTCAAGATGCTCCCCTCCCCCAATACACTAACCGCACTGCTAATTCTGATGACACAAAAACTGAAAGAGTAGGCGTTGTGTAGAAAGAGGCCGGTTTCCCTTCTGTTAATTTCCCATGTTAACTTGTGATAAAATCAACACTGACCAGGGTTAACCATAGTTAGCTTTGAACCAGAATCTCAAGCCAGGGTTAGGAATTGGTTTCTAACTAAGGTGAATCTGTGATTAATTCCAGCCTCTTTTAATGTAGTTAAAAGATTAGTCTACATTGCATCTAGACTAATAGTAGGAAGGACAAAAAAACTCCCAATTTGATCTGAATTTGAATGGCAGCGGTTACAGTTTCAACCTAAGCTCAAATCCCCACTGTGCTGTGGAACCTCGTTGGATGAATTTGGACTATTCAGCCACTTTAACATACCTCACAGGACTGTTGCAAGGATAAAATGGAGGAATGAAGAATGGTATAAATTGCTTTGGGTTCCCATAGTGGGGAAAGGTGTCTATAAATGTATCTATAAATAATAATAAATATAGCTCAAGCTGGGGAATAGATACAAAGTTGGTTGTGGTGGGTTTTCTGGGCTGTGTGGCCGTGGTCTGGTGGATCTTGTTCCTAGCATTTCGCCTGCATCTGTGGCTGGCATCTTCAGAGATGTATACATGTATACATCTCTGAAGATGCCAGCCACAGATGCAGGCGAAATGCTAGGAACAAGATCCACCAGACCACGGCCACACAACCCGGAAAACCAACCACAACCAGTTGAAGATACAAAGTTGCCTGGTGGGTGGGAGGAAGGGAGGGAGGGGGAGAAGGAAGCAGGGAAAGATGAGATGATGTGGGGTCTGCCAGGAGAGGGAAAAAGAGAAAACAGTGTGGAGAGGGGATACATAAAATGATGAGATACTCTCATCCTTTCAGGTTCCCCCAGGCTGAACTGGACCCAGCTCAGCCAGCACAGTGCAACTTTGCCAGAGTATTCCCAGGAAGAGGGTGCCCAGGGGAAGGGGAGAGAGAGAACTGAAGAGAGATAAAGGTGGGTTGGATGGTAAGGAGAAAAGGAAGCAGGAAAAGGGGAGAGGCTTGGGGTTTTTTTAGGGAAGGAAAGAGGAATTTGTGGGAGAGGAGATTCCCAACCCTCCTGCAAGTCTTTGAAGTTTTCCCTCTTTTTATGGACTTATTTGGAAGTTGGAGAAACAACTTCCGGTGTCCTGAGCTAGGCACAACTTTGTAAAAGGTCCTTTTCAAATGGAATATTGCTTACTGCAAACCAGTTTGTGGATTACAGCATCATGCCCCTGTCCTGGAGGAAACAGGTATAGCTAATCTGAATGTGTGTGCCGCAGAAGTAGTCACCACTGAAGTTTAATCAAGTCAGATTAAAAAGAAAATTGATATGTTGTTGTAGCTTTTTGTGGTTGTCAAACAGTCCGGTAGCAAAGGAAGTATCTTACTAATGGATAAAGCTTTGGAGTTCCAGAGGGAGGGAGGGGAGAGAAAACAGTGTGAAGATTTTTGGCATAGAACCAAACAAAATAAGACGAAACCCGGAGGGGGAAAAGATGGGAGTATGTTGAGGCAACCGACACCTGGACAGCATGAATTGGAGGAAAGGGAAACTTCATAGTCTCTATTTGGAACCCTCCCAAGGGTGAAATATAATATATGCACACTTATCTTTCACAGGATATCCCATTGTACATCTCTGGGGATTCACTTCAAGTGGCTTACGATGCCCAAGTAGTATTTCAGGCTTGCCTCCGCTCCCTGGATTGACAGTAGAGTGCACAATCAGTGACGCAGGACATGTCTCTAGCTGTGGTTGCCTTTTACTAGTTCTTAAGCCTGCAGCTGGGGACTGGTAGGTCTCTCTCTTTTATTTACATACAGCGTATAAAAGCCAATCTGGATAACTGATGTTGATTCTGTCTTTTGCACCCTACAAAAGAAGCCAGAAGCTGTCTATGCAGACTGCATAGCCCCACTGGGCTGGCAATGATTTTTCTCAACCAATGAATGTTTGCTTATGTGTGTCTACCTTTTTCGCCCTCACGATTTCGCTTGGCCTAGAGGCCACTGCACCACAGAATCTTGGATTTAATTTGTTTCCTTTGCTCTAAAAAAGCTCAGTGGTTCTCTGGCACCTGGTGAGTGCTGAGTGCCAGAGCAGGATTGTGTACCCTTGCCCCTGAGAAAGGGCTAGTATTTGAGAAGAACCTTGCTCCACTTGTGTGTGCCCCCTGGGGAACAGTTGTGTGGAAAAGGAGCAGATTTGATCCTCTCTATCAGTTAACCTGTGTGGTTGCAAGTTGGTCCCATCCAGAGAGATGGAGAAGGCTGCTGTTCCTTCTCCTTCCCACTGTCTTTCTAATTTGAAAATGGCAGAGGTAAATATTTGCTAAATTCACAAATAAGAGGAGGAGGAGTTTGGATTTATACCCCACCTTTCTCTCCTACAAAGAGTCTCCTTCCCTTCCTCTCCCCACAACAGACAACTTGTGAGTTAGATGGGGCTGAAAGAATTCTGAAGGACTGGGACTAGCCCAAGGTCACCCAGTAGGCTTCATGTATAGAAGTGGAGAAACAAATCCAGTTCACCAGATAGGAGATGTCCGCTCATGTGGAGGAGTAGAAATCAAGCCTGATTCTCCAGAGTAGAGTCCACCACTCTTTAACGCATTTCACCATGCTGGCTCACTAAAGAAAAGGACCAAAATATGTCCATGGCAGAGGTAAGAATTAGAAGCAGGGCTCTTAAGTACAGTCTTTCTTTTCAGTCCTGGCAAGATCCTCTCTGGTGGAGAGCTCCTGTAGATGCCAAAGAATAAGCTGTTACTGCTATTGACATTTACGCCAGTTAATTTTTAATCCATTTTTGTTTTATTTTTAACCTTTTTCGTTGCAAGCTGCCTCAAGAACCAACTTGGCTGAGAATGTGGAGTGTAGAAGTCTGGCGTGATAAAAATAAATGCACTTAATGGTCCTGGGGAAGCTGTGGAGGTGTGCGCCTGATCAGTGCCTGAGTGGGAACCCAGCAGTAGCTCCATGCAGGCTGATCCGTGCCTTCTAAAAGAGCTAGGATAGAAAACAAATAAGTGGCTTCTAGATCAGATCAAACCTGAACTGTCCCTAGAAGAAGAAGAGGAAGAGGAGGAGGAGGAGTTTGGATTTATATCCCCCCTTTCTCTCCTGCAGGAGACTCAAAGGGGCTTACAATCTCCTTGCCCTTCCCCCCTCACAACAAACATCCTGTGAGGCAGGTGGGGCTGAGAGAGCTCCGAGAAGCTGTGACTAGCCCAAGGTCACCCAGCTGGCATGTGTGGGAGTGCACAGGGTAACCTGAATTCCCCAGATAAGCCTCCACAGCTCAGGCAGTTAGAGCTGGGAATCAAACCCAGTTCCTCCAGATTAGATACACGAGCTCTTAACCTCCTACGCCACTGCTTCTCCTGAAGCTACAATGACTGAACTGAGGCTGTCATACTTTGGTCACATAATGAGAAGATCAGAGTCGCGTGAAAAGACGATAATGCTGGGCAAAGTGGAAGACGGCAGGAAACAAGGAAGTCCCAACATGACATGGATCGACTCTATATAGGAAGCCACGGCTCTCAGTTTGCAAGACCTGAGTAAGGCTGCCAGTGATAGGATGTTTTGGAGGACATTGATTCATTGGGTCACCATGAGTTAGAACAGACCTGGGCATTATACAGCCCGCGGGCCACATCCGGCCTGCCAGATGACCTTGACTGGCCCCCCTGCTGTGCTGGGGAGCGAGGCGCCTTTGAAAGCCCCGCAGAAGCTGGTTGCCTTGGCTGCCGGCTTCTGCTGGGTTTTCAAAAGCGCCTTGCCCCCCTGCCTTGCTGGGGAGCGAGGCGTCTTTGAAAGCCCCGCAGAAGCCAGTTGCCTTGGCTGCCGGCTTCTGCGGGGCTTTCAAAAGCGCCTCGCCCCCCTGCCTTTTGGCCCGGCCCTCCACAATATTTTCTGTTTCTTATGCGGCCCCATGGAAAAATAATTGCCCACCCCTGAGTTAGAAGCAACTTGATGGTGCTTAATGCACACAGAAACACAGATTGCGTGCAGGCGCCTGGGTTGGTTCGGGGGTTTGTTTTCTTGGGCCAGCTGAGTCAGCTTTAGCAAGCCTGTGAGTAGCACAGCACTGTGCTTCACCCAGTTAGCTGCCCCGTAAATGTGATGATCTAATATTTCAAATTCTTGCTTTCTGTTTGGGGAGCCCTGACCTCCCTTGGGATTGTGTCACCTTGTTAGGTCTCGAACCTTAAGCCAAAAAAAAAAAAAGACTCTGGATTCTTGATCAGTAGTGTTTATTGAAAGGCAGCAAGTAGTTTGCTTGAGAAAGCCAGTTCTGCTCGACCTAGCTTTCTCAGGTTCATTTATCCTAGCTCAACTCCTCCCTCCCGCTTTCCCAGAGAAAGTGTGAAAAATTTGTTTAGAGGCTTAGGTGCCTCCAAGGTCATGGTAGGGATAGATACCGTGCTTCCCTGAAAATAAGACCTACCCCGAAAATAAGCCCTATCATGATTTTTCAGGATAATATAAGCTCTACTCCAAAAATAAGCCCTACCTGTAGTTACAGATCAGGATGGTGTCATCCAGCAGGGTGCTCCCTGCCAATGAGGATGCAGCTTGCATCACACGTGACAGGGAAGCAACCGGGCTGCCGAGAGACCGCCTTAATGGATTGTGAAGGTACCGTATTTCCCCGAAAAAAGTCCTACCCTGAAAATAAGCGCTAATGCATCTTTTGGTGCAAAAATTAATATAAGACCCTGTCTTATTTTCGGGGAAACACGGTACAGCCACCTGCCTCGCCTTCCCCCTTGGGCCAGTGGACACACCCTGTTTTCCCTAGTCAGAGAGGCTTCTCAGGGTCATTTGCCTAGTTATCTACAATCGGTGTCAAAGCTGTAAACATCAGAGGAAAGGAAAGGAAGAGAGAAAGGCTCTTTGCATATCAATCAAAGTGCATATCGAACAGGTTACATGGAGGTTGCAGTCAGGTTACATATGTGTGGCTCTACTCCTGACACACCTTCCATGTAAGTGAAGCTAACAGGGGAAAACTTGCAGGCTGACAGAGAGGACCCTCCTGCTCTCAGTGGTTTAAAGTGTGTGCCTCCTCCTCCAGCTTCCACCAAACCTCTGCCTTCCACCTCAAAGAGGCAGCTGGCCTCCATGTGCACAGTACCCCCGAGCCAGCTTCAGCTGCAACAGTGTTGATCATGCAGGCACACAGCTCCTTGGGAGCCTTTTTCTCAGTTACATTACAGTGAAGGGGCATGAGTGTGCATACAGTGCCGCACAGCCAGCGAGAGCGAAAATGATGCCAATCATGCTCAGAGCACCGCAGATCAGTTTGCAGTCTGCGGTGGCTGCCATTCTGTTGTAAACGATCTGTCAGCCTAAAAGCAGTGCTTTTAGAAACAGTGACATGAATTCTTAATACGATTCCCCACCCCCACCCCTACACTCAATCAACTTGCGTGGCTGACAAGAGCCAGGGTTGGACCCACAGTAGTTCTTTATAACTGTGCATCTGGCTTTCCATGTTGAACCTTTTCGCAGTGGAAAGGCAGGTGAGAATCGCAGCTCCAGGGAGTCAGCATTTATTTATTTATTTATTCATTCATTCATTTATTATTAAATTACATTTATATCCTGCCTTTTTCTGTCTGTGTGTATGCCCCCCCCCCAAAAAAACTGGGAAGTTCATTAAGGTGAGAAATTTTCCATCCTCTTTTTCTTACATTTTTAGGACAGTAGAGTAAAATTGTTGTGATCCACACATTCAAAACTGAGTCACAGTGCACATGATGTGAATCTTGCCTCTGAGCCTCGGTTTGAAACTTATTTGTGAGTGATAAATTAAATGATGCTCAGGAACAGGTTTGGCTCCTTGGCGAAACAACCGCTCAGCTCCTGACCACCTGTTCTAGCAAATCTGGAGGTGGCTGCACCTTGGAGTCCTGCTTGTCATGCTAAATTCGTGCTAATAGAGCTGGGACAAAGGAGAGTTCTCTGCTTAAGCAGTTCTCCAGTGGATTCTGTTGCTCCCCATGAATAAGTATTTTTCCCCTTCCTCTTTCAGTGAAGGAGGTCTCTCTCTCTCCCCCCCCACACACACACCAATGGCCCAGCAGGACTGTTTCTTTCCCTTCCTCCTTGGGGAAAGAAAGTTCTCTTGATGAAGTTGTTTCTCCTTGGTGGGGAAGAAATGCTGCCAGGCTTAATGAGCCGAAATGACAAGCGACGTCAGCTTAGATCAGCGTCCCAAATGCATCTCATTCTGCTTCCGTTTTGCCATTTGTCTTTTGCGGGCGAGTTTCTTTGTAGGCTGCTTCTGATTAGTCCACCCGGGGATTTTCCTTGCTGGGCAGAGACGGAGTGGGGGTGGGGTGGGGAGGTAGGAGGCGACTGCTATAGAGGAGTTTGACGTTCTTTCCCCTCCTGCCTTGTTACTTCAGAAAACCTGACCTGCAGGGAAATCTCTCCATGTTCATTCTCTGGTCTGTTGCCTGAAGCTGACTTTGCTCAGGCTGTCGTAAGAGTTTTCAAAAAGTGTGGAACTGGCATCCCGAATGGAAATTCTACAGTAAGATCGTGGTCCGGTGGATCTTGTTCCTAACGCTTCTCCTGCATCTGTGGCTGGCAGCTTCAGAGGTGTATCACAGAGGGAAGTCTGTTACACACTGTGTCCTGTGATACACCTCTGAAGATGCCAGTCACAGATGCAGGCGAAACGTTAGGAACAAGATCCAACAGACCACGGCCACACAGCCCAGAAAACCCACCAGAACCAGTTGAATCCGACCATGAAAGCCTTCGACAATACATTCTACAGTAAGACTTCGAGGGTGAGAACTTTAATTCCTTAGCCCCTGTTCAGAATGGGCCCTAATGAACACAGACGGGGTTGAGGGAAAGCTTGAACGTGAAACTGAGTTTTGAAATGGAGTGGATGCGCATACGCATTTTTGGGTTTGTCATCGGGTTTTCACTGGTGCCTTGGCTTAGGTGGCGCCAGAGGCGGTTTGGCCTTCCTTCTTTTTATGAAAAGTACAAAATTGGCCATATGCCATATTACAAAGGCAAACAGACTCCTGTTTCTAGTTGGAGTGAAATGGGAATTCTGGATTTGCTTGTGCCACGTTTTCCCTCTCCTTTTCTGAAAGAAGCGTGACAGACATAGCTCTCCTCTCCATTGTATCCTCACACAACCTCCCCCAGCCAAGAGTGTGACAGATTCAAGGTCACCAGGGGACTTCATGAGTGGGAAACTGAATGTAGGTCTCTCCAGTCCTAGTCTGGTACTTTACCCATCATGCCACACCGACTGTGAAAGCTGGAGATCTATTTTAGCAGTGTCTGAAGACTGACTCGTGGCTCTATTGAGACTTCTGCCGTCATTAAGGAATATAAGAACATAAAGAACACCTTGCTGAGGCAGTGAATCTGTTTCTAAGCTGAAGCACTTTGGGTCACAGGTGGAGGGTTCACGTGTCAGTTCTCCTCTGCAGAAAAACCACAACAACCCTTCATAGCACACAGAAGGCTAACAAGCCAAGAAAAAGACAAGGATATAACACTTTTCATTAACGTGCTAGCATTTTGATTTTAACGTTGACGTTTTCTGGAGACTTCAGGTACCTGGAATCTGATGCCCTGCCTGTGCTAATATTGTCTGGCTCCTGAGTGTTAGCTTGTCGGTCCGTTTCTGAAAAAGGAGCATTTTCACTTGCTACCACCATGCTGTGACTGATGAGCAAGCATCAGAGCAGTGTAATTTGCACTATTTTTTTGTTGCCTTTTTAAAGCTGCCTTGAGGGTTGTATAGGGTGGGGTAAAATCGTTTTAGATGAGTACTACAGACCAGACACCGATTTACCGCCTTGGTCAGTGCTATGATCAAGGATGAACTGGGGCAGATATGCTTTCACGGGGCTGGACTTCCCTTTGGAAATGTGTTCTTAGACATGTGGAAAAGGATGTGTGTCCTCTGAAAACAATGTAGGACCTTTTAGAATTTAGATTGCCATCTCGAGCAAATACTGGTGATACTGGTGGCTTCTTTCTCTAAATAAAAGATTGTGGGTTGGATTGTGTAGGTTCATTCCACTAATTGCAGCATCTTCTCTCAACTAGTGATATAAAGAATCTGAAAATTTTGAACCCTGGGAAGGACTGAAGAACAAGCAATTCCATACTTACTTTACTGCTTTAACAACATGAAATTCATACTTCATAACTTAGCATATAAAATTGTAGTTTGTCACACTTATGGAATTTAAAAATATTATAAATATCCTAGGGTTTTGGAGGTTTTTTGCAAGCAAAATTGCAGAAGTGCCCAGCAGTGAGAGAGAGCTGCAAATTTAATTTAATTTTTGCCATCTGAGAAGTAGGAAAAATAATAAATGACATTAGGAGAAAAGGTTTGTTAACAAGAGTTCTTATTTGGACGGAAACAGTTTAAACAATAAACCTACCTTTGAAAGTATTTTAAAGTAATTATTATTATTTGGAAGTAATAATAATAATTATTATTTAGTGCAGAACTTTGTCTTCCTATTCTGAGTAACTGAAAACCTGAGTAACTTAAAACACTCAGTTCATTCCAAAATTAGAAAATATTTCACAGTGCTCCCCAAAACTACTCAATTTTGACATTGGTGAAATTGGAAGAGGTTTGGGGGGGATTTTTCTCCCCTGAATTTTTTCAGTTGTTTACCTTTGTAGCTCTGCTTGTGACATAAGAAGCACTAGCCTTTAATACAGCAGATCTGTAGGACCTCACCCAAAATGTTTGTTGCTTATCTTTAAAAGTTATTTAGCCTCAGCTGATTTAGTTCCCACCCACCCTGACTCCTAATACCTGACCCAACTCCAAAGCATCTTTGTGGAAAAGTACAAATTTGTGAGGTGCTCTGCTGCCAGATTCTATACCACTGTGGCTGTTTTGGGGAACCTGAAATCCTGGTTATTCAAAGCTTAAATGGCACCACTAATATTTGCATAAGCTTTGTGTTATCTGATTATTTTCTTCCTTAGCAAAGGTATTCACACAGAGAAAAGGCCCTCAGCAATCTGTTTTCCCCTTTTTTAATTAAAAAGAAAATGACTGCTGATTAGGATTAAAACAGAAGATTATTAATCTTTTTTAATTCTCTGATTTTATTGTTGTAACAGATACACTCGACCCTTAATAATGTTAAACACGTCTGGTTCAGATATCTTTTCTGTTTTTGTTCTTGACTCCTCAATTTGTTGTTACTCCTCCCCACCCCAGTTGCATTTGGTATCTGCAATATAGGGAAGCATGTGTATAATGAGATTTCACTGTGGTTTTTGATCGAACACTTGGCACCCATTCCTCCTTCTGCAGTTCCAAAACGGTATATTGTAGACACTGTTTCTTTGTGGTAGTGCTATCCCCCTTCTTTCTGCTCTCTCCATTTCTACCCACCAGCCTTTCTATGGTACCCCAAATCGTGACAGGATCTGGTAGATAAAATACACAGGTTCCCCCTGAGGGAAAGGTGCCATCAGTCTCCCAAAACCATTACAACAGAGTTTCAGTGAGGGAGAAGACAGTAATGACTGTTAAGCTTTGTTTTTAGAGTAGAAGTGATTTTACAAAATGAGGATGCATAACTACAACTATATTTCCCATTGTGGCCTTCAGGATTGAATCCTGTAATTAGTAATCTAAAGAAAAGAGAGCAAAAGGGATGACAATGGTAATCTAAAGTGAAGTTGCCAGGCAAAGAATAATTCAGTAATCCTGCTATTTATAGCTGCTTATTAATAATGATCAGTACAGCTTGTCCTCTGCTCTGTGGTTTTGCTTCCACGTATCACTGAGGTGATACTTTTAGTTAAGAGAAACACCCCCAGTGATCTCTTCTGTTTCACTTGCCCATGGCTGTTCTGCAGTTATGGTTAAACTAGCAGTAAAGCCTGTTGTATGAACAAATACAATGGGCTCTAGAAAACTGTTAGTGGGTTAATGGAGCCCACAAAGGGGATCATCCTTCTCTTCCTCCTCTTCCTCCTGGATGCCCTCATTGGTAAATGGTGGCCACTGAGGAGAGTAACCTCTTCTGCCTTTCCTTCCTCAGCCCTGTGTCACCAGCTCCCTCCTCCTTTTCCTAGATGCATGTATCAACAGTCAGTGGTATAGTAGCGGCCACCTGCGGTCATAGAATCATAGTCATGGAGTTGGAAGAGACCCCAAGGGCCATCAAGTCCAACCCCCCTGCAATGCAGGAACTCGTGAGTCTCCTACACGTAGTGGCGGATGCCTACACCTGCTCCTCCTCAGATAGCTGCAGACAATACTGTGACTTTAATTACTCAGCAGTGGGGGAGAAGGGCGAGCATGCAAGAGAGTAACCACCACATTCTGCCATTTTGTTTGTGTTGGTTTTTTCGCCATTCTGTGTAAGCCCTGACCCCAAACCACATGTTAATAGTGATTGGCTGGAAGTGAGTCGTCGCCACCATAGCCAGCCATTTATATAACAGGATACTGCTAGTTAATTATTAAGACCATAATAACTTTCTCTCTCTGTTTGTGCACTGGATGAAAGGGACCAGGAAGGCCATAACTCCCTCCTCCCTCTTTGTTCTGAAGAATTCTGCTGCCCTTTTATGAGAGAAAGTTCTGAATGTACAAAGTTGCCTGAAAACCATTGGCTGTCTCTAGCCCAGTATTATCTATCATGACTGGCTGCAGCTGTTCCAAGTTCTCAAGTGTTTCCCAGAATCTTCTATGCCAAATTCTTCAAGTCGAGATTCCAGAATTGAGTGGGGACCTCCATTATGCGAAGCACGTGCTTGCTCACTGAGTTGTATACTCACAAGTTAATGTTGACTCCTGATGCTGGTGACTTCATTGTCTAAAGGACAGAGGAGGGGTTGGGGGGGGGGCTTGTTTTGCTTCCTAATAGTGTTCCCTATTCACACTGGCTTAGCTGTTCCATTTTCTGCTTCTCGGGTGTCTGGGGAAAAGGTGCTCCAGCAGGGTTGCATCTCACTGCTTTGATAAAGGTGAGAAGATTCTGCTCAGTTGCTCTTCGCTTCCCTCTCCCATGTAAAGCTGCCTTACAATCAGCCAAACTATTTGTCCTCCATAATGTCTACTTTGATTCTTACGGTCTCAGGAGGAGACCATTTTCCTGCCCTGCTAGTTGAGATTCTTTTTAAAAAGGGCGGGGAGGGAACTTGAAATGTTTGTCATGTAAAGCATGTGTTCTGCCGCTGAAACGCGGTCTTCCCAAAAGCTTACTGCTTCTGTTGAGGGAAGGTGGCTGGCTTTCCAGTGCTAGATTAGCAGACTGAGGATTTGGTCACAGGTCATAGAAGACCCAGAAGGTTTCTCTCTTATTTTTCTGATGCTCTGGTGCCCCCCCCCCCTTTAAAAAGAAAAGCAACAGGTAGGTGAGTAGAGCTACTGAGCCACCCTCCAAAGAGCTTTTACATCCTCCATCTTGTTGCTTGCCTGTGACTGTGCTCCCTAGCAGACCTGGTGATACTACTGGAAGTTGAATATGGTCAAAGGGCTATTGCAAGTGACCTACCCTGTTTCCCCGAAACAGTTCCTCGGAACTCTCTCAGCCCCACCTACCTCACAAGGTGTCTGTTGTGGGGAGAGGAAGGGAAAGGAGACTGTAAGCCACCTTGAGTCTCCTTACAGGAGAGAAAGGTGGGATATTAATCCAAACTCCCCCCTCTCCCTCCTCCTCCTCCTCCTCCTCCTCCTCCTCCTCCTCCTTCTTCTTCTTCTTCCTCTTCTTCTTCTTCTTCTCCTCCTCCTCCTCCTCCTCCTCCTCCTTCTTCTTCTTTCTCTGATGTCACCACAATTCATGGGGTATGTCCATGTGTGAGCATAATTTCTGTCCTTATGGTAATTATGCAAAGTTCTTGATTCCTTCTCTTGGATTTGTATAATGAGTCAGTGTCTCTGTCTAGCCTAGCTAATGTATCCCATCCCATTTTATCTATCCTACCCATCTATTGGATTTTTACATTATTTTAAAGGAGTCTTCCTGGACTCCGATGTACATTTATTCCCAGGAATAAAATATTACCCCTGCCTCAAGAAAATGAAAATAATAAAACAGGCTGTGGAAAATGCTATTAGGCCCAAATGCTTGTTGTTGCTCTGTGTACATGTGAGATACATGAAAAACATGTCTTCCCATATGATTCTTATACTTGTTAAAGACCACTGGGACCTTAAACTCCCAAACAATAACACATCAAAAGAGCAGTTCTGGAACCGTGGAGCTCAGTCTGCCCCAAACAGATGGTGATTGCCACGGGTCCATTGGGCTTTTCGAATCACAGTCGCTGTTTGGAGGAGCAGATTGTCAACTTGGCAGCTCTGCTGAGTTCTTTTTTAAAAGTGTGTGACCTGGAAATCTTTTGTTTTTAATTAGAAGTACAAAACTGGAAAAAAAAACCAATTATCTGAAGGCAGATTAACAAAAAATAATGCTTAGCATTTATGTGGAGGTACTCCTGAGGATTCAGAAACATTTGCTTAGAACCCAATTGGAAATCTTACAACAGCATTTCAAGGCAGGCCAGTATTATCCATGAGGCAGTGTTGGTGTGCTCCATTTGGAGTCTTACACTTTCTCCTGTTGTTCTGGATGCACTAGTGCTCAACCTGCTTTTTCCCTCTAGTGTTTATTGTCCTTAACTACAGATTGGTAAGCTGTGAGGGAATTTTTTACTCCTAGGGATTCAGTGGTCAGCTTCCCGCGAGAACCTTTGGCCACTTGGCCATGATGTTATGGACTGACGGGAACAATTGTAGTCCATAACATCTGTATGCCAAAGGTTCGCCTGCCAACATGGCAATTGGCCATGCTGGCGAAGGCTGACAGAGCAACATCTGGAGTCTCGCCACTCTAGGAGCAATCCTGAGCAAGTCTACTCAAAAGTAAGCCCCGGTTAGTCATTGGGGCTTATTCCCAGGAAAGTGTCCATAAAATTGCACTGTACGTCTTGCAGACCATGCAGGCACTCTATTGAGTTCATAGCAAAGACTCAGTTTGAGCCAGGACTTTCCTTCCTCTTTCCACCTCCTTTTCCATCTTTAAATCACAGGGTGGTGGTTTATTAGCCTACCCTGGCTTGTTTTTAACGCCATCAAATCCAAGCAAGCAATACTATGTACCTGCAGAATCAGGGCAGGCCAACGTTCCAGGGCAGGGATGATTTCTTCATTTCAAAGACACATGGATAGCTTCATCAGCCAACGAGTGGGCCTCAGAAGTTGTCTGATCCAGCTATACCATAGAGTTTGGCCACTGGACTATGTGATCATCTCTCCTCTTTCCAACAACTGGAAGAAGGAACAGAGAACCTGAATGGAAGTCCAGTAAATGCCTCAAATCCTGCATAGTAGAGGTGTACTGATCACAAAACATAGAAATCCCACGGGGCAGTGACAAACACAGCCTTATCCAAGAATGCCTCAGTCAAAGAAATGTGTGAAGTGGCCATTTGGTCTACAATGTCTACATTAGTTAAAGTGGCCGTTTGGTCTACAATGTCTACATTAGTTAACCATTACAAAATCAGTGCACTCTAATCTGGAGGAACCGGGTTTGATTCCCTGCTCTGCTGCTTGAGCTGTGGAGGCTTATCTGGGGAATTCAGATTAGCTTGTGCACTCCAACACATGCCAGCTGGGTGGCCTTGGGCTAGTCACAGTTCTTCTGAGCTCTCTCAGCCCCACCTACCACACAGGGTGTTTGTTGTGAGGGGGGAAGGGAAAGGAGTTTGTCAGCCCCTTTGAGTTTCTTATAGGAGAGAAAGAGGGGATATACATCCAACTCTTCTTCTTCTCTTTGGAATTTAAATTATTTTTTAAAGTAGACATTAATAAGTTGCCTCTTGTAGTGGTTGTGGCAGCTTATAGTAATTATTGGATTAGTGTTGGTTGTCCTTGTGGTTTCGTGTTGCGCCTTGGGGGAATGTGGGGGACTGCTTGGAGGTGAGCAGAGATTTATGAGCTACCCCATGTTGTTTGGATCATCCTTCCCCACTGTTACCTTCCTCCAGTGGTTTCTTCTCCTTCCCCCAAACGTCTCCTCTTTTAGGGTTGAGAAAACACAGTTTGCACCACAAGCATTACAGCCGCAAGCCTCTTCCACATGGCTTGTTCTGAGTGACCCTCTCAACAGAGGCAGCAGATTGTACTTCCCTGAATTTGAAGTGGATCACAGTGGGATTTCAGGGATTAACATGGAGGGTTGCCAGCAATCATCTAGCCTAATTGTCTGCCCAGAGGGGGCAGCAGTGCCAGTTTGATCCCAGCTAAGTAGGCAACGTCTGTTTAAAGCTGGCTGCAATCTTGGTGTTGCGTGGCCCGTGCAAGCATAGCAGAGATACCGTCGGAGGAAAATAATCTGCGACAAAGCAGACATTGTCAGCATTTGGATTAGTCTGTTGTCAGAGTGGTTGATGTGTTTTCTTAAACACGTTGCACTCAGGAGAGCGTAAATCAGTTGGAGAGCACTTAAGTTCCTGGCATTTATATCTCTTGAGGGCATATTGGCATCTGTGTCGGGCATTTTTTGATGGTAGAAGAAAGAAGTCCTGCTAGTTTATCGTGGGTACCTTGACATAACCAGCAGTGGGATCCCTTCTCAAGGGTTCTTAGCTGATTCTGGTTTGTGGTTCCATCCTCTTAGCACAGTCTGTGCAGACATAGTTGAGGGAGTCTGTTTTTGTTTATGTGACATTTACAGCCATGGATTTGGTCCTGGGGCCTAATTTTGCCACGTACAATGGCTCATTTTTTTTCTAAATGGATGAACTTTCAGCTATGCCATTTTAATCCACCTGCAATTGAAAGTGGTTCTGCCGATTGTGTAGCTTTTAGAGAAGTTCAGAGTGCCCTCAGGAGGCTCATAAAAGCCTTTACTGGGACATGACAGAATTAAGTGTGAAACAGGGAGAACTTAAGGGGTGCTTTCCTCAGAGATATACCCTACCTGCTCAGCTTATTCAGCCTCTGAGCAAATGAGTGAGTTCAGCCGTGAAAAAAGGACTGTCTGTTCCCCGCCATGGCCCTTACACCTATTTTTCTTCCTTTGCCATAATCACGGTCGGGATATGCTTCCAGCCAGCATGCTGACATGCAGCTTTGCTTGCATTTGTCTTGCATTAAGCCTCCAGTGTCTATCTAAACTGTCTTTTTCTGTTTGTGTGTTAAACAGGAGACGAACTCCTGGAGGCGGGCACTCCCTGCTGAGACGTTGTTGGATATAGTGGAAATGTTCATCTGTGACACTCTTTCAGGCCTGATGCTTAACAGCAGAATGTGAAGAGGTACGGTGTGGATATGGGCGGGTTTCAGAGCCTGACCGGATTACAACATGCTTGAGTTACAAGCGTCATCTTTTTTTTTTGAATTTTAAATGCTTTATTCTAGAAAAGAAAATTGAGAATAATACAAGAAAAGGAAACAAAATTATACAGAGTTATACAAATATGATACATCATCATATCACACAAGTTAGTAACTAATAACAGATAGTCGAACAACAAAGAAAAAAAACACAATAAGTATAATTTAACGATTCTATCAATTACTCTTTAATTGTACTTCCTTCTGTGCGTACTCTATTTTTAATTTAGTAACCCTTTACTTAAATACTTTGCTTTGGATATGGTATTTCTAGTTACAAGAGTCATCTGAGCAAATCCATCCAGTGCTACTCTGTTTCCCCGAATATAAGACATCCCCGGAAAATAAGACGTAGTAGAGGTATTGCTAAAGTGTGAAATATAAGGCATCCCCCAAAAGTAAGACGTGCCAAAGGTTCGCCACCACGGGCATAGCGCATCTTTGGGAGCAAAAATTAATATAAGACACTGTCTTATTTTCGGGGAAACACGGTAGCTGCCATATCTGTAGATTGGGCCAGGGCGTAAGGAGAAGTATGTTCTGTGCCCTGAAGGAACATGGCTGCTGGGACCACCAGTCAAAATTTGAGCAGCAGGTGTGTGGAAGGGAAGGAATAATCCCACATGCAGCAATAAACATTCAATATGGATGTTAATTTTGCCCCAGTGGTGACTCAAAGTGCTTACAGAATGCAGATTTAGACAAACAGAGCAAATGTATAGCAAAACTCCAATTCCTGAGCCTGTCCTGGATCTACAGAGCTGGCTGACTCAGGGCTACAAGCCCTTTGGGTCTTGGACTTCAGCTCAAAGTGTCTGGCTACACCTAGGCTAATACTTGCGACAGAGGAGAAACAGACTCAACCCAGATGTCTTTCACCTAGCCCAAAAACGTTTCCAGTGTTCTTAGGACATTTTTGCTATTAAAGCATCCCACATTTTGCCTTGACAGTTATGGCAGCATCCTTGGAGAAGGCAGGTACCTTTTCTTGGAGAACGTGTACTGCCCAGACTAAATGTGCTGTTCTTGTTCTCTGACGCCCTCATCAGCTGGATGGCTCTTGATGAGTATCAACCGAATTCTCCATTCCCTCTTCTACTGATAGGACTTGCAAGAGATTTTCCAGGCATTCAGTACAGGCAGCGATTTTGTGGTACATTTTTTTACACTAGGGAAGTTTCCCAAGTAAATAGGGAAATGGACACTTTGCCTAGGGTTTTGCACTGCAGAGTACTTAGGACAGTGGTTAATCTGAGAGAGATTAGCATGTGTATGTTTTGTACCCTGCTTTTTGGCTTTATGGAAGTATCTGGCTGGCCATTGCTCAAAACATGGTGTGGGCCTAGCAGGACCTTTTGGCGTGATCCACCCATGCCCTTACTTAGAGGCGCTATCTAGAATCACAGTTGGGCCAAACTGCGCCCGGTGTGCAGTCTATATTTTCCGGCGCCCCCCCCCCCCCCCCCGTGTCGCCCTCCTTCCCACACTTACCTTAGTTCCTTTCCTTTTCCTAGAACTTTTTCAGGCTGAAAAAAAGGCCTATTCACAGTTCAGGCTTAAAAACGGCCTGATGGGAACCATACTTCCCAGGAGACCTTGTGAGCCCCAAGGTCTTCTGGGATCTGTAGTTCCTCAGGCCGTTTTTAGCCAGTACTGTGAACAGGCCTTTTTTTCAGCCTGAAAAAAGCTAGGAAAGGAAAGGGCTATGCGTGGAAAAATGAAGGAACACCGTGGGAGGGGGAGGGGGAATTTTGTGCCCCCACATAACCCAAAACCGTGCGCCCGGTGTATGGAGCACCCCCTGGTAGCCCCGCCTCTGTCTAGAACACATGATTTGCATACAGAAGATTTCAGTTTCAGACCTCAGCACCTCAAGGTAAAATATTTCAAGCTGTAGATGTTAGGAGAAGACTTCTTCCACGTGAGATCCTGAAGACCTGCTGCCAGTCAGAGCACTGGGTTCATTGGGCAGCTTTGCGTGTCCAGTGGTTTATATGGTCATAATTTAGTAGAAATGAGCAGTGATTTTTCTGTGTGTAGCACTTTTTCGTTAGAGTTGGTTCACACATTCGGCTACCTGCCAAGCGTAGAAGAATCAAGAGATGTAGATTGCACACGTGAACTGGTCCTTTTATATTTTGTTCACTTGATTGATTGGAGCGCATATGACAATCTTGGCAGCAGCATATTATCATAATTCCTTTGCACTGAAGCTTGGGGGTCTGATGAGCCCTCTCCTCCCTCTAGCAAAAGGGCTGTAACATCTTCCTTTCAAATCACATCTTCTTTGAGCCATTTGGTAGTCAAAGTCCTTATTGTCCTCCTACGCTTCTTCAATCACAGTGGTATATTCTTCAGCAGAAGCATCGAGCCTCATTTCCAAGAGACCTGGGCTTTGGTCTGTGTTTCAGAGGTTTCTGCTACTTTGAGGCAGGTTGTGGTCTGCTTGAAGGAGGGCATGAGAAGGAAGGAAGAGAGGTGGGCAGAATAACAAATCCTGTTAAAGTAGAAAGAGAGAAAACATGCCTGTGGTAGCAGAGGTGAGCAGTCATGGCATTCCCGATTTCAGTTCACTGTGCTGCCTGGGATTTTCTATTTAAACGCTTAACGTGTAGCTCTGCGAGGTGTTACATACAGATAAATGCTCCTTCTTGCTTTTGAGCTGACATTGTCGACTGGCTGGACTCCAGTAGCTGATCTGCCCTGAAGTGAAGCTTTAAAAAAAATAATAACACTATTAAATCGGGAAGGACAAAAGACAGGCAGCCAAAGCAGAGAGTCGAAACCTGGTTCTATCACCTTGTCAGCCTGAGCCTTGGCGCTGTTGAATGTGTGCAGACAAATCGACTAGTATTAAAAACAAAAAAACAAGCAGGAAAAGAGGCACCCAGACAAACCCAGCTACGTCTCCAAGGGCCAGAGGCTGCTCTTGTCCTTGCCTTATCTTTCAAGTTGCCCCATTTTTACATGTCAACTGTGGCTGCACTTCAGTAAACATGGAAATTGCAGTAGAAGAAGAAGAGTTGGATTTATATCCCCCCTTTCTCTCCTGTAGGAGACTCAAGGGGGCTTATAATCGCCTTGCCCTTCCCCCCTCACAACAAACACCCTGTGAGGTGGGTGGGGCTGAGAGAGCTCAGAAGAACTGTGACTAGCCCAAGGCCACCCAGCTGGCATGTGTTGGAGTGTACAGGCTAATCTGAATTCCTCAGATAAGCCTCCACAGCTCAGGTGGCAGAGTGTGGAATCAAACCCGGTTCCTCCAGATTAGAGTGCACCTGCTCTTAACCACTACACCACTGCTGCTCCAGCCAGTACACACGTAATAGCTGGATGCAGGTACAGTTTCATACTGCAGCGGTGTGGGCGTTAGGCTCTGATTTGTCACAGTATCCAGGGGTGAATGCGGTCTGACCTTCACACTTGGTGACAGTCCAGGCTAGCCCAACTGTTAACAAGGATAGCCCTAGATTCGAGTTAAAGGTTCACTAGATTTTTAGGGTGTACATTTTGGAGAGTAAAAGCTCCTGAAAATTTTGTTGCTTTCTAAGGTGTTCCTGGATTAGAATCTAGCCCTTCTGCTGCAGACTAGTGTGGCAACCCTTTTGAAACTTTGCATAGCCCTGACAGCCTAGAATGGAAAGAGATTTTAACTTCATTGTACTGAAAGCGATCAATGTTCTGTCTAGCAGAGCACCGCCTAACTTGACTGGCAGCAGTTCTCCAGAGCTTTGGGTAACAAGGTCTCTTGTAACATTTGCTGTCTTTCAACTGTAGATACTAAAGGATTCAAAGTGTATATTCTGTCGATGAGTTTTGATTCCTCCCACTGTGCACACAAGGGTTACAATGCACCCAGCTAGGATATAAAACCAATTAAAAAGTAGGAACACATTTCATCATGGAAATATTTATTAAAACTCTGGGAATCCTTGGTAGAAAGCCAGTGGGGTATAGTGGGTAGACTAGGATCAGGAAGACTTGGGCTCGAATCCCCACACTGTCATGACAGATTTCTGGTTGGCCTTGGGCCACTCATAAAAACATAGAGCTGGATGTAATCTCAAGGGCCATCTTGTCCAATCCCTGCACAACACAGAAAATTCACAATTACCTCCTTCCCTGCTCCTCCAATGACCCCTGCTGTATCCCCAGAGGAATCCACCATAATAATCAAGGCAGGTGTACAACAGGTACTGTCACAAATATTACACCCATGCGTACTCCAACTCACTAGGTGAGTAACATTTCAACATTATCTTACAATCATAAATATACAAGAAAGATTTTTGTAAGTCAGTACACCGTCAGGTATGGCTATAAAACCTCTAGATTAGGTTTTTATTTCGGCAATCCTTTGTCAAGCCAATAATTGTTGTATAAAGTATTCTTTTTCCTTACTCCTCTAGGAGCACAACTGTTTTTTCTTACACTAGATAGTTTCCAAACTGAATTCAAATTTCCCTTGAATGGCTCTTCTTTAAATAGTCCTTCTCTCTGGATATCAGGATCTCATGTGAGATATTTATGATTGTAAGATAATGTTGAAATGTTACTCACCTAGTGAGTTGGAGTATGCATGGGTGTAATATTTGTGACAGTATCCCCAGAGGAAGGCAAAACTCTCTGACCCCTGGACAGTCTAGCCTGGAAAAAATTTCTTCCTGACCCCAGTGGCGATCAGCATTATCCTGGCATATAAGGAAGGGCCATGAGGGCCGAGTAGTGACTTATCCCTTCCTGCTCCTTCTCTTATGATCTACCTCAGGTCACAGAATGAGCATTGCTGTCAGACAGATGTCCACCTGACCTCTGCTTTAAGAACTCCAAAGAAGGACAACCCACCATCTTCCAAGAAAGCCTGTTCCGCTGAGGAACCATTCTAACTGTCAGGAAGTCCTTCGTAATGTTTAGCGAAAAACCTTTTTGATTTAATTTCAAATTGTTGATTCTGGTCCAACCTTCTGGTCCAACCTTCTGGGGCATAGGTGTCAAACTCACGGCCCTCCAGATGTTATGGACTACAGTTTCCATCATCCCCTGCCAGCATCATGTAGTCCATAACATCTGGAGGGCCGTGAATTTGACACCTGTGTTCTGGGGCAACAGAAAACAGTTCCCACTGTTGTGACAGCTTTATTTACCTCAATTCTAATTGTGGTTTGCTGCGACAGCTGAAATAATAAACCATAGTTTGTTGACCAGTGTTGTCCCTTTCAGCCCTGTATTTAAGGATATAGGAATGTAGGGAAGATGTTCTCTTTTCTGGAAGGCAGAGAAGAAGCAGACAAAGTTGCTTATATTGCAAAGGCTAACCAGGGTTTGTTGCACAAACCATGGGTTATCATAACGTTTAAAAACAACCTGGGGGATATTTTCTACCATGCACCTAAAGGGAAGTACTCTGCTTAAGGCACCTTGAGGATGGTTGAGCTTTAAATCTGTGGTGGATCCTGAACCCAGGACGCAGTGATGTCAAGAGGGGGGAAAGGAACAAAGTCAGTTAGAACAGTAAGAAAGACTCTTTAATAAATCTGGAGAAGGTAATGCGATCGTCTTCCCAGGCAGGTTAGGCTGACTCAGTGGAATCAGTAAGAAAGGCACTGTGGCCGCTCCCTCTAAGGCCCCTTCCGCACATGCAGAATAATGCACTTCCAATCCACTTTCACAATTGTTTGCAAGTGGATTTTGCTATTCCGCATTGCTACAAAGTGCATTGAAAGTGCATTATTCTGCTTGTGCAGAAGGGACCTAGGAGATCATCTCTGCCTCTGCATAGCCCACCACTTAAATTGGCAGGGGCTGGGGAATGGGGAGCTGCAATTGCTAATTTAGGCTAGTGGGCAGATGTTCATGGCTCACAGTAGTGGCTGGTACTTGAAGATGGTCTCCCCCTTTTTTGCTTTCACATTCCAATGTCCTTGTTCATAGGCGTTAGAATTGGGTCGTAGCCATGGCGTCAAGAAGGGAGTCATGACTAAAGACTCAAAGAAAACTGCCCGTGGAAGGAGATGGAGCTGGTCCAATAATGGTGAGGTTATTCTGCAACAACAGGCTTCCTTTCACTTCCTAGATCTGCTTGGAATGCTCTGTAACTGAGACCTCTGTTGAACTCTTTTCCAGACCAGCAATAAAACCCTCCCTACAGCTTCTGGCAGGAATCTCGATGCCTCATGTAGCCCCTGATCCAGTGCATTAGCACGTTTTATAGCTCTCACAAGGACAAGAGGCCTAGGTGTGCTGGTTAATTTCTTTCTGCTGCTCTTTATGTGCAGGTTGACTGCTCTTTGGGGGAATTTCCCTTGTGGCCCAAAAGTTGCTGGCTGTCTCCCAAATCTCCAAGTAGCCAAGTTTTTAAAGCAGTGGGTTTGAAGGCCTGAGTACTGCCGGATATGATGTAGGGACAGTTAACTCGAGAGGGAGAAGCTGCTCCTCAGCAGTAGTCTTATCATAACTAGGAAGGGCACAGAGGAGTTTTAGACAACATCCAGTAACTTCACTGGGTTGGCTGATTAGCTACCAGGAGTATCTGGCATAGATTAGGAGACAAACAGGAAAGATTGGCTACCTTCATTTCCTGTTTGTGGGCTTCCTGGAGGCATCTGGCTGGCCATTCTTTAGAAATGAAAGGTCAAACAAAAGAGCCCCCTGGTCTGTTCTATTGGGACTTCTCTGGAAAATCTGAGTGCTAGTTGGAAAGAACTGTTTCAGGTGAGTAGCAGTTTTGGTCTGAAGCATCAGGAAAAAAGTTTTGAGTTGAGTGGCACCCTTTAAGTCCAACAGCATTTTATTCTTAGTATATGAATAAGCTTTTCTGGCATGCACACAAAAACTTATACCAAGAATAAAACTTCGTTGGTCTTAAAAGGTGCCACTCGACTCTGGAACTTTTTTTCTGGAAGTAACTGAAGAAGCATAACTTGCTGCAGGTGATCCAGGTACGGGAGTCATGAAGTTACTCTTTGACTGGTTGTTGTGGGTTTTCTGGGCTGTGTGGCTGTGGTCTGGTAGAGCTTGTTCCTAACATTTCGCCTGCATCTGTGGCTGGCATCTTCAGAGGTGTATCATGGAGAGAAGTCTGTTATACACTGTGTCCAGACTTCTCTTATAACTGACTTCTCTCTGTGATACACCTCTGAAGATGCCAGCCACAGATGCAGGCGAAACGTTAGGAACAAGCTCTACCAGATCATGGCCACCCAGCCCAGAAAACCACAACCAGTTGAATCTGGCTGTGAAAGCCTTCAACAATAGATTACTCTTTGAACTATGCATGAGGGTATAAATCAGTGAAAGCTCAATCAAGAAGCAGATTTCTGTAAGGGTCACACTGGGAAGAGATAGCAGAGCATGTGCTCTCTCTCTCTCACCCACTCTCTTGCTGTCTGTTCCTGAATCCTGCAGTTTCTTTTGGACACATGTGTGTGGAATGTGACTCTTGGAGAAGTACAGCTCTGGGGGCCCTTTGTCCAAAATTGCTCATAATGACCTTTTGTTATGTGAGTCTGCCAGATAGCACCCATCACTGCCTCTCCTCCACCCCCTTTTGGTCTTTTGTACATTGATTGGAAGAGAAAAGGATGCTTCGGTGTGTGTGTGGGGGGGGGGGGAGGAAACAAGGGCTGAAGGAGAAGAAACAAGGAGACATATATATATGGTAGGAAAAGGCATTTATTCAGTGGATCTTGCTTGAATTATTTCTTAAGCAAAACGCTGTGTGAGGCCAGGCTGGGTAGGTGTGTGGACCACATCTCCCTTTCTCTGGCTATGACCAGCACTTAAAAGTTGGAGCTTTTCATTTCCCTTTCTCTTGCAGTGGGCTCTGACTTCAGGTTAGTATCTGTCTGGTGGCCTTGGTGACAAAATGCCCACTGGTGCAAAAACAGAGCACCTGCTGAGCCGTTGAAAGGTATATTCCTGAACCTCTGTGTCAAAGAGCTGGTGCCAAACCACCAATTTTCACCTTCACTGAGTGCAAACTACTAGTCTAGAGCAAACAGCAACATTTCATTGAAGCTGAAAAGTGTGTGTGGGGGGGGGGGGGGCTGATGATAGAGCGTAGCACCGTGGTGGCGAACCTTTGGCACTCCAGATGTTATGGATTACAATTCCCATAAGCCCCTGCCAGCATGCCCAATTAGCCATGCTGGCAGGGGCTGATGGGAATTGTAGTCTGTAACATCTGGAATTATAAGGATTACGCTCCCCTGTGTGAGATAGGATGTTGAGCAGTGGTATAGCTAGGGAAAATGGAGCCGGGACAAAATCACAGGTTTTCTTGAGGCAATATGGGCAGCGTCATACCGCGATAAACAACATTTTTTTTTGCACCAGGTCATCTCAAAGTCACCATCACATTATAGAACATGCCCCAACTCACAAATCTGAGCACATCCGGGGCTCCCTAGTTTAAACAACATTGAAAGTGATGCTATTTTTTTGAAGGGGGGAATCCACCCTGAAACAGCATCACTTTTAATGTTGTTTAAACTAGAAACGATTCTCTTTAAATCCACCTTAAAGAGAGACTCTGAACCATCTAGTTTAAACAACATTGAAAGTGATGCTGTTTCAGGGTAAATCCCACCCATCCATTCCAAACAGCATCATTGTCAATGTTGGTTGTTAATGGAGTTTTCTGGAGCTCGTGGCTGTGAGTCTGGTAGATCTTGATTTCCTAATGGTTTCACCTGCATCTGTGGCTGGTATCTTCGAAGTATCACAGAGAGAAGTCTGTTATACACTGTGTCCAGACTTCTCTTATAACAGACTTCTCTCTGGGATGCACCTCTGAAGATGCCAGCCACAGTTCCCAAGTCAACGTTAAGCTAGATCTGTTCTACCGACACAACCAGTTCGAAACTTGGTTGTGAAAGCCTTCAACAATACTTTCGAGAATTTTTTTAATCTAGGGAGCCCAGATTCTCCTTTTAAATCCACTCAAAGGGGGTGGATTTAAAGAGAACCGAGGGGAAAAAAATTGAGGGTGCCTGTCAGGAGAGCAATGTTTAAGCTAACATTACCAAAATTTTAGGCTATCTTTAGGAGACTATCCTGATTGTACCACCCAGGTTTAGTGAAGTTTGGTTCAAGGGGTCCAAAGTTATGGACCTTCAAAGGTAGCCCCATCTATCATGGCTCCCATTGAAAACAATGGGGGAGTGGAGCACCTTTGGGAGGTCCATGGCAGACTGAATAACCTTCATAAAGCTTAATTGATATCGAAAGACTATCCATATATGATACCTTGTAGGTTTACTGAAGTTTGATTCAGAGGGTCCAAAGTTATGGACCTTCAAAATGATAGCCCCAACTACTATTAGCTCCCATTGGAAACAATGGAGGGATAGAGATCACCTTGGGGGTCTATAACTTTGGACTCCCTGAACCAAACTTAACCAAACTTGGCTGGTATCATCAGGAGAGTCACCTAACGATAGCCTGAAATTTTGGTGCCACTAGCCCAGGGGTAGGGAACCTGTGGCTCTCCAGATGTTCAGGAACTACAATTCCCATCAGCCCCTACCAGCATGACAGAGGCGTGGGGTATGATTCCTGGTATCTGGAAACCCTGATTCTACATAAAACTGCGCCCCCTGCAGGCCAAAATTGAAAAAACGGTAAAAAATACAGAAAGCTACAAACGAACCTGCAATTTTTGCGCCCACCACAAGGTGGCGCCCGGGGCACTTGTCCCCGGATGTCCCCATGGTATCTACGCCTGTGGATGTGGGATCTGCTTTGGTTTCCTGTTGGCTTTCCACTTGTTTCCCCACTCCTCCACGTGAAGCTTGCTGGTTGATCTTCTCTCACAACTCTCTCAGCTCCACCTACTTCACAAGGTGCCTGTTTGCAGGAAGAAGAAGGGAAGGAGCTTGTAAGCCGCTTTGGGATTCCTTAAAGGTAGGAAAAGCAGGTTGTAAAAACCAACTCTTCTTCTAATGCAGTCTCTACCCCGAAGAAAAATTCCTGTTGTGGAATAACTTCTCATATTCATTCATTCATTCATTCATTCATTCATTCATTCATTCATTCATTCATTCATTCATTCATTCATTCATTCATTCATTCATTCATTCATTCATTCATTCATCAGATTTAATATACTGCCCCATCCCCAAAGGGCTCTGCACGGCGTACAGCCAATAAAATAATCACATTAAATCATGATCAGTAAAACAACATTTTTAAATACTCACCAAACGCAATTAACAACCAGCTCCAACCTCCATCTTAAAAGCAGATGATGACATAAACAATGGACGCATCGGGTGGGTGGCATAATATGGACAAGCACCCAAGGTGGAATATGAAATAATAGCAACTTCTGCAAAGGTATCTGAGAACCTGTGGGCTAGATAACACTTGGACTCTTACCGAAATCTGCCTTTCTCTGCACTGGATTGTATTGACCAGTAGTTTTTTTTTTTTTTTTTAGCCGATTTAGCTATTATATGTTTCCTTTAAAAGCATCCTCTGCCAGCCTCATCCTTAGCCTGCTTGATAGCTAGTTCTGGACAGGGTGTGTCTGAGGTATCCCTTCAACCTGAGAAGTCAGCACTGTGCCCCACAGCAGAACCCACGGCCTCATTGGAGGTTTGAAATGCAGACAGGGGTGTGTCAGCTGACTAAGCAGTTTGCATGTTTCAGCTATGGAAGAGGATTGTGCACGGTGCAAAGAAGTTATTAGGTTTTGTGCCTGGTAGCGCTCTCCTTTGAAACTCGCCTTTTTACTAGACTTCATAATGGGAGTCTATTGATTTTTGTCTTCGCCCCCCCCCCCCTCCCCTGTACGTGTTTTCCCACAACTCTGCAATTGTTCCAGTGACTGCTCGTTGCTGGGACATTATGTGATTTAGATTGTTGCCCCGTGAAGCTTGTACAAACTTAATAGCCTGCATCGCTTCTCAGTCCCTTGTGTACGGCATACCGATTGGAGAGCCAGCATGGTATAGCGGTTAACAGCAGAGGACTCTGATCTGGAGAACTGGGGGCGATTCTTTACTCTTCCCCATGAAGTGACCTTGGACCAGTCAGAGTTCTCTCAGAACTCTCTCAGCCCATATGAAGGCAGGCAATGGCAAACCACCTCTGAATGTCTCTTTGCTTAGAAACCCTAAGGGGTTGCCGCAGAGGCGTAGCTGGGCCATACCTCGCCCGGTGCGCAGTCTATATTTTCTGGCCCCCCGTGGCGTCCCCCTTCCCACACTTACCTTAGTTCCTTTCCTTTTCCTATAATTTTTTCAGGCTGAAAAAAAGGCCTATTCACAGTTCAGGCTTAAAAACAGCCTGGTGGGAACTATACTTCCCATGAGACCTTGTGAGCCCCAAGGTCTCCTGGGAACTGTAGTTCCTCAGGCTGTTTTTAGCCTGTACTGTGAACAGGCCTTTTTTTCAGCCTGAAAAAGTTCTAGGAAAAGGAAAGGAACTAAGGTAAGTGTGGGAAGGGGGGTGGGGGGGTGCCACGGGGGGCAGGGGAGGGGCCGGGGCGATTTTCCACCCTCCCAGGCGTGTGCCCAGTGCACGGCACAACCCCCCCCCGGCCCCCTTGTAGCTCTGCCACTGGGTTGCCATACGTCAGCTGTAACTTGATGGCACTTTCTACCAATTCAGATAAGGAAATGGGTGTCACTTTCCTCTGCTGGATAGAGATGGGTTTTATCTGTGATGGTTCATGCCTAGTAAAACTCCTAGGTTATTTCCCTGTAATTGTACTGCATACCAGTGACTTTAGTGGACTGTGTACTACAGTAGAGCCAGACATGTTTGGGGTGATTAGTAGGAAGTAATGTTTGCAAAGGGGCCATGGCTCAGTCATTAAAAGCATTTCAGGAAGGAGCACTTACATGCCCATCTTGAGACCCTGGAGAGTAGCTGCAAGTCAGAGTAGATGCTCTTGGGCTAGACGAATCATTAGTCTGACCTGGTGTGGCAGCTCATTAAATTTATTTATCACATTACTCCTGCTGACAATGGTCATTTGAGGCCCATAAAACTGCTCCATCAGAATCCCCTTTAAACCAACGTATAGTCATTTTTTTTGAAAAGGAGCAAACTGTGAGGGGAGACGGAAAGACCTATTATTGGCAGCGAATCCTGGAGAATAGGAAAGGTATTTTTATTTGTTTTTGAAAAGTGATTCTAAGAAATGTGTATCTAGAGGGGTGGGGAGAATATTCCCTGTGGTTCCTGTACTGATATATAGTGTAATCAGTGCGTGAGATATAATAGAGTAGTGAAAACTGGAGAGGAGCTCATTTCAACAACTTGGACATTCTTTGAAATGAACTGCTGCCAGTGACCACGAACATGAGTCTCCAGGAAAAGGTGGGTTTTCTATGATGCTTGGAATGTGATCACTTACCTCATAGGTGTCATAGTCCTCATTGTCCAGATGCTATGGACTACAGTTCCCATCATCCCCTGCCAGCACATTGCACATTGCTTCCATAACGTCTGGAGGGCTGTAAGTTTGACACCTATGACTTACATAACTTTCTGCAGACTAGGGAGTTTGTCCTCCTCATACACTGAAGCAGCACTTCCAGCAATGCAGTACATTGGCCTCTGTAGCTACGGGACAAAGCCCAAAGAATAAAGAATCATCTGTCTTGATTTGTTTGAGATTGCCCTTCTGTTGCACCTTCTCTGAAACAGAGAATGATGACACTGCTGCGTCTCCCTTGGCCTGTCTGTCTGTTTTGATTATAAACTTTAGGGAGGGCATGACAGTCATCTGTCATAGTCAGAACATACTAAGATCCATAGCATGATCTCAGTGGCAAATAGGTACTTTGGGAGGATAGAAGTAGCAAGCTAAAGACCAAGCTTCTTGAAGATGGGTAATCCAGGGGTAGTGCAGTGGAAGAATCTGATGGATTCCCTGTCTAGGCTGAGAGATGGCAGCACATCTGACATGGGAGTTTTGTGTCTGGAAGATCTGGCATTTGTTGGTTCTGAATTCGTTACCCGATTTCATGAGTTACTTGGGGAAAATTCTGAACTGTTCCAAATGTCCAAAATTCTGAACTATTCCAAATAAAGTGCCTGAAATTTCCTCCTCTGATTAGTAGCTCAGGAACAGAGGGAGATTGATGTCTGATCCTCAAGCAGAGGCGTAGCAAGGGGGGAAAGCGCCTGGTGCACCGGTGCGTCCTCCACCCCAGAATGCCCTCGCCACAACCCCACGGGCAGGGCCCTGGTACGTCGCCCCCACCCACCCCCCGCCCTCTTGGAGCTACATCCTCAGGGCTTCCGATTCAAGCTCCATGCCGTAGCACACACAGATGCATAATCTCTGATTATGTCACTGGAATTGTTATTGCGCAAATGAAAGCCCCCCCCCCCCCCCCGCTTGGTGAGTGTGGAATCGGCTCAGAGGTTTTTAAAGCTTGTACACACGAGCGATTTGGCACGCTTCCCTTCCCCCCCGCCCCTTCTTGTGGCAGGCAGATCTAATTTTAAAAAGCGAGAATGCTGTGCCACCTGGGTGTTCGTGTGTCTGTGTGTCTAGTTTTGGAGGGAAAAAAAGTTACATAAAATTAGTTTGCTGTTCAGAGCCAGCGCTCTGTTAGGGGAATCTTTGTACAAAGCCCTTTAATGACTTGCTGATGGGCTCTTACTTAAAGACCAAGGTGCAAGGCAGAAAATGAAAGGCTAATGGGCTGAGATGGCTCTCCCATGCAGCTACAACATTAGCCAACCTTTTTGGCAGCCTTCCCCTTCTCCTGGCCCCGAATGTGTGGTTCTTAAATCTTTCGCTTCGGTTTTTATTTTTCCCCATTTTTTTGGTGGTGATCCCAGTAGCTCAGGGTGAGTTTCAACATTTTAAACCAACAGAAATAAAAATAAACTCTTAAGCGTGCATATTCATATAGAAAATGTGTGAGCCTATTTTGTAATGAATTTGATTCTGAATCAGTTTTTTCTAAGAGCTCTGGAAAGATAAACAGCAATAAAACCAAGAGAATTTAAAACTCCCACACAAACATGTGCCTTGCTGGTGGTGACAGCAAGGCAAAAATTGTAGATGATAGCAAGTGAGTGATGCAGTCAAAAAAGGGAGGACAGAACGGGAACAGAATGGCAGAAGATAAAGTGGACAGCTTAATCCAAATGCCAACGTGATCTTGACAGAGGAGGGCTTCTGAATTGGAGAATGATAGGCACAGACTTATCTTAGTTGTTACCTCTTGCATGGGTAGACTCATAATCTTGTATGAATGGCAGCAAGCCTGATTATCTAGCCTGAAGCAGGGCAATTCCCCACAGAAACATATGGGGAGAGGTGGTCCTTCAGATATGTAGGCCCTAGGCCAGGGGTAGGGAACCTGCGGCTCTCCAGATGTTCAGGAACTACAATTCTTTCTATGCCTAATAAAGGTATATATATATAACTACAATTCCCATCAGCCCCTACCAGCATGGCCAATTGGCCATGCTGTCAGAGGCTGATGGGAATTGTAGTTCCTGAACATCTGGAGAGCCGCAGGTTCCCTACCCCTGCCCTAGGCCGTGAGAGGCTTTCAAGTTATCACCTTGAATTGAACTAGAAAAAAAACCGGCAGCCAGTGTAGCTGTTTTAAAATAGGTAAGATGTGTTCTCGCCAGTCAGTTCCTGACAGTGAGCAATAGCAGTTTCTGGGCTGTCTTCGAGGACTGTCCAACACAGAGTAGTCCAACCATGAGGTAACAAAAGCATGAATTAGTGTGGCCAGGTAGATAGAACCTAAGAAAGGGCTGAGTTTGTCAAACGCAGCTGATAAAAAGCAACCTTGAGTGGCCACCATCCTGCTTTTCAGATATCAAGACTGGGTCCCTGAGGCAACCCCAAGCTCTTAAACCTCTCTGCAAATACCATCGCTGCTCTATCCAAGAGAAGTCAATCCAGTCCCTCCAAAGATTCATCCTTTTCAACTAGCATCCCATCCATCTTATTTGGATTCAGCTTGTTCTGTCTTGGCCACTGGACCACAGCCTCGAAACGCGGGCTGAGAGCTGAGAGGGATGCTTCTGGTTGCTTAGATAATGAAATACAGAGCGGCATATTCATGGCACTCAACCCCAAAGCTCTGGTGGGGTGATTTGCAGCTTGTTGCTTTGACTTGACGTTCTGACGCCTGAATGTAGTACTTCAGGTAAGACCTTCTAGGTGCTTAGCAGCACAATACTATTTCTCCTTGTCCCTTGGAAGCACAGAAGCCTTTGTATTCTACAGCTGTTTATTACCAGTTCTGTTCATGCCATGTGCATTTTTTCCAGGCACAGAAACTAGACATAGCTACTGTTGGGAAATATGTTTTGAGTGCAGTACACACAGTGGAGTGGAGCAAATTACAAGAGTTCAACTCTGTCATTTTTGAACCAGATTTATGGAGGAGAAGTTGATGCATGGCTACCAATCTTGATCCTCCTTGATCTGAGATTGCAAATGCCTTAGCAGACCAGGGGCTCGGGAGCAGCAGCAGCAGCAGAAGGCCATTGCTTTCACATCCTTCATGTGAGCTCCCAAAGGAACCTTGTGGCAGAGTGCTGGACTAGATGGACTCTGGTCTGATCCAGCAGGCTCTTTCTTATGTTCTAATTTCTGCCATTCTGTTATTCCCCAGTTGTGGTCCACTGATGTCAGGTGGAGTTTTTCCTTCTTTGCCTCCAGATTTGTGTTTTTTCTCTTTCTCTGCATAACTCCAATGGATATTTTTCCAAGGTAGATGCCAAGTTGCCATGTTTGGAAGGGGGGGAATTCTCTGGGAGTTCTTTCACTTTTGCAGGTGCCTGATTATCTTCTAGTTCTATCCTTGAGGTTTGCGGCTGGGAAGAGCCTCCAGGCTGGACACTACTAACTCTGTTGTTCCCACTGGGGGTGGGGGGATCGTGCTATCCATATTATCAACTGTTTTGGCGTGCTTTCGCCAGAACTGTCTTTCTACTGTTCCTGACCTGCCTTCAATAAAATCCTTTGAACCTCACAAGCGTTTTATTGCCTGAGCGGGGGATTTAGATGAGACAGGTACTTGTTGGAGATTTAGTTGTGGGATGTTCTCTGTTGGGTATGGTAGTAGCTAATGCACACACACATGCCTCTCCATCTGCATAGCCACTTGTGTTTTATTCCTGGAATAAATACGACTTGCATCAAGAACTGCTGAGTGTGCTGAACAATGATTAAAAGATGAAAACCTTTTATAATCTAGTTAGCAAAAGCACAGTAATGAGGCAGAGGAAGGAATGAGAAAGCAAAAGGAAAAAGCCAGAATGAGGAGATGCCTGAAATATGGTAATCGAAGAGGATGGGCAGAATGCAAGACAGAGAGGCACAAAAAGGGCTCAGTTTATTCATGAAAATTTGACTTGAAACTATTAACAAGGGAAGTTTTGCTGCTGTCTCTATCTCAAAATGGTTTCCAACCAAGGTGAGCTTAATTCGAATTTGAGTCAGGGCCCTTTAAGCTTATAGCTGCATGGAATCGGCAACCTTCTGAGACCTGGGCTTGAGGACCTTGTGCAGATAATAAAAGCATAAACTTGTTTTGTAAAATATAATTAACATGGATCTTGCCGTGTTGTTTAAAATGCACTACAGGACGGAGGACTCCGTGGGGCACATGCAGGTTACCCTACACTTGGCTGCTGGTGTGGGAGGAAGAGGAGGCTTGGATGGTCTGCAAAACATTTTCAAATCAAAACAGGGTTGCTGATTTGCTAAATTTTGAGAACCACTGCTCTGAAGGAAGGCAGTTCTGCCACAAATGGACAGCCATCAACAAGGTGTGTTCATTCGTCTGGTCTCCTGCAGCAGTGAATTCCTTGAGCTATCTAGTGTGAAGAAACACACTTCCCCCTCTCAAATCTGCTGCCCATCAATTTATCGTGGGGCTTTCCCCCCCTCTCCCTCCCCCTTGATTGGCTTTTCTTATTTACTTTCTTCGTTATTGCTTTCTTCCTTAAAAGCAGTGGAAATCTACGTTAAAATCTGTTTGCGTTAATGTCTATCTGCAATAATACAAGAACTGAATCACATAGAACATAGGTGTCAAACTCACGGCCCTCCAGATGTTATGGGCTACAGTTCCCATCATCCCCTGCCAGCATCATGCTGGGAACTGTAGTCTATAACATCTGGAGGGCCGCAAGTTTGACACCTGTGACAGAAGATAAAATGGGTGACTCTTTCCAGAATTGATTCTCAGATATTTGCATCTGCTCCTTTATGCTGAAGAGTGGGTGTTTTAAATCCTCACCCAAGACAGCTAAATCAGACAAAATCAAGGGCTAGCCAGGTATTGTTTTTTAAGCCTGCACAACACCATTCCTAGTTCCACGGCAGGATCACATTTCAAGGAGACCCTGAGTAGAAATTAATGCTGTATTCAATTGGGTTAGACTTTGCTTAATGCCCAAGAGGAGGGTTGTGATGAGCTTGAGTATTTTAAGAGTGCTTGGCTTGTGCTTTCTAACACCAAGTCTGGAAAGTATCTACCCAAGCCCCAGGTTGCATTTGTTTTAGTTATACTTTGCAAGCTGTATCTCAGTTTTAGGGAATAATCAGACATTTTGCTAGTACCTTGCTGTGGTGAAAGTTGTCTATTTCTGTAGCATAATAAAAATAAGGAGTTCTTGCCTTGTCTGATACATCTTTGCTGTCTTCTAGGAATGATGGAGTACTGGTGGCGAAATGGCTACAAGGGATTCTGACGGGTGAGCTTCTTTCCTGCCCGTCTTATTCCTTAAACAGTAAGACAGAATGCTGAGAGAGTGGATTACAGCCGGTTTGCTCCTGTTGCATTTCTCTGACCCAGAGGAAACTCCGCATCGCCATGACAACACTGCTCCTTCTCTCCTAGCAACGCCCAGTTAACTGGCGGTCAGGGGGAAGAGTTTGATGATCTATTTTCCATTGGGTCAAAGTTCCATCCCTCATCCTGTGGAGAAGATGAAATTTCCATTCTATTGGTCCTTTGTCAAACTGGCACAATAACACTCTAGCGATTTGCTAATAAAAACTGCTTTGGTGATGGCTACTGACCCAACGTGATACGGTGCGCCCCAATTCTTGGACTCATGACTGGGTATACCATGTTGCGGAATGGAGGCGTGGGGAATGGAGGCCAGCCCTGGATGTTACGGTGGTCCAGCAGGATCCGACTCACTTGGCTTAGCTTCACACTGTTCATCATCCTGGTCTTCTTTCCCCTCATCGCTCACTACTATTTAACCACCATAGACGATGCAGATGACGCCGGCAAGCGCATCTTCGGCCCGCGCACAGGCAACGAGCTATGTGAGGTGAAGCACGTCCAGGATTTGTGCCGCATTCGGGAGTCGGTGAGCGAGGAGCTTCTTCAGCTGGAAGCCAAGAGGCAGGAGCTGAACAGTGAGATTGCCAAACTGAACCTCAAGATTGAAGCTTGCAAGAAGAGCATCGAGAACGCCAAGCAGGACCTGCTGCAGTTGAAGAACGTCATCAGTCAGACAGAACATTCGTACAAAGAGCTGATGGCCCAGAATCAGCCCAAGCTCTCCTTGCCGATCCGGCTGCTGCCGGAGAAAGACGACTCTAACTTCCCCTTGCCAAAATCCAACAGGAACTGCCGGTTACACAACTGCTTTGACTATTCACGTTGCCCGCTCACTTCTGGATTCCCAGTGTACGTCTACAGCAGTGACCAGTATCATTTTGCGAGCTCCTTAGACCCTCTAGTTAAACAAGCCTTTGAGTCAACTGCCAGAACTAATGTGTATGTCACTGAAAATGCAAACATTGCTTGTATATACGTAATCTTAGTGGGAGAAATTGAGGAACCCGTAATGCCAAAACCTACTGAAATAGAGCAACAGTTGCACACCCTGCCATATTGGAGGTCTGATGGACACAACCACCTCATTATTAACTTATCCCGGAAGTCTGAGACTCAGAACTTTCTTTATAACATCAGTACGGGGCGGGCCATGATCGCCCAGTCCACCTTTTACGATGTACAGTATCGCCCAGGATTTGATCTTATAGTGTCTCCTCTGGTCCACGCAATGTCTGAACCTAATTTCCTAAAGATCCCACCCCAGGTGCCAGTCAAGCGGAAATACTTATTCAGTTTCCAAGGGGAGAAGGTGGAGTCTCTCCGGTCCAGCTTGCAAGAAGTGCGTTCGTTTGAAGAGGAAATTGAAGGCAACGCCCCGGCAGACTATGACGATAGGATCATCACCACCCTGAAGGCGGTACAGGACAGCAAGCTGGACTTTGTCTTGGTGGAATTCACTTGTAAGAACCAACCGAAGGCAAGCCTGCCCACTGAGTGGGCTCTTTGTGGGGAGAGGGAGGACAGACTAGAGCTACTGAAACTATCTACTTTTGCACTGATAATCACCCCAGGGGACACCCACCTTGTGATCTCTGCTGGGTGTGTAATGAGACTCTTTGAGGCTCTGGAGGTTGGAGCTATCCCCGTCGTCCTTGGAGAGCAGGTCCAGCTGCCCTATCACGATGTGATTCGGTGGAACGAGGCAGCCTTAATCATACCAAAGCCACGTATCACAGAAGTGCACTTTCTTCTGCGAAGCATTTCTGATAACGACCTCTTGGCCATGAGGAGGCAGGGACGTTTCTTGTGGGAGACCTATTTTTCCACCTCAGAAAGCGTCTTCAACACAGTCTTGGCCATCATAAGGACTCGAATACAAATCCCAGCTATCCCCATTCGGGAAGAAACGGCAGTGGAGATCCCTCACCGATCTGGCAAAGCTGCTGGCACAGATCCCAACATGGCGGACAATGGGGATTTAGACTTGGGGCCAGTGGAAACAGAGCCACCCTACTCCTCTCCCAAATACTTGCGCAATTTCACCCTCACTGCAATGGACATTTACAGAAATTGGAACTCTGCTCCTGGGCCCTTTCATCTCTTTCCCCACACACCCTTTGATCCGGTCTTACCATCAGAAGCCAAGTTTCTTGGGTCTGGGACTGGATTTCGGCCTATTGGTGGCGGAGCTGGTGGCTCTGGAAAGGAGTTCCAAGCTGCATTAGGTGGCAATGTCCCCAGGGAGCAATTTACAGTCGTAATGTTAACCTACGAGCGAGAAGAAGTATTAATGAATTCTTTGGAGAGGCTCAATGGCCTCCCCTATTTAAATAAAGTTGTGGTCGTCTGGAATTCCCCCAAGCTCCCCTCAGAAGATCTTCTGTGGCCAGACATTGGTGTCCCAATTGTGGTAAGAGAAATTTAGTTATTTAGCATTTACAAGTCTTGAAATAGAGATGGAAAAAAATGACGGAAGTCTTTTTTTTCTTTACAAAATGTGTGTTACTTATTTATTTTTAAAAATTCTATCCCGCCTTATCCCCGCGTTACGGGTTTGCCTTCAAACTGTACAAAATTGTACCTGTTTTAAGTTGTTGAGAATCTCTCTAGTGAGATCCTTGGATGGAGGAAGGGTCTGTTGCAGCCTAGGGTATGTGTGAGGTACATCAATTTACGTGGTCGCCTTTCTTCCCCCACATTTTCTGTGCCAGTTTTGTAGAAGTGACCCACTTGGTATCTTTAGCTTGGACAGTCTTTGTGGAGTTTGGAGCAAAGCAGATTCAGATCCCCTTATCCATTGTAAAGCACAGATACGAGTCTTGGGTCTGGGTGAGGTCAGTATCTGAGTACAGCACAGCTCAAAGAGAAGTTCTTGTTGGTCAAAGGGCAAGGTCATAGGTCAAATTCAAGAGGAGCAACTGGAGACATACCTGTAAGGACTCAGAAGGAATTAATTTACTTTGCAAGAAGAATCAGGTTATGCTTTTTTTTACAGATGTCCACTTTAGGATATAGTCACTTGCTACACTGAGCTTTGGCTTCACCTACATTCAGGACTTATTTTCTTAGAACGGAAGGGATTGGGACTTGGAAAGACTGGGGGGGACATGGAAATTTGCAGACGTGGCGTGGCATGGGGAACTGATTCTGACCTTTGTAAACAAAAATGTGTAGTTAAGAAAATAACAAAAAATGGAAGAAGAAGAAGAGTTTGGATTCTCTCCTGCAGGAGACTCCCTTTCTCTCCTGCAGGAGACTCAAAGGGGCTTACAATCTCCTTGCCCTTCCCCCCTCACAACAAACACCCTGTGAGGTAGGTGGGGCTGAGAGAGCTCCGAGAAGCTGTAACTAGCCCAAGGTCACCCAGCTGGTGTGTGTGGGAGTGTACAGGCTAATCTGAATTCCCCAGATAAGCCTCCACAGCTCAGGCGGCAGAGTTGGGAATCAAACCCGGTTCCTCCAGATTAGATACACGAGCTCTTAACCTCCTACGCCAGAAGGGGACTACTTAGTGAAAGGCAGTTTTTTCAGTTCTGTTGAGAGCTGTGGATACCTGAACGGTGTGGCTTTCATTGTATGAAAGTGAGTTTAGTGGATTTTACGTCCACTAAAACAGGCATGGCTCTCTTCCAGGTCAGGTTAAGGAGGATTCTAATTCTCCAGCTGCTTATCAGAGGTCCCCTTAAGGATGGTTGTGCTCTGCAAAAGAAAGTTTCAGTTTGTTTCCTGGCACTCAGCTCTTTGCGGTTGTGTAACTGCACCAGATCACTCAAATTGTCTGAGGGTGGGTTGAGCAATTAATGTACTTCCTGGAAAAAGTCCTCTCAAGGCAGATTGGTCAATGATAATTTGCCTTCCATGGTGATGGTACAGCATGAGATAGGAATAGAATACAATTAGTATGAAATACGCATCATGCTTGCTGCTTCTCTTAAGGAGCTGTTTCACATATAAAACCCCCAAAGCTGAGGGTGTTCAAGTGTGGAGTATTTTACAGCTTTTTAGATTCCAGTGTATCCTTCTTATAGATGTAACGCTGAACAATTTTTTAAACTGTACCACTCTGTGTGTGTGTGTGTGTGTGTGTGTGTGTGTGTCTGTCTGTCTGTCTACAAGAACCGAGTGTGTGTGTGTTTGTCTAGAGAACTGGGTTTAATTCCCCGCTCTGCCACTTTATTTTATTTATTTATTTATCATATTTATATACCGCCCTCCCCCAAAGGCTCAGCTGTGAGCTGTGAAGGGTTATGTGGTGAACCAGATTAGCTTGTGCAGTCCAACACGTGCCAGCTGGGTGACCTTGGACTAGTCACAGTTCTTTGGAAATCTCATCCCCACCTACCTCACAGGGGTTTGTTGTGGGGGGGGGGGGAAGGGAAAGGAGATTGTCAGCTTGTTTGAGTCTCCTTACAGAAGAGAAAGGGGGGATATAAATCCAAACTCCTCCTCCTCCTCCTCCTCCTCCTCCTCTTCTTCTTCTTCTTCTTCTTCTTCTTCTACTACTACTACTACTACTGCTACTACTACTACTACTACTACTACTACTACTACTACTACTACTACTACAAGCAGTTAGTTATCCAAACCTCTCCTTTGAAAAATCTGCAGTCTTTTTTTTTTTAAGAGAGAGGGCTAATTTTGCTGCCCTAGCCTGTAATTTTTTTTTCTTGGGATATGGCATGGATTTGGATGTCTCAGCAAAACCTCCCCTCCGTTGAAATCATTCTTGACATTTCATATGAAATGAACTGGATCCAAAGGCTTCCTCGTGCCATTCTGATCAGCCTTCAGCACACATACTGTAGCATGAGGTTACGCAAGTGTGGATCTGTGAACATTGTCATTTAACGTGGGATTGGGTCTCCGAGTGTGGGTGGCTTATCCTTCACATCACATTGCCTTCAATGGGATTGCATATCTATCTGTGTTTGCTGTTGGAAGACAAGAGAATGCAAAGCAAAGAGCTGCTGCGCTCAAATGCATGATTGAGTGCTTTGCCTCGGTCTGATTCTGTCTGGAAGGGAGTGATTAAAGTGCGCACCGGTTTCCTGGAGGCTCCTGCTTGGCTTGTGGATCTGGTGGGCTAGAGATCCAAGACGTTAGAGGACAAATTCAAGGATAACCTTTTCTCTGAAGCAATATAAAGTGGTTCTTGGTTGCAGCATGCAATCAGAAATTTTTATTTGAAAGCAGAAGGGGGTGCTCAGTGCCACTTTGGCGTCTGGGAGCTTAGCGCTGCATGAAATGAATGTATATTTTTAATATTTCATCTTATTGTTTCTGACTAGTAAATCACACCGTTCCCCGGCAGAAGTAAATGAAAACATTCTTTTTAGGGAGCCGTAAAATGAGTTACAATTGTTCATGTCATTGCAAAATGAACATTTGCGTTAGACCTGCTGAGTTTTGGTCCCTTTTATAACACAATCCTTGCTGTATTTCCATTTAAAATGTTTCAAACGCTTCCTGCGTGTGTACCTGGAAACGAATTGAGTTCTTAATAGGCAAGCGAAGCCTTGTTTTCAGAAATGTTCCTGCTTTGGAGTAGCTGGAATGTTGGTGGAAATTCCTTTTTGTTTCTTTGCAAGCTTTAGCCTGCCCAGCTTTAAAATCCAATGAAACCAGTGAGAGGAAATAACCGACAAAAAATGATGGTTCTAACGACATTTTTTAACAGAACCTTAATTGTCCGCTTTCCAGATTCATACTTGAGATTTTCTTACACAGCTGAACGCTGTCAGAATATGAATGGACAGCCAACTCCAAAATTCCAGATGATTTTGCCCAAAGGCACATACAACCAAATGAATAATAAGAACCCACAACAAAATTTTGAGGTCTATTCCACCAGCCAGAAAATCCAGTATTTGTACACCTGCTTGCATCATTCTTGTGCTAGAGACAAGGCAGAGCCACAATCCTGCATCTACCTAGTACAGGGGTAGGGAACCTGCGGCTCTCCAGATGTTCAGGAACTACAATTCCCATCAGCCCCTACCAGCATGGCCAATTGGCCATGCTGACAGAGGCTGATGGGAATTGTGGTTCCTGAACATCTCGAGAGCCGCAGGTTCCCTTCCCCTGATTCTAGTAGCAGCAGAGGTGACTCTCCAAGAAGCTTCTCTCAGCTGTGAGGATGCTAGCCCACTTGGGACTTTTCTGCCTGGTTTACAGGCTTCTTCTGGATGCAGGGAGAGGACTTTACTTGCCATTTTCCTACGGCAGTAGCGGTGCAAGAGATTTTCCTGCCTCCCCCACTCTACCCCAACAGTTCCTGTGAAGCTGGGAGCTTGTTTCTGGCTTCGCAAGCGTCCCAGGTTGGGGTAAGTTCTCCTGTATCTTTTCCTAATCCCTCCGCCCCATATATTCTTGACTTTAAAATGATTTCACTGATTTCACCACACTTCTGAATCTCAGCCCCAAGGGATCCACAAGCCCCACAAAAGCACTTCTATCTAACAGAGTAATCCGGGAGCTCAAAGTCAAGCCATTTTGCAAAAATGACTCTCCAACTCCCTAACCTTCAATCACGGTATATTACTACATAGCATGGATTAAAATTCTATTTACTCCATTCTATGACGTTAGGGTTGGATCCCGCAGGATCTTTTCTTCCCCCGGTGACAAGTACCCTCGGAGCAAGGAGCCTTTAAGCCTCTTGCATCTGGGAACACTCCTTGCACCAGGGGAAAATGCAAATGTTTGCTAAACAGATCCACGGCATCCAATCCTGTTTGTTTGATCTATGCCACTTCTCCACCCTTTCCTTTCTCACCCCCAAACTAATTTTTCTAGAATCACCCCAAATCCTAGCAGCCTCAATGAATTCACAACCAAGTTTTGGACATTGTTTTTGTTTTCACCAGGAACGTGGTACAGATTCTCCTTTTAATCTGACTCTCCAGTCCCTCAAACAGAGTTAGAACAGAACCGACTCAGCACGCGCCTGTTAACAATCTCACTCTGATGAGATCTCCCAAACCACCAGAAAACAGACACACACACATGTCCGTTCACTCTGGCACTCAGGTTAGAACTCTCTAAATATCTTCCCACTCAACCTTTACAATGGTTCCTTTCGCAGCCGGCCAATCACAAGCGGTTCTGACTTAACTCCTTGCTGGCTCCAGTCCTCTTGCAGAAAATAAGGCAAAATGTTGGTAATCATCACACTGCCCCTTCCCCTTGTGGGCTCAGGGCAGCTTCCATCATGTAAAGTACAGTAAGTACAGTTAACTTAAAAATATTAGCACAAAACTCTAAATCAGGGGTGTCTAACTCATTTGTTACAAGGGCCAGATGTGACATAAATGTGACTTGGTTTGGCTTGGCCCAGGGTGGGGGTGTATGTGGCTGCTTTGGCTCATGATTGGTTGGGTGCCTGGACTGGCAGCTGGCTCACCAAGCCAGTTCGGGAGTGAGGAAGGGTTTGCAGACCTGTTAAGCCCTCTCAAGCTGGTGGATACAGTCTCTAGGCCGCATGTTTTACACCCCTGGTCTAAACAGATGGTGACTAAAATCTGGGTCTGGTAGTAGTGGGAGAGGAATAGGAGAGAAGGAAGCCAAAAGTTATTAGAGGTTGTTGATTATACTGTTTCCAGTCAACCATAAGCTTGGTGGGATAACTTTGTCTTGCATGCCCTGCAGAACTGCCCCAGATCCTACAGGGCCTTTGTCACACTGGATAGAGTGTTCCACCAGGCTGGGCCCAGGGCCGAGAGCACCCAGACCCTGGTTGAGGCCAGCCCAACCAGTTTCAGGCCAGTAACTTGTTATTCACCAACCAGAACACTCTTCGGGGAAAGTCTCAGTAATTCTTAATAGTCACCTGCCTTGCATTATTGTTGTATCACCAAGTAGGTTTCCTAGTTTGCAGTTCTGGTAACTCAGCCGCTTCAGGGCACCAGCTGATCATCCAAAGAGGAATAGTGCAAATAGTTGATTTAAATAACACAGTTCACAGAACTGGGACAGCGCTTTGTTGTGTTTAGCACCAAAGAGCAACGTTAGTGCTTGTATTCCCCATTCATTAACACTGAGGAGCTAACCTGAAAAAAATACAAGTTATCTGCCCGGGAGTTTTAAAACTTAGTGTGGGAGGTAAAGCATTCAGTGTTTTTTCCCTCATCACGTAAGAGGTAAACAAAGATGTGTTAATGTCTTTACGTGGTATTACTTGATTACAGGCTATTTAGAACAAGGTGCGAAGGCCAGGGAGCAGCATTTTCCTCCTAATTGAGGATGGGGGGAGGGCCCTGGGGGAGAAACAGCATCATTAAAAATTGTGTTTTTTTCTATTAACCCGAAAACAGTTTCAAGCACCATGAGACCACCAGGTGCAGAACAGTGATAACTCCACTCTGACAAAGCGATTACTGATCAAAGCACCCAAAGCAGACGGCTAATGAACGGCAACAAATTACTGGGTAATGAGACAGAGCCCCTCGTGCATGAGGAAATAGGCACAGCCTCCAAAACCGTAGCAACCAATGCATGGAGGTTTGTAAGCCTGGAGGAGCAGGGATGGAAAAGCCCTTTTCGAGACCGAGTGCCCAAATCGCAACCCAAAACCCACCTATTTATCACAAAGTGCCAACCCGGCAATTTAACCTGAAGGCTGAGGTTTCAGTTTAGAAAAAACAGTTGGCTCCGAGGCATGCGTTACTCGGGAGTAAGCTTGGTAGTAGTCGGTGGCTTTGCTTTGAAGCAACCATGCAATTCTTCCAACGTGAGATGGAATCCACAACCCTAGGAGGGTTTTACTCAGAAGCAAGCCCATTGCCAGCAACCGAGAGCTTACTCCCAGGTAATGAAGGATGGCAGGCTTTAAGTTCTTTGCATGAAAATTGGTGGAGGTTTTAACAGTGCGTTAGGCAGGGTTTACCTACACTGCTTCCCCAAAACTAGGAATCTTGAGGCTTAATAGCTAATGCAACCAAGCAAGGTGGCAGGCCCAGGCTTCCAGACCCCTAGATGTGGGGTCGGAGATTAGAGGCTGACTCTGTTTTACCGCGTGCCATAGGTTTGCCATCACTGGTATGGCAGCTGAAGGACTGGGGAGGCAGGAAACCAGGTTAACAAGTTCACTCAGACTCTGAACCTGAGCTTTCAGCAAAAGCTGGGACAGCACAAGCCCCCTCTCTCGGCCAGTCCAACCCCCTTCAATGCAGGAACACACAATCAAAGCACTCCTGACAGATGGCCATCCAGCCTCTCTTTAAAAACCTCCAAAGAAGGAGACTCCGCCATACTGCGAGGTAGTGCATTCCACTGTGTACAGTGTTGCCCTGTAAAAAAGGAGAGAGAGAGACTGAGTGTTTTGATGCAGCATGTGTGAGTGACTTAGAACATAAGAAAGAGCCTGCTGGATCAGACCAGAGTCCATCTAGTCCAGCACTCTGCTACTCGCAGTGGCCCACCAGGTGCCTTTGGGAGCTCACATGCAGGATGTGAAAGCAATGGCCTGCTGCTGCTCTCAAGCACCTGGTCTGCTAAGGCATTTGCAATTTCAGATCAAAGAGGATCAAGATTGGTAGCCTTGCTACAGGCAGACCTCTAGTTTTGTTTTGGATTGCTTTTAAGGTGCTGCTTTCTCACTGACATCACATCCCAAAGTCAGCTGCCAGCCAGGAAGTGAATAATCCAGCAACAGTGGCAAACTTGCATGTGAATCAGCCCCCAATCTGAGATGGAAATTGTAGAGTTAAAAATGTTGTCTGCTCCGGCCGTTGTGGTTTACAACCTAATCCAGGGCAATTTGGGGCTTCAAAAAGGGTGTGTTCACCCTTTTGCAAGTTTACAGCTTGAGCCTGACATTTCTCTTCGACTCTGATTTTTCATTATGAGAACTTGAGACAAAACGGTCGGCTAAATTAGTTGCAAAAGAGCATTTTGTGGAAAATGGGTTTTTCTTTTAAAAAACAAAACAGCTGGCTTGGCCTGTGTTCCTAATAACGTTTATGTAGAATGCAAAACGCTTGTTTGGAAATGGCAGTTATGACATAGCCTGCAATTAGAGGATGCCAAACAGCTGCAAAAGCATAACGGTAGCAATTAAAAAAAAATGTTTTTGCTGTCTTTGGGAATGAGGAGGGCCAGCGCTTCAAATCAGAAAGAAGAGTTGGATAGTGTGACAGGAGGCTGCCCTGCCCCAAAGGGAAAATTAACCACTCAGATGACCCCATAGGAGGGCTGCTCCAGCATCCAGTCCCCTTTGAGAAAGGGGATGAGATGTTGGAGGAAACGGAGAAGAAGGAGTTGAGTTCTGCCTCAGGGAGACAGCACAAGTCTGGCTCAGGAAAAAGAGCAGACAGTGTGAAAGGTCGCTCTACCTGGTAGTGTGGCAGAATGATTTAGCTCTATCTCTGGGAGAGAAGAGAGTGCTTGATGGTTAATCCTGTCTCTGGTGCTGAGCACACCCGGCACAGTTTAGTCTGACCCTGGGGAAAGGGCAGGCGAGTGTGAGTGAAATCCTGTGGGTGAGAGAGGATCTAACCTAGTGGCTTGGCAGTAAAAGTCTGTTTGTGCCTGAAAGCACTGCAGAAAAGTCTATCTTGTCTCTGAAGACATAACCAGCGTAAAAGTTTGTGCCTTTTTTTCAGGTTTCTACTTTGTCTGCCTGGAGACCTGGGCTGTTTGTTTGTTCCTTTAAAACAGTGATTCTCAACCTGGGGGTCAGAACCCCTTTGGGGGTCGAAAGACCCTTTCACAGGGGCCGCCTAAGACTCTATGCATCAGTGTTCTCCATCTGTAAAATGGATAAATGTTAGGGTTGGAGGTCACCACAACACAAGGAACTGTATTAAAGGGTCGCGGCATTGGGAAGGTTGAGAACCACTGCTTTAAAACCAGCCCATAAATAAATAAATATTCTTAGCTGTTTATAGATTAATCCAGTCTCAGTGATCTCAATAACCTAATTGTGTAACACAAAAAGTTACCTCAACTCGGCAAACCCAAAGCCTATACAGTTGGTGTGCGTAGAATACCTGGAAACGGAAGGAAAGGTTTGTAGTTCAAAGCAAACCAAGATCCCAAAAATCTTAGGGGAAAAAAGGTCATCACAGATAGAAGTAATATCATTATAAAGCCAGCAACGATTAGGTCAGTGTGTCACTGGAGGTCTTCAATGAAGTGTTGGTAATGTGGAGGTGGGGAGGTAAGATTCACTGGAAAACAATCGACACCCCCCCCCCCATTCCTGACCTTCTGAAATACACAATCGCAAGTCTGCTGGATTCTTAATTGGGGGGGGGGTGTACTCTGAGTTTATATATGGCGACACTAACATCAAGTGGGTCTAGCAAGCAGCCCATGTGAGTTGTGAGTTGAGTTGCTCCAGAGTTCTGGAAACATGCAGGGACTTCCATGGAAGAAACACAAGCGGTCTTCACAGTCTAAGACCGTGGTGGCGAACATATGGCACTCCAAATGTTCATGGACTACAATTTCCATCAGCCCCTGCTAGCATGGCCAATTGGCAGGGTCTGATGGGTATTGTAGTCCATGAACATCTGGAGTGCCATAGGTTCTCCACCACTGGTCTAAGATGATCAGGAAAGGACGATCATCCAAAAGGCAGGATGGCCAGTGGTTGCCATGGGCCAAGTTCAACCACTGCTACAGGCTGTAAGCGGCAAGTAGGATGGGAGGCAAAGAAAAGGGCACCTGTGGCCATGAGGAGTGTTCCTAGCTTCAACAGAATTTGAACAGGTTGTTTCCAGCTCATGATCTTTGCCGCTGTGATAACACCAGATCACTCCAATGTATAATTTGCCCAGCGTTCTCTTTTACAATGTTCATTTTGTAATGATGAAAGCTGGGTGCCGTGTGTGTTTGTGTGTGTACGGAGGGGGAGCCATCATTAACTTGCACAGAGAACGTAGGTCATATTATTTCATAAAGCGCAACAACCTAGTCAAAAAACCTTCTGTGCCAGCAGTTTGCACTCATTGAAATGAGGGTTTAAATCTGGGAATTGGAATGAAGTAATGATGGCCCGCATCACATATTGCAACGGCCTTTCCAATCCGCCCTTGTTTTTACACAGGCAGTGAATGGTTTTCTTTCATCTTAGAGTCACAGCCCTAATAACAATGCAGTGTTTCCAAAGTTTAGTATCGTTAAAGCCGTGCTTGTTTCCTTCCAGCACAATTGTTTTTACTGTTTTGTTATATTTTCACGTCACTGTTACATGAATAACTCAAATAGCACTATGTATTTGCAATCAGGGTCCCCTGAAAAGTTGCAAGGGCTATCTGCCATGTTCTTTGCCGGTCTGTGGGGGTTAGTTCCTTCCCCAAGGATCAATTCCTTCCCCAAGATCCTTGTAGTGGTGATTGGATTTCATCCTTGGATCCCAATTCTTCTTTCTCTTATAGGCCTGTCTCAAATGCCAGAGGCTAGTACTGGCCCTCTGCTCCTGCTAATATATGAATATTCAAAGCTTCCTGACATGGAGAAAGACCATTTGTCATCCCAGTATAGGGTTGTTTACTCTAACTAGTAGAGGCTCATCCGGGGTCTCTTAAGAACATAAGAAAGAGCCTGCTGGAACAGACCAGAGTCCATCTAGTCCAGCACTCTGCTACTCGCAGTGGCCCACCAGGTGCCTTTGGGAGCTCACACGCAGGATGTGAAAGCAATGGCCTTCTGCTGCTGCTCCTCCCGAGCACCTGGTCTGCTAAGGCATTTGCAATCTCAGATCAAGGAGGATCAAGATTGGTAGCCATAGAGCCATTATCTCTGGGAGATAAAGGAGTTTTTCCTGGTGCCTGATCCCCAAGTCAGAAAAACAGCATGGTGGGGGGGTGGGGGGCAAGATGTAATCAGAGTTGGGTCCCCATGATGTAGTTTAAAGGAGGTCCCCTTGGGAACCCAGTCTAAAATGGTGGTTTGCCACCAGGGCAAACTCTGGGTTGGCCCTGAGTCTAGTACTGGTCACAAGTTCCGAGGTGTCAGGGCTGCCCTTCCTGGTCCTTTGTATTTGCCACTTCCTTTCCCCAGTCCTCTGCAAAGCTTCTGGGCTGGCTTGGACTTTGGAAGCTTCTAGAAAACGGGTAATTTTGTTTTTGCAATTTGTGCAACTTCCTGTTCATTCCTTGTTACTGTGCCAGTAAATTAGTGCTTCAAATACTTGCCCATTGTTTCACACATTGACCAATATCTGAGGGTTTTTTGGTGTGGAGTTTGGTATGGTTGTGGATCAGGGGCTGGTCAAGATCGCCAGCTGTAATTTGGCTGCTGCAGACTTCTTTCTTTCCCCGGGAGGCGCATATCTAAGTGTTTGTGCATTTGTAGTTACCGTATATACTCTTGTATAAGTCGAATTTTTCAGCACATTTTTAATGCTGAAAAAGCTCCCCTCGACTTATATGCGGGTCATTAAATTTTTGTGTGTTTTTACTTTGCCGGCCAGCAGGGGGTGCAGTTTTTATGCTAGCAGCACCAAAAGTTCAGGGTACCTTCAGAAGACACTCCTGATGATACCAGCCAAGTTTGGTAATGTTTGGTTCAGGGGGTCCAAAGTTATGGACCCCCAAAGGAGGTGCCCCCATTCCCCATTGTTTTCAATGGGAGCTATTAGTAGATGGGGCTACCCTTTTGAGGGTCCATAACTTTGGACCCTCTGAACCAAACTTCACCAAACCTGTCTGGTCTCATCAGGAGAGTCTCTTTATGATACCAGCCAGGTTTGGTGAAGTTTGGGTCAGGGGATCCAAAGTTATTGATCCCCAAGGGGGTGCCCCATCCTCTATTGTTTACAATGGAAGCTAATAGTAGATTTTCCATTTCTGATAATATCCCTCTTAAAATCTAAGTTGGGTTACATTTGGACATACAGATGATGATGAGGAATCCAGTTTTGAAGGATTTTAACTCCTGTGTTTTAGCTTGGTTGCTGATTGAGCTAAGGTTTTTGTACTTTTAAAGTTATTGTTGAGACCAAATTTCGTTCTTGTTGACCCTCTTTTCCACTTACGGAGCCAGTTTACTGTTTTTCTTTGAAATAAATATTCAAAAACATTTAACCTACTGATGCCTCAATTGATGTAATTTTATTGGTATCTATTTTTATTTTTGAAATTTACCAGCAGCTGCCGCATTTCCCATCCTTGACTTATATGCGAGTCATTAAGTTTTCCCAGCTTTTTGTGGTAAAATTAGGTGCCTCGACTTATCTGCGGGTCAACTTATACACAAGTATATACGGTAGTTATGAGCAAGTTAACTGGTTTGCAGCCAGCGGCAGTTGCTGAATGAAAGGCAGTTAGCTCTGAACGGCCACTAATGCTGTCTTTTGGGCAGCTTTGATCCATATGGCAGGCTGCTTGTTCAGGGACCCACCTGAAAGCTCATTCTGGATAGATGCTTGTTTTGTTCTAAATCTAAACAAAGAAGCTACATCTTAAGAATGGCTTCACTTAGAATGCAAACTTTCAGCAAGGTTCGGGCAAATCTTCTGTTCTGTGACATAGGACTAAGGGTCAGTTCTAGCCGCTGATGCTTTCTTCTATGAGAGCGGAATCCTTTCCCTACTGAGAGGAGAGGAGGAAAGAAGTGTAAAATTCAAAATGCTGTGTGATTTTTGTAGAGACACCGGATAGCTGGTAGCTCCAATTCCCACTGTCTTTCCTGGAGGAGGGGGTGGGATCTGCTTAGATTTTCTGTTTCCTCATGGGAGCATTTCTTATACGGTGATAGAAATTTGACTTACCATTTATTGAGAGCACTCTAGGCACATTGCAAACATCATTTTGCCATAATCGTTGCAAAATTCCTGTAAGGTAGGCCATTATGACATGAAACTGGGGTTATGGCTGGCTCCTAAGATATGGCTCAAATCAGTATTTTCTGGTTCACGCTGCATTTTATTATTGCTGTTTTATCCTAACTTCCAGGGAGGTCAGGAGGATGGCATTACGCACCCTGCATTCTGCTGCTCTGTTGAAGGAATTTGTTCCTTTGCTGACTCTATGCTTGGAACTCCTTCCCAACACTTCTCAATAGTGCCTCAATTTCCTCTTCAAAATCCACCCTTTCCATAGCAGTTTTTCAATAACCCCTTAGCCTTCATCTCCAACCCAAATAAAGCCTTGCTTACGGACCTCCCAGTTTTGTCTTTTCCCTCCTTTTCTTATCTTCCCCTGTTGTCAAAATGTAGCTTAGAAACTCCTGCAGACAAGAATTGCTTATATTGACAAGTTAAAGTGCCATGTGTGTTTATGGCACTGTAGGAAATCAGAAAGGATACTTCTTCATAGATTCACAGTAATGATCCTTCAGGTAATGCTTGGCTACTGATCAAGCTCAGGATTGCCAGGTTTCAATGTGATGGAAAATATTATCCAGTCTTATCTAATGTACTGAGACCTTATAGGATTTTCAAGGCAAGAGATGGCCAGAGGCGGTTTGCCATTGCCTGCCTCTGCATATCAGACCTGGACTTCCTTGGTGGTCTCCCATCCAAGTACTAACCAGGACTGACTTTGCTCTTATCTTCTGAGATCTGATGAGACTCGGCAATGCAGATCAGGGCACAAGTAGTCCCTCTGCAATACAGCTGGGACTGTTCAGATAGATAGATTTCTTTACAATGGTCTGTTTTTACGATCTATGGGGTTTTTTGTGGCAGGCCTGGGTTTTTATGCTCTGCTTTAATCCCTATAGTTTAACTTTTTATCATTGTTTTTAATTTGTAAAGCATCTCGAGCAGGTTCTTGGAGAAGTGTTGTGGTTTTTTTCCTGAACAAATAAATCCAAATTTGATTTAAAATATGGGCCATTGACGTGATTTTTCTTAAGAAGCCAATACCACCCCCGGGGAAAGCCTTTGCTGCTCAAGACGCTGTCATCGTTCCTTCTTGGAGCTTGGGTGTCAGGCATAGTCTTTTAAAAATTATTTATCCTCTCTCTCTCCATATATGAATATCTAAAAAAAGGGTAAAGTTTCCCCTTCAGTTGTGTCCAACCCTGGGGTACCACCACGAGCAGTGATTTTATAGGCAAGCCATTTTTGTGGGGTAGTTTGCCATTGCTTTCCCCGGCTATTCTTTACCCACTAGCTATGAGCTAGGAACTCATTTACCGACCAAGGAATGGATGGATGGCTGAGTTGACCATGAGCCAGCTGCCAGGATATCTGACCCACAGGGGGCTCGAACTCCTGACCGTGTGAGTGGCAGTGCAAGCACTTAACCGCAGGGGCGTAACGAGGCAGCCCTGGGCAAACTGTAGCCCTGGGCAAAACCTGAGTTGGATGCCCCCCCCCCCCCCCATGGGCGGCCACTCCACCATGACCAAAAAATATTTTGCACCAGGACATTGGTGCCTGCAGGGGGTGCATTTTTAGACATATCAGCACCAAAATTTCAGCATATCATCAGGAGACTGTCCTTATGCTACTCCCCAAGTTTGGTGAGGTTTGGTTCAAGGAGTCCAAAGTTATGGACTCCCAAAGGGGGTGCCCCATCCCCCATTGTTTCCAATGGGAGCTAATAGGAGACGGGGGCTACAGTTTTGAGGGTCCATAACTTTGGCCCCCCTGAACCAAACTGCACCAAACTTGGGGGGGTGCCATCATCTCCAGATGATACCCTGAAATTTTGGTGCCGATACATCCAAAAATGCACCCCCTGCAGGAACATCCTAGAAATTTGTCCAAGAATCTTTGTTCTTCATTGAGTTTTCTGCATTGCTGTCAATGGGGGTTGCAGGCTGTGGGGGGCACATTTCTGAAGGCACAGTCTCAAAACTTTCAGGGTATCATCAGGTTACTGCCCTAATGATACCCCCCAAGTTTGGTGCAGTTTGGTTCAGGGGGGCCAAAGTTATGGACCCTCAAAACTGTAGCCCCCATCTCCTATTAGCTCCCATTGGAAACAATGGGGGATAGGGGCACCCCCTTTGAGAGTCCATAACTTTAGACTCCCTGAACCAAACTTGGGGGGTAGCATAAGGACAGTCTCCTGATGATACGCTGAAATTTTGGTGCCACTAGCCCAGGGGTAGGGAACCTGCGGCTCTCCAGATGTTCAGGAACTACAATTCCCATCAGCCCCCAGCTGATTTTGGCCATGCTGACAGAGGCTGATGGGAATTGTAGTTCCTGAACATCTGGAGAGCCGCAGGTTCCCTACCCCTGCACTAGCCTAAAAACTGCGCCCCCTACAGGCCAAAAATGGAAAACTACTAAAATACCCAAAAACGAACCCAGCATTTTGATGCCCCCCACAAGGTGATGCCCTGGGCAACTGCCCACCTTGCCCAATGGGCATTACGCCAGTGCTTAACTGCTACACCACGCGGCTCCTAATATGAATATCTACAAGGTAGCTTATTCTCCCCCTCCCCAATCCCAGCAGATATCATAAAAAGATACAAAGATGAACAGCAGCAAAGGCAAGATTAAAAAATATTCGAAGCCCACAGAAGGGCTGTACCACTTCAGACTATGAGATTAGTGGCGTGTTGAGCTGTACCGTATGTAAAGAGCTTTTTTGTATGGGGAAAGTTAAATGCATCGGAATGAAAGCCAGCCCTTCCTGGTTTTGTGTGGCACCCAGCAAACCATTGGTCCTCAGAGATACATCAGTATATAACATGCAAATGCCAACCGTTATGACAGACGGTGTAGATCAGGGGTAGGGAACCTGCGGCTCTCCAGATGTTCAGGAACTACAATTCCCATCAGCCCCTACCAGCATGGCCAATTGGCCATGCTGACAGAGGCTGATGGGAATTGTAGTTCCTGAACATCTGGAGAGCCGCAGGTTCCCTACCCCTGGTGTAGATGGAGGCCGTTGTTTATTGCAAGGACCCTACTGTGAATGCAGTCCTTACAAAGGAACACATTGTACTTTTGGGGGTGGGTTGCGTGTGTCAGTCTGCGTGGAAGTTTTGCCCTGGGTAGGAGGGCAGGATTTGCTCCATAAAATGGAGTTGCAACCACTGAGGAGGAACTGAGTTTCTATTTGCATATCCCCATTCAGGATTATTCACTTTTGTGGCAGTTGGTTGTGTGTGACGAGTTACAAGCGGTGAAAAGTCTTTTTTATTATATATTGAATGAATGAGTATACATGTGTATATTCACGGTAGAAGGAGTTCCTCTGGGATTCTGTCCATAAAATTTGAATTAATGTGCCCACCTGCAGAATCCTCAGGGTTAGTATTTTTGCAGATCGTGGGTCCCTGCAGGAGGAAATCAGTCTAGCTGCTCTTATTAAACCCCCATTAAGCCCCGTAGGCATGAATATTCAGCCTGCTTTCACATTTTAGAAAACATTCTCCACTCCTGAGCCGTCTCTCACAACTGCTACGGGGGCACGGCAGGGTGAAGCGTTTCAGTCACGGCTGAGGCATAAACTACCTTTTTCACCTCAAGGCTGACATTTTCTGTTGCTTTCAATAAGTGTCTCAAGGGTATGTGTGCATGCTAATCTGCATTCTGTTGTACAAACATACTAAAGATGCCTTGTGGATATTATGCGGAAAGGTCTACATTTTGTATGCATGTGATTCAGCCTCGCAGGTAAAGTAAATACTCAAGTAGCAAAGGGAACAGAAAAGTACCTTTGCAAAACATTATACGTCTCCACATCTCTGACTCCACATCTCAGCGGTGCATTATCAAGTTGCATCTTCATACAGCTCGCAAACTTTAGGGGATTTATTGTGACGGTCGCTGGCACAGCTGGCTTTTTAAAAAACAGATCTGTCAAAGGTTAGTGATGTCTAACAAACAGTTATTTGGCCTGCTGCACACCAGCTGTCATTGAAGACACCCCCCAAAAAGACAATTTTTATATACTGGTTGTGGTGGGTTTTCTGGGCTGTGTGGCCGTGGTCTGGTAGATCTTGTTCCTAACGTTTTGCCTGCATCTGTGGCTGGCATCTCCAGAGGTGCATCAGTCCATTTTTAAGTGCACAGGGAGGCCACTGAAATTCACAAACACCAAGACAACTTCAACAAGAAAGAAGAGACTCTGAAAATTAGCAAAGCTTGGCTACCAGTACTTAAAAAATGGACTGATAACCCCACCCACAATACAGTGCACTCAACCACACCTTTGCATAGCAAGTTCCACCCAAACACTTAATGATTTGTTCCCCACCCTGGGACATGGACAATATACCCCACTAAACTTTCCCCTCTCACTGGACACAGTGTGCAACAGATGCAGGCAAAACGTTAGGAACAAGATCTACCAGACCACAGCCACACAGCCCAGAAAACCCACCACAACCAGTTGAATCCGGCTGTGAAAGCCTTCGACAATTTTTATATACATTTTGGGGAAAGCATTTAGAAGTAATTGGTGGCATTAACTGCCTGCATCTCTCAGATAACAACTCCCCCACCCCACCCCACCCCACCCCACCCCAGGTTTGTAAAAAAATCCCATAAGTTTTTAAAAAATGGGACGGGTAAGAATTCCTTGGAATGGAGAATGCCCATCGAAACCCTTCAGAATCTCCTAAGATCATGGGTGACCTTCCAGGTTTTCCTAGCATTCACCAGGATGGAAAATGCTGATGGAGAAACTCAGATAAAGAAGGAAAAGGGTCTGTGTTCAGTTCTGGTCGCCACATCTCAAAAAGGATATCAAAGAGATATAAAAAGTGCAGAGAAGGGCAATGAGGATGATTGAGGGACTAGAGCGCCTTCCTTATGAGGATAGGCTGCAGCGTTTGGGACTCTTTAGTTTGGAGAGGAGGCAGCTGAGGGGGGATATGATTGAAGTCTATAAAATTATGCATGGGGTAGAAAATGTTGACAGAGAGAAATTTTTCTCTCTTTCTCACAATACTAGAACCAGGGGGCATTCATTGAAAATGCTGAGGGGAAGAATTAGGACTAATAAAAGGAAACACTTCTTCACGCAACGTGTGATTGGTGTTTGGAATATGCTGCCACAGGAGGTGGTGATGGCCACTAACCTGGATAGCTTTAAAAGGGGCTTGGACAGATTTATGGAGGAGAAGTCGATTTATGGCTACCAATCTTGATCCTCTTTGATCTGAGATTGCAAATGCCTTAACAATCCAGGTGTTCGGGAGCAACAGCCGCAGAAGGCCATTGCTTTCACCTCCTGCATGTGAGCTCCCAAAGGCACCTGGTGGGCCACTGCAAGTAGCAGAGAGCTGGACTAGATGGACTCTGGTCTGATCCAGCTGGCTTGTTCTTATGTTCTTATGGCCAGAGGAGAAGATGAAAAGTGAAAGACCAGGGGGGGGGGGGGGGGTAGTAGAAAGGCAGGAGAGGCATCAAAATGAGCAGGTATATACCAAAATTCAGCATTTTTCACATGGAAATTAGTGTGTGGAATTAAGTTGATGTGTGGACTGATACCATCTCCCCTCCCCAACCTCCCCATTACCCATGGCTTTGTGTCACCCTCCTATCCTATTTGGTCCAGGAACTTGCAGCTAACCTGTTTAAAGTTTGCATCTTAAATGGTTGGGAGAAAAGCGGGGTTAAATTTGCTCTGTGTTATGACATGAAGAGTTGTGTTTATAGGTTATTTGCCAAGGTGAAGATGGGCAATTGAAGAAACTGCCTGTCTTGCTGGTCTGAACAAGATCTGCAGCAAAGTTCCAGCTCTATCCACTGACCTCTGATGTTTCAGTGGAAGACAAATGGGTCCCCTCCATTTACTCCTCTGTGCCTTTAAAAAAGAAAATGAAATGCTGATTTAGGGCACCACAATGAATTCTAGTGTGTTTCCATCACTGGAAACTTTATTCCAAAGCTTAAATCAGTAGGACACTCTGGGGAGGGCAGGAGCACTGGCAGGAGTTCTGTGTGTTTATCTTGCATATCCGTTTCAAAACGAGTTCTTTGGGGAGAATGTAGACTTTTTTTTAGCACTTTAAATCTGAAAGGACTCTAAAGAGCTTTGCAATTAGAAAGAGCTGGTTTTCCCTGTTTTTGGTTTTCCTGTTGCATTAATATATAATGGCTGTGTTATTGCCTCGTTATATTTGTCCAATCCATTAGTACCCAGCTGGGATTGTTCAAGCTAGCGCGGCAATAGCCTACCTGGAAAATAATCTGTATTCCCTCTGCCTGCTCTACCTCCCAAACTGCCTATTTACTCCTGACTGTCCTAGTCCATAATTTTCAGAGCAGCAAATGGTGCTTATTTCACAATTGTGTTGGGATAACTAAAAATGTGATCAGGGACAGTGAAGCAGCTTTTATTTGGAAGCAGCCCAAATTCAGAAGCCAGCTTTTGCACAGAACTCTTTGTGCAAGATGACACACACACACACACACATATGCACACACAACTGACAAGGAAAAATTGTGCATGGTTTAAGCAGCAGACCTAGTGTCATCCATGGCAGCACTGGGACTCTCCTTGATTAATACGGAGCCCGCACACCAAGTAGGCCATGAGCTAGACTTGATCTTTTGGGATGGGGATGGATCTGTGGGGCCTTAATCTGTACTGATAGAGTGCCATGGTCAGACCACTGTGCTCTGAGGGTCCGGGAGGACATCAGTGCCCCTCCCCCGTCTAGATGACGGGCTGATTTATGCCCGTCTGCCCACGGAGACTCATGGATCCATTCAGTTTCCAGAATGCTCTGCAGGATCCAAGATTTACTGGGGGTTCTCTCGAGCTGGTGAAGGACTGGAATGACTGACCCTCCAAAGCCATCGAGTCTATTGCTTCCTGATGTCCTCTTTGCTCTCCACAAACCCAACTCCTTGGTACACTGAGGAACTAAGGATGACGAAGCAGTAGCTTAGACGGCTGGAATGAGTGTGGCAGCATACTTGTGACGAAGTTACAAGAACACCTTATAGGATGGCAACTAAGAGGGCAAGGAAATCTTTCTTTCCTCCCCCTATGGCGCTGACTAGCTCCCGCCCAGCACAATTATTTAAAGTTATTTGGTCCTTGATATCCCTACTTATGGGATCCAAAAGTAGTGAATTGGCCATCAGCTGTGAGTCTTTCACAAGCTTTTTTATGGATAAAATCTTTTCACTCTGGCGGGACCTCTTGACCACAATCGAGACAGTAAATGAACTGGAAGATCCATGGCCGTCTTCTGATCCTACATTAGATCATTTCAGCCTACTCTCCCTGTTGACAGAGTGCTTGCAGCTATAAGACCTACTACTTGCTCTCTTGATCCGTGTCCCTCGTGGCTCGTAAAAGCTGGCAGGAGGCTCTTCTCTCTCCAATGTTGTTTAATATCTACATGTGGCCCCTGACCCAGCTGGTCCGGAGCTTTGGGCTGGGTTGTCACCAGTATGCAGATGACACCCAGCTTGTCCTGCTGATGGAGGGCTGGCTGGTTGCCGCCCCAGATGCACTGGCACAGTGTCTGGAGGCCATGGCTGGTTGGTTGAAAAAGAGTAGACTGAGTAAAATCCATTGAAGATGGAGGTCCTATAGCTAGGTCGGGGGCAAGGGGCAGTGGAGGCCTTTCAACTGCCCTGATTTGACAGAGTGGCTCTACAACCTGGCTCCTCTTTCAAGAGTCTGGGTGTGACCTTGGCGTCCTCCCTATCTATGGAGGCCCTGGTTACACGCATAGCAAAAGTGGCCTTTTCCCATCTTCAGCAGACCAGGCAGTTGGCCCCCTACCTCTCCTGTACTGATCTTGCCACAATGATCCATGTGACTGTCACGTCCAGGCTAGACTACATCAACTTGGTTTGCTATAGCTGGTTCAGCATGCAGCAGCAAGGCTCCTCACTGGTGCAACAGTAAGGGTGTGCACAGGTCCTTAAAGTCATGGGTACATCATCTTCACTTTGCATGTTTTGTGATGGGAGTCACCATACAACAGTCCTATCTACTACCTGCTGTTACCTAAATTGTGAAAGTTTCCTGGGAGAGGCTAGAATTAATCATTTAGCGCAGTGATAGCGAACCTTTTTCCAGACCAAGCACTTTTTCTATCTCCTCAATATCCTTTTTGAGATGCGGCGACCAGAACTGGACACAGTACTCCAAGTGCGGTCGCACCACTGCTTTATATAAGGGCATGACAATCTTTGCAGTTTTATTCTCAATTCCTTTTCTAATGATTCCCAGCATAGAGTTTGCCTTTTTTACAGCTGCCATGCATTGAGTTGACATTCCCATGGAACTATCAACTAAGACGCCTAAATCCCTTTCCTGGTCTGTGACTGATAGCACTGACCCCTGTAGCGTGTATGTGAAGTTTGGATTTTTTGCCCCTATGTGCATCACTTTACATTTTGCTACATTGAACTGCATTTGCCATTTCTGAGCCCACTCACCTAATTTATCAAGGTCCGCTTGGAGCTCTTCGCAATCCTTTGTGGTTCTCACCACCCTACATAATTTGGTATCATCTGCAAACTTGGCCACCACGCTACCCACCCCTACTTCCAGGTCATTTATGAATAAGTTAAAGAGCACTGGTCCCAAAACGGATCCTTGGGGGACACCACTCCCGACATCTCTCCATTGTGAGAACTTCCCATTTACACCCACTCTTTGTTTCCTGTTTCTCAACCAGTTTTTAATCCATAGGAGGACTTCCCCTCTTATTCCTTCATTGCTGAGTTTTCTCAACAGTCTCTGGTGAGGAACTTTGTCAAAAGCCTAATTATTTAAAGAAGTGAATCACAACCCTAGGAAGGTTTACTGAGAAGCAAGCTCCATTGCCAGCAACTGAGCTTACTCCCAGGTAAAGGATCACGCTTTAGTTCTTCACATAAAAATCAGTGGGGCTTAACAGCACTTAACAGGGTTACCTACACTGCTTCCCCAAAACTAGGTCTTAGGTTTAATGCTAATAATCGAGCCCAGCAGCCCAGGCCAGCCTAGATGTGTGTGGGGAGGGCTCTGAGTGCCACTTCTGGCACCTGTGCCATAGATTCGCCACCACTGATTTAGTGTATTGTTGTTAGTAATATTAAATTCTGTACACACCTTTTATTTCCAGAGCAACTGCGTGGATGTGGAAGGCTTTCACGGCCAAGATCACTAGGATGTTGTGGGTTTTTCCGGTTGTATGTGTTCCAGTAGTATTTTCTCCTGACGTTTTGCCTGCATCTGTGGCTGGCATCTTCAGAGGACGCCTTTTGTGTGGATGTGATTAGAACGAGAGACTTGCCTAGCACCGTCCCCGTGTTCTTAAGATTTCAGTTAATCCTTGAACTTGGACCTGGATACAAGCAAGTGATAATTGAGGGGGAGCACAGTCCAAGCCTGATTGGAAATCCAGAGCCCAAAATGTAGAAATCTGAGTTTTCCAGTTCTCCCTGTTTTGCTGATGAAAAGTCAGTTGTGATTTCTCAGCTTGCTGTTTCTGAGAAAGCCTAGTATAGAACATGTGGATTTAAAGCATTTGGCATTGCAATCAGCAAAATACACCTGATGTGTTCATGTTTGTAGAAAGGGTACCCATTTCACACACTGAAACATAAGTGGATATGCCGGAGGTTTTGTTTTTACTGCTGCCATGGAAATTGAGCATGATTAGACACCCAGCATCCAAGCAGAAATTCTGCTGGAAGATGCAGTACCAGCATAGTGTAGTGGTTTAGAGCAGGTGCAGTCTAGTCTGGAGAACCAGGTTTGATTCCCCACTCTGCTAATTGAGCTGTCGAGACTTATCTGATGAACCAGATTAGCTTATGCATTCCAACACACGCCAGCTGGGTGACCTTGGGCTAGTGACAGTTCTTTGGAGCTCTCTCAGCCCCACCCACCTCACAGTGTGTTTGTTGTCCCTTTGAGTCTTCTTACAGGAGAGAAAGGGGGGATATAAATCCAACTCTTCTTCTTCTTCTTCTTCTTCTTCTTCTTCATCCACTGTTCATTAAAACGGGCGAGTGGTCATTCATTTAGTCTGTTGTAAGAAAAAATGCAGCCTCCCTAGAGTTTTGTGGTTGGTCATGGGGATGGTGGCTTTCAAGACAGTGTCTTTCTTGAAGGTGGTTCGGCCTGCTGCCCCTTTGTGGGATGGTTTGACTTGTCGTCATGTTTAAATGGAGCATTGTTGCTGGTGACCTCTTTTAACAATCGCTGTCGAGCAGAGTTCAAAAGCTGCTGCTTCCCCCCAAAGCCAGGTCATAGAAGCAAGCAGGAGGCAGCCTGTTCAGAGAGTGCTGCAGAATTAGAAATGATCTCTTATGTAAATATGATGTGACGGAATCACTGGGTGTCTTTTGAGAGAGTTTGCTTTAGCAAAACATGCAGGAGAGGTGATCTTTAAGAATAAAGAGCAAACAAGGATAGGGGCTTGAGTTCCGAATTCTTGAGCCAGAGTGTTTGACTGTAATTTAATGACATGTGGCAGCTTTGATCTTACTCTTTTAAAAATTATTTGTAACCACTTTTTTTTTTGCTCAAATCATAGAGATTTTCTCCTACCGGTAGTGCTAGAACGGACAGACAAAACCAAGACAATGGGTGGCAGAGGAAAGGAAGAGAGAGCAGGACTGTTGATCTAAGAGCGAGCTTTGTTCAGAAACATGAATTTGACCGCTTGCCTCTCTGTGTGATACAGGTTGGCCCCAGAGATGCTTCATCAAGGCAAGGGGATAGTGGGAGAGAGCCTGTGGCTCAGTGGCAGCGTACCTGCTTTACAGGTGGAAGGTCCCAGATTCTTGGGTATCCTGTTAAAAAGACCTTTCTTTGCCATGTTTAGTCAGCTGAGCTGGGTGCAACAAGTCTTGCTAGTGTGTTTTCTTACTTCTCCTGAAAGGTCGTTTGTCACCACTTTTCATTGCTTCAACGAAAAAGGGGTCTTGTGGCACCTGAATGACAGTTGCCTCATTTGGTGAAGTGGAGTCCGGTCTACACAAATCTCTACTGCAGTGAATCTGCCTGTTTTCAAAGATGCCTGAAAAGTTTACCTGTGTGTTTTCTGCAGCAGTTTTAACAAAGCTACCTCCCATGGAGCTTCTCTGTGTAAATTCGATACTGGAAATCTGCATTGTACACCCCTCTGCTGGCCTGTTTTGAGCAGTGCAGCTTCGTATACCAGGATGGATAGAAAGTCGAGTGGCATCTTCTGGGATTCAGAATACAGGAACTGGACTACTCAAGCCTTGTTATGATCCAGCATAGCAGATTATTGTCCAAAGTGTACATTTAGGATCCTTTAACACGGATCAGGTAGACTGCATTGAGATGTCAAAACAAATTGAGTTTATTGAAGGAGTGGAAGGAGAGAGCATAGAAATAGGCCATGGTCATGCCAGTCGTAAACCTAGAGGGGTTTGTCATGACATCTGAATGCTGCTTTTGACTTAGGCACGGTCGCTTTCTGTCTGAAACTTGCTGGACCGAGGGGATTTTAATTCTTAAAAAACAAAACGGCTCTTGCTCAAAGTCGGTGGCCCTCCAGTCACGAGCACCGAGGCAATTTACGTGACAGTTTTGCTGTGTTGTCTGTTTTGAAGAACTGGCTGCTCGTTGCCTCTGCCGGAGCTTCCTAATTGCACAGAGAACTCAGAAAAAACACCCTCTGCCGCAGACAACTGAACCAGTAAATGCACACTAAAAAACCTTGTCTTCGAATTTAAAACTTCTGTAATTAACATCCAGATGTCTCTGAATGACTTTGTCTGTCTGTCACCCTCTGAAACAATTCACTGCCATGAGCACAGAGGAAGAAACATCTGAAAGGAGATGTAGGAAGATGGCACTTTTAACCAGGGAGGGAGAGTCTCCTGCCTCAAATACTCTGTTCCCCCAAGGATCCCCGATCAGGAAAGGTGCTTTCAGTGCACAGATCTGGTTATTTCAAATGCGTGCTTGCCACATTTTCCATAAAAAGTGTTTAAGGCAGCTTACTGCATTGTCAAAACACCATAAAAACAGAAGCAGTGAAAAATGTTAAAAGCGAGTTAATCCTCAAAACAGGAGACAGAAGCAGCAGGTAAGGAAACTGTGACATCAGCTGCCTGTAAACCAATCTCTCTCTCTCTGCATTCTTCCTTTCTCCCTCGACCATTTGCATGTTTGAATATCCCAGCTGGCAGTGGTAAGATGGACCTTGCTGCAGAATTAAGACACTTGCTATTTGCTGAGCAACACACTAGTAGATTAATCATTCTGGCAGGTTCTTAAAGCTCCAGATAAACCTTTCACCTCCAAGAAACTCTGCAGGATTTTTTTTAAAGCAATGAAACTGAAGAGTAGCACTGGATAGGTTCAGGAGAGCCTCTAGTACAGAGACATGTTTCCAGTTTTGGACATCCAGATGTCCATGGGGTGCCAACAAGCTGGGAATGAAGGCAGATGCCCCTTCCCTGTTCCATCTCACCCTTCCCCCAAATGCATCTTGTATTCACAAATGAATCTGGTATTCAGAGGCCTACTGCCTTCGAAGATGGGCGTTCCATTTACCTGCCATGACCTACTAGCCATTGGTAACTCTTCCTTGAATCTCTTCCTCTCTTTTTTAAAGAGAAAAAGAAGAGGAGGAGCTTGGGTTTATATCCTGCTTTTGTCTCCTCGAAGGAATCCCAAAGCAGCTGACAAACTCCTTTCTGTTCCTCTCCCCACCACAGACACCCTGTGAGGTTGGTGAGGCTGAAAGAGTCCAGACAGAACTGCGACTGGCCTAGGTCAACCAACAGGAATGTGGAAGTGGGGAAATGAATCCAGTCCATCAGATAAAGTCCACCCCTCTTAACCACTGCGCCATGTTGACTCTCAAAATCATCTAAGCTAAGAATCCATCACTATGGCCATGAATGATAATATGCATTGTGTGGAAATAGGATCTTCTGTTTTTCTGTTCTGAACAAGCTGCTGGCGAATTTCATTTGATGGCTCCCAGTTTCATTGCTACAAGAGTGACAAAAGAGCTACTCTTGTTCTCTTCTTAGTATTAATAATTTTCAAAACCTCTGGCATATCCTTTCCTTAGTCGCCTGTTTTTTCTAAACTGAAAAGTTCCAGACTCTTCTAGCCTTTCATTCCACCTCCCCCTCATTTTTGGGTTCCCTCTTTTGTACCTTTTCCAGTTCTATGGAATCCTGTTTAAGAAACTCTGATCCATTCGTTGTGCATTTTCTGTGACCTTCTGAGTTCCCTCAGGATACAGCCATAGCTTGGAAAGTCTCCAGTTTACACTATGTGCTTATAAAAGCAGCTCCTTGCTAGTTCATTACCTGGCTGGCAAAAACCCATGGTGACAGCTGCTTCCTTCTACATGCACAGATGTCAAGTGTGTGTGTGCGTGCGTGCGTGCGTGCGTGCATGTGTGTTTTGAAGCTATACTTTCTGCCCCAATAACAGGTTTCCCTCAGTGGAAGGAGGAGGGCTATTGCCTTTTTGTATCCACTGGAGAGAAATGACAAGAATAAGAAGAAGCTGATCATTGGTCAGTTGGAGGAAAAATGGACTAAGCCAGGGGTGGACAACCTATAGCACTCCAGATGTTCATGGACTGCAATTCCCATCAGCCTCTGCCAGCATGGCCAATTGCTGGAAGATGGCCAGTTGGCCATGCTGGCAGGGGCTGATGGGAATTGTAGTCCATGAACATCTGGAGTGCCATAGGTTGGCCACCCCTGGACTAAGCCATAGTTGTTAGAATGGGATAGAAGTAGGGAACCCCAGGCTGAAATCCCAGCTTGCTGTACAATTCACTGTGTAACCTTGGGCTAATTATGCTTACTCCAATTCACTGTGTAACCTCAGGCTAATGACAGAGGCGTAGCAAGGGGGGAAAGCGGCCGGTGCACTGGTGTGTCCTCCAACCCCACCCTGCCTCGGAATGCCCCCACCACATCCTGGAATGCCCTTGACACCCCCACAGGGGCACCCCCTGGTGCGTCGTGCCCCCATCCCCTTGGAGCTACGCCTCTGGCTAATTATGCTTACTCTAATTGGCCATGCTGGCAGGGGGCTGTTGGGAATTGTAGTCCATGAATATCTGGAGCACCATAGGTTGGCCACCCCAGATGTACACCAAGCCCCATGATAGTATAAAATTGAAATAAGTAAATACTATCCAGTAGTTGGAGTGTGGAAGTTGCAAGATTGATTTTCCTCTAATTTAAAGAACTAGGTTTGATTCTCCACTCCTACACATGAAGCCTGCTGGGTAACATTGGGGCAGTCAGAACTCTCTCAGCCCCACCTACCTCACAAGGTGTCTGTTTTGGGGAGAGAAAGGGAAGGAATTTGTAAGCCACTTTGATGCTCCTTACAGTAGATAAAAGCAAGGTATAAAAACCACCTCTTTTTCTCTTGTGGTCTCATGAGGATTGCTTGCTAACCTTAGATTACTTGCTTATCCCCTCTGAAGTTTCATCGCCTCTAGAAAAGAGGGGCTTCCAGTGTTTGCAGCCTTCCACAACAGGAGGATTTTTCAAATAGTGTTGTAGTGTTAGCGTCCTTGAGTCGAATACAATGAGGTATGATATAAATATTTTAAATAAGAAATGTATCTGAAATAATAATCCAAATCCTATAAAATACATTGTAGTTTTCACAAATGCATTGTTCATCTTGGGGCCATAAAAGGATATGAGAATTCCAATGTAGCTGCCCATTCCGATATTCCGGGGGAAGTATTCAATTAGTGTTGATCTGCTAACAAGGTAAAGCTTGCGGTTCCACTTTTCTGTTGTTTTTCAATGAGAGAGGCCTTGGCTTTTGAGGGCACTGGCTGAAGCTGGTCTGTCAAAAACCCTTCTAGGACACAAGTGCACTTCCGTGTTTCCAGCAGCAAATTAGAGTTGACATTTAATTCAGAACTGGAGTGTAGAGCCTTACTGTGGTAACGGGGCCAACTGGAGCAGGGCATTGATTTGGCTGGCTTCCACTGGTTTTGTTCAGAGCCACTGCCAGGGACAGAGCTCAGAGTCTAATCAAATGACAGGTAAATCTATAATGTGCATTAAACTGTTTTGTTTTTAAGCCTAGAGTTGTTGAGTTAAAAGCTTCCAGTGCTACTTTAGCGTTCTGTTGTTTTAATACCAGTACACTTTTGAAACTTGGAAGTTGGAAGGCTGCCGCAGGGAGGGGTATATGGCCAACCCCAGCCCCCTTTTGATAGGATCCGGCCCATTGTATGTATATTCTAGTATGTATATTCTAGTATGCTAGAATGCTCAATTCATGGACATTAGGGGCATATGTAATTTTGTTGCTGCACTACAGCCAAACAGGCAACATTAGCTCATCTCATTAACTGGGGCACAGGACATGCACACCTTGAACACTTTGGAGGCCTTTCAGGCAACCCTCACGAAAACAACCAAAAATTATGGTAATTTTTAGGGACACAAAAATGTTTTCTAAAATTCTGTTGTGTCATCTCCCTTCTCCCAGCCAGATTCATCTCAGTATAGGACAGATCCAAGATGGTAGGAAACCAAGGCCTGAAAGCAAAGATCAATATGGTAGATCACTATGGAAAGTATAATATTTTGCCTCATCATCTCCTTGACCTTTCTGTTCCCTTGTTTCTCTAAACCTCAACCCGCGTGTCACCCCAGCCCTCTTCCGAGGGGTAACATACAGCCTCTCCTGTTCTTGCCCAGAGCCAAACGTTCCTAGCCTAAAATATATTTTGAAGGATACTGAAAGATCCAAGCCTGTCTGTTTTCTGTGAATGGCCCGTTCAACCTGACAGTTATGGCATTTCCGATCATTCCAGGATTTCACAGTAGCTCAACCGTAGCTGTGGAGATTCCGGGCGGGAGATTCCGGGCGTGGTTCTAGGCACCAGCCACTCTTGGTCTTGTGCATATACATGATAAAGTCAATCTTAAAGATGTCTTTTCATATACTGGCGTTAGAAAACTTAATATGGCAATCATTTATGTGGCTGTGAACATCAGGAATGACTAATATTTATAGCCTCCTCGGTTATCTGGAGCCGGCAGGCTGTTTTTTGGCAAGTGGCAATTCTTTGAACTGTTGCTGTGATGCACTTCAGTGTAACAGTCAGCTAGCTAGTTTAACCAAGGGCGAGGGCATTTAAAACAAAGCTCAAGGATGCTTTCTTGAAGCACATTGTGATGGCATGTGCTGCTGTCTCCTGGCCAAAAGCAGGAGATGGAGTCCAGGCCCTGTGCACCACAGCGTGGCTTTAGTTTGCTGACTCGAGGAACAAGAGAGTTATTTGCAATCCAAACATATCTCTCGGGGGCTTTGGCCTCACAGTGAACTTTCTTTCCATCTGTATCTTTTCCCCTCGGGAAGAATGCAAAGTCTGTGATCTTGTTTTAAGGAGCCCAGTCCTGCTTACTCTGCCACTTTTTGACTGTAGGTTTGCTTACTTATTTTGGTTCTGACACATTCCAAACCATGTGTATTTGTATTCTTAGTTTTATTGTCAGAAGCCATCGTGTGCTTAGTTCGAATCATCCTGTATATCTGGCCAAGGATGACAGCTGTTTTGGGGTCAATTTGTACATTGTTTTCATGTATTAAAAAGTGCCATGCTGTGTCAGATCAAGGCTTCTTGAGTCCAGTAATCTGTTTCCAGCAGCAGTAGGGTTATGAGGCCCTGAAGATGCTATCCTTCCATAGGAGCATAAGAGATCCTGTTCCGGATCAGAGCCGTGTTCTGTCAGATCCAGCATCCTGTCTCACATAGAAGCCAAATACTTTCTCTGATGTTGCTTATGACTACTGGTGTTCGTAGATCTTCTGCAGAGATTCCCTTTAATCACCATGGCTACTTACTGTTGGCAGACCTATTCGCTGTGAATCGGTTGGATCCCCTTTTCAATTCGTCTGTGCTCGCGGACGTCACCCCATCTGCTGTGCGGTGAATGCCACAATTTAAACCCTTGACTAAGTGAAGAATTATTTCCTTTTATCCATCCTGAATCAGTTGCCCTCGGACTTCATGGGGTCCCATGAGTTCCAGCATTATCATAAAGGGAGGAGGAGGAGGAGGAGGAGTTTGGATTTATATCCCCCCTTTCTCTCCTGCAGGAGACTCAAAGGGGCTTACAATCTCCTTGCCCTTCCCCCCTCACAACAAACACCCTGTGAGGTGGGTGGGGCTGAGAGAGCTCCGAGAAGCTGTGACTAGCCCAAGGTCACCCAGCTGGCGTGTGTGGGAGTGCACAGGCTAATCTGAATTCCCCAGATAAGCCTGAATTCCCCAGATAAGCCTCCCCCCCACTCACTCACTCACTCTCTCTCTCTCTCTCTCTCTCTCTCTCTCTCTCTCTCTCTCTCTCTCTCTCTCTCTCTCTCTCTCTCTCTGTGTGTGTGACTTTGGGCCAGTCACAGTTCTCTCTGAACTCTCTCAGACACAACCAATATAAAAAATCAATTCTTCTTCTTCAGCCTGTCCAAAGGCCTCTTCAGATCATGTTCAGATGTACAGATCATGTTCCCTTTATCCATTCCTGGTTGCTGATTTCAGTGGCAATTTGCTGAAACTGGTAGTTTGCTGATGGTTCAGAGTCAGTAGGCTAAACTTTTGTCCTTTAATTGATGGTGATGTTCCCCCACCCTACAAATATTTCTACATTAAAGCTATCTTGTGAATTCCCTCCTCACCCCCTTATGCTAATGCGCAGTAGCTAGATGTACAAAAAACCTCTAACCTGGATGGCCAAGGGTCAGCCCAATTTCAGAAATGAAGCCATTTCAGCCCTGGTTAGTGCTTGGATGGGAGACCTCTGAGGAAGTCCAGGGTCTCTACATGGGGGCAGGTGATGGTAAACTATCTCTGTTCATTTCTTGCCTAGAAAGTCATGTGGAAGAGCCATAAGTCAGCTATGACTTGACCACATGTTCCACCACCACTGTCTAGGTGTATTGTTATCGAGGAATGGCCTCCCACAAGATGATTCTATCAAGGGTGCAAGCCATCAAAGATTAAGCAAAAAACCATTGGATGAAGAGACCCTGCAGGCCAAACATGCTTGATCGTGAGCAGATCCCCTGATATTTTCTTAAACACTGAAAAGCCATGGGTAGTGAAGTAGGGCCATAGTACTGGAACAAGGTTGTTTTTTAAGCCCACTCTCTTTCATTTCCCCAGTGAAAGTAGTCCAGCTGACTTTAACTCCAGCAGGGAAAAGAACAGCACCCACCTGTGTTGCACCTACAGCTGAAACTAAATCTGACAGTAGCTGAGGAAAGGAGCATTTTAATTAAGGGAACAGCAGAGGGTGGAGAATGATACTGCAAACCACCCTTTTTGAGTCCTCCAAAGTTGTTCCCAGTTGGACAAAGGGAATCCAAGGACACTAATAGTTAGATTTACTAGTTAAACCAGTTAAAGCAAAATAGCACCACATCCCTGGAAATAACTAAGCAAAGTACATTACAAACATCTGTCAGCATCTCTTTGGCTTCTGATGTTTCAGATTTCCAGCTGTGGTTCCAACTTGGGTTTGAGAACCACTTCTGATTTTGGGATCTTGCCATAACAGAAGGTCTAAAGCCTAATGCCGTTACCACCATATCCCCAGTTTCAAACGGAGTCCCCTTGCACCTGCTTTTTAATGTTCAGGACCACCAATCACCACATAAGGTGTCGTTAAGATAATCTCTAAGGGCCTCTAGGCAGGCCTATCTACCCAACTTTCATCTTTCACCCCTTATTTTAATCCTGAGGATTCTTATGGCATAGTGATCCTCAAAAAATGGGGCAAGTCCCACAGATTTTCAAGTTAATGTACTCAGGACTGTGTTGTGCATTTAATCCATTTCTCAACCTAGAGTTGCCCTTTCCAGAAGCACTGGGCAGTAGAGTTCATTCTCTGTTTTCTCTTGAGGCAATATTTGCATTACGGGCTTCGGCATGTTTACAGGAAAATAGCAGCTGAATCGATGGAAACATTTGAGCTGCTTCCTTAGAATATATTGATTCACAAGCTGTTTGCATCTTAAATACCTCCAAATAAATATTGTCTCATTATGCAGAAATCTATATATGCGTACAGACACCTGTTATGATTATTGATTGCTATCAAAGTTGTATGGCATGGGGATTTAAAAGCCGTCTTAATGTACCATGAAGTCTGGATAGCTTAATGTTTGAAATCCAGGAAATGCAAAGGCAAATGTTGTTGTGGATAATCTTAATTGTTCCCTGTTGACATCTGAGATTAACAACAGCTGCTATATACTATTGAATTATATGGTCTGTATTATCTCTAGTTTCCTTGTCCTGTGTGTTTTTTAGCTGCTGATAGTTCTTTATATGGCTTGAGCTGGATTGCCCAGGTCACGGCTGTCTCCTAGAGTGGGGCTTTGAATCTCAGCCTCGCAAATCCTCTTCTGACATTATAACTGCTGCACCACACTGGACCTTTTATATCACTTTTCTCTTATTACCTAGAGATTTCCTAGAGGCATTCATGTCTACAGCACATGAGCATGTATGGGTAGTGGCGCCTTTTGCCTTTCAATCAATCAGGCCTTTATTGGCATAGTAAACAAAAAAATAAGCCCAGCAAGAGAAAAGTGGTAAAAAACATGGATACACAGAGCAAAGAATAAAATGTTAAGTAAACAATTGCTACTGGCTTTTGATAATTTCCAAGAGGAAGTCTTGGAGCCTTTCTTAAGAACAGCAAAGTTTGTACAAGCATGCTTTATGGCCCTTTCCCTGTGTGCGCAGCCTTGATACTTCAGATGTTCTCTTGGAGGCGAAAGGCATCTTGTTGGGTGCTTTCCACCCCAGCTCAGGGAGGCAGGAAATAGAATTATGTCACTTCCTGTCGGGGCTTGGAACCCGCCCCTTGCCAGTATTCTTTCCTGCCTTCGCCAGGGAGTGCACGAAATTCTGGCTCTCTGCACAGAATTCCCCTTGACGATCTTTATTCAACCTATTTGTCTTCCTGTCTTATTCCTGTCTTGTCTCTGTTGCTTCTCTTGGCAGGGGTAAGTGTTTGAGGGTCCCGGGTGGGATATTACAGAGGGGTCCCTTGGAGCTCCTTCCCCCCCCTCACTCCCCTTCCCGCCAAAAGTCAGAGCCAATATGGCCGACCAGCGCTTCTCCCCTCCTAGGGGCTACTTTCACAAATCAGCAGCCGAGGCCACCAGGTCCACTCGAAAACGCTCCAACTCCACCAGGCCTTTAGAGCCACACGACCCAAACCCCAGGAGCAGCGGAACGACTTACAGCCGCACCGAAAAAGAACGTGCCCCAACTAACGAGCCGGCCAAGAAGAAGAGCTCCGGCTCCACCCCCTCTTCCTCGGCGCCAACCAAATGACCTGGGCAGACGCATTCCGAGCGCCCCCTGAGCGCTCCACCGGCCGTTGCCAATTCTCCCACCCGCACATCGAGTCGCTCTGTCGACGCCTCTCCCTCCCGCCGGCAGGCTCGCCCAGTTCAGTCTCCAGACGGAGCGCCACAGCAGGGAACCAACGACGCTTCCAATTTAGATCCCCCTCCAGGCACCAGCAAACTGGATCACACTAGAGAGGGGGAAACACCCTGCAACATGGAGGAGGGGGAAGTTATGGTGGATGCTGAGGCCCCTTTTAATTGGCAGTCTCTCACCCCTTCAGACTTTGCCAATTTCCTCAACAAGGCAATTGAGGACAAACTGCAGCAATTCCACAGGGCTGGGGAGCTTGCCTCTTCCACTCTGTCCATGCCAGGGGCCCACCAACCTTATGTGCATGGGTCTAGGGGTTACCCTAGCTCCCCATCGCCGGTTCCAGAAGACTCTTCCACCAGACCTACTTCTAGTAGAACCAGATCTTCCAGGAGGAAACCCCCCTCCCCATGAATACCCTAGATCTCGATCCAGATCTCCATCCCCCGCATTGGATCCCCTCCATTTCCCTGGAGATGAGAGAGACAGTGCAGAGGAGGATGAAACCTCCAGAGAATGTTTTTCAGACTCAGAGGAAGTCCCAGCTGTTCCAGACAATTCTCACAAGTGCTTCAAAGATGAGGAATTAGCCTTCCTCATAGCCAAAACCATCTCTGCATTGGATCTGCATGATGCAGCAGATGTCCAGGTCCCAGGGGCCGCAGCTTCGCTCCCGCCCATTAAAGGATGCCCTAAAGGAAGCACACACTACTTCCCTCAGGATGAAGACCCACAACTGGTCTTCCCCATCCCAGAATATTTCATCAAAAAGATCAAGAAGGAGTGGGAAGCACCAACGGCTAACAAACATGCCTTAGCCTCAGTCAAGAAACGTTATTTGGTCCCGGAGTATGTGGACTCCATTCTCCAAGTCCCGGCGGCAGACGCCCCCCTTGTAGCCATCAAATCAGCAGGCCTACTGGTTAAAGAGGGTGAAGGGAACATTAAAGATCCCCTGGACAAACGTTCAGATGCTATGCCTGAAAGATCACATGAATCCATCTCTGCTTCCATCAAGGCCTTGGCCCCAGCATCGACCGTTGCACGAGCTCTCTTAGTCTGGGCTAACCATGCCCTAGAACTCCTGCCACCTGAATTGGTCGCTGTCAGAGAGGGACTAGACCGCATTAAAACAGGTGCGGCCTTCATTGCCGATGCTACCCTAGATTCTGTGATCCTCTCAGCCCGCGCCATGTCCTCCTCCTTGGTGGCACGCCGCAACGCATGGGTCAGATCTTGGCAAGTCGACACACATTCCAAGACCTTGCTTACCAGCTACTCCTTCCAAGGTAAATCCTTGTTTGGTGAGGATCTACAACACATCCTTATCAACACCAAGGACAAGAAAAAAGTCCTTCCAAAATTTCTCCGCTCGGACAGCAACAAACCCTGGACCAGACCTTCTACCTTCCGTTCCCATAGGGCTCTCCCCAGGACTCCCAGAGATGGCAGGTCAACCTCCTGGGCTCCCAGATACTCCAAGAACAACTCTTGGACGAACAGAGGATCTAGTTCCTTTCGTGGCAGAGGGAACTTCAGAACCAAGTTTGACAAAACCAATAGGACTGACGGTGCCTCCAAGTCCTGACTCCTCCCCAGTGGGAGGCCGTCTCCTTCTACTGGACGTGGAAGGACGTCTTGAATGGGTGTTTCCCAACCCGTTCTCAGGGAGGCAGGATGTAGTTTTTCATCACTTCCTGTGAACTGCTTGGTCACCCAATTCTCCAGTTTAATTCCCTGCCTAACAGGGAGAGCAGCAACTTTTTGAGGCTCTGCAAAAATTTCTGTCTTGATTTCTGTAGTGTCTGTCCTTGTCGGTGTCTCCATCTGCCTAAGCCTTTCTGTCTCCTATACTTGCCCCTTGCCCTTCAAGTTTTCTTCATTTTTTTTCTTCTCCGGGAAGAGTCCTGGTCTACCCCAGACTTCTTCCCGCCAAAAGGGAGCCCAAAATGGCTTCGACCGCTACTCCCTCCCAGGGAGATCTTCTACTCCAAATGATAAACTGCAGAAAATATGCCGCCAGGGCTTCCTCCCGTGATCAAAACAAAGAAGGGAAAGGAAGAAAGCCCAGCCTCTCCCCCCGAGGGGAGAAACTACCTCTCAGCCGCATCACAAGAAGCCAAGCACGGAGGCAGCCGCCAAGCGGGAAGAAACAGACGGCCGAAGCGTCAGACAGTGACGCAGACAGCGGGTGAGCCCCAGCGCGCCTCCAGCGGAGGGCTGTTCTCCCAGCCCAAGGGTCTCTTCTGGCCAGCACCGGCATCCTCCTTCCCCCTAGGGGGCCGCTTGAGCTCTGCCGAGGACCCGGAGCTTCCTCTCCACAGAAGCGGATGCCTCCAGCCCCTCCAATGCAACCCGGCATCAGGGAAGACGCGCGCCCATGTGGCCTGCTTGCGACGCGAGCCTGGCGCCAAGCACAGCTGATTCCTCCTCCCACAGATGAGGAAGGAGAGGAGAGCTGGCTGCCCCTTCTCCACCAGGCAAGAGCAGCTGCCAGGTAAGGGGGGAAGGGAGAGGGGCCTGGAGTCCTATTCACTGCCCACAACCCCAATTCTTGGCAAGATGCCTCCCCCCAAATCAGCTGGTTAATCTTGTTCAGAAAAAGCCATGAGGGAGGAAATCCAGAACTATCATAGGAAGGAACATGGGGTCCAAGAAGGAGGAGACGTTCCCCGTCCCCCTCTAATCGCCTTCCTACCTCCCTTCCACTTAGACCCTGGGCCATGGGAGGGAGCAGATCTAAACATAGGAAACCCATAACGTTTCCAGGGGAGACTGATAGAGGAACAAGCTAGCGGAGAGGGTCAGGAGGAGGAATCTGAGCATTTCTCTGAACCTGAAGAGGCAGAATCTGATGCCGCTAAGCAGAGCAACCTCCTCCAAATTCTTCAATGCAGAAAATATACTTCCAACCTCATCTCCAAAGCCATTGCGGCTATTAGATCTCAGGGATTCCCTCTGACGCAGTAGACCCTCATAGCCACACCCAACGAGGGCAAACTCCTTTGCTGGTGTCCCAAAAGGGGAGGAAGGAGATTTTTCCACAACAGGACCGCACCCCGGATTTCTTGCCAGTTCCGGAATTCTTCTTCCCACCGGGGCATTCTCAGAGAGTGGGCTTCCCCCACCTCGGCCAAAAACCTCTCCTCATCTTTTAAAAAAAATTATACCCGGTCCCAGAGTATATCAACAACATGCTCAAGTTCCCCCTGGTCGACGCCCCAGTGCGCTTCGTACCTCTACAGTCAGGGGGCTTAGTCTCTAAAAGACGGGGTAGGCACCCATTAAAGACCAATTAGACAAACGTGCCGAAGCCATTCTTAGGAAAGTTTTCCACGAGATAGCCTGGCAGCCTTTAACCAAACTCCTCCTTTCTTCAGCCACGCATGGCCAGAGCATCTATTGTTTGGCAAGGCGTAGAATCCTGGAGATGCTACCCCGTGAATCCAAAGCCATCAGAGAGGGGGTGGAAAGAATTCTACAGACTTCATCTTATTTAGCTGACTCCAATCATTGAAGGACTCCTCCTCACGGGCCAAAAAATCATGGCCAACAACGTAGCGTGCTGTGAAGACACGACATACGGCTTCTAGAGCCTGGCCCGCTGACATGCTGTTCTCTAAACACCTGAGTGGCAGGCTATTCCTTTTCTTTCAGGGTAGTACGCTTGACAAGAGCTACGAACAAGTACTCATCCAGACTAAAGACAACAAAAAAGCCATGCCCAAGTCCATCAGATGACCAGACCTCATTCAGGTCAAAAGCTCCAAAACCCACACCAGTTTCCCAGGTCACTGGCACAAAACGCCTCCTAGGTTCAACCGAGACGGTAACCGCTGGTGCAAGCCAAGCAAGGTTTTACCCAAACGACATGCGAGGGAAACTTCAACAGTTCCTTTTTTCGCAACAACAACAGCAATACGAACAAATCGGGCAGAGACCTTTCCGTAGCTGATAATCCAGCCAAGCAATGACTACCTGCACATCCCAGTAGGAGGCATGGCCGGTCTTCAGTGTCTTCAAACAACAATGGAAAAGGGAGACCACGCAGATCGGTGGTCCCCAGGAGGTCATACTACTCAGGGTACTTCCAATCGTAATTCGCATCGCCTTCCCCCCCAAGCGCTTTCAGCCTTCCCAGTCAACGCCAGCGCATAGATCAAAGCACAGAGAATCGAGATGCGCTTATTCAACATCTCTGCTCAGCATCAGGGCGATAGAGCCAGTGCCCAAATCGGAGAGATCCCTCGGGTAAGTTTTCTCGTGACTTTTTCACTGTGCCCAAACGCAACGGAGACTGGCGGGCAATCCTGAACCTAAAGTTCATCAATCAGCACACCGCAACTCCACCGGGGTGTTCAGGGATGGAAACTCTTCGATCAATAGTAGAAAATCTCAGACCCGGAGATTTCCTGACCTCCCATATGGATCTAACCGGAAACCATATCTACACGCATCCCGGATCCACCACACACAAAATTCCCTACGCTTCGCTGATAGGCCAGCAGCAGTTCCAGTTCGAGGGCGCTCCCCATTCGGATTAGCCACAGCCCCCCCCGTTGCTTCTCAAAAAATCCTTCTATGCCCCATCACAGCACTCTGGCGGCTACAACAGAAGGTCCACGCATACCCATATCTCGACGACATCCCTGATTACGCTCGGGAATGGCTTCCAGCAAGCGACCCAGGACGTCCAGACCAGCTCAACAAGGTTCTTTAGGAACCACGGAGTTCATAGTCAACTTGGAAAAGAGCACGATCCTTCCATCCCAAACCATGGAGCACTTAGGAGCTCTCATCGACACAACACTAAATTCCCTCTTCATCCCAGCGACCAAGGTGCATCGCTTCCAACAGACAGTGACCTCCATCATCTCCAGGGGAACAGCCTCCCTCCTCCTCTTGGCGAGCCTGATGGGATTGATGGTGTCCGTGTTCGACATGCTCCAATGGGCCAGATTCCACGCAAGACCCCTGCAAATTTTTCTGCGCCCATTCCAATACCAGATCATAATGAAGCAAGATCGAACTGTGAGGCTACCCCCTCGACTAAAGAAGGAGCTCAGATGGTGGACCAACGAACTCAACCTCTCCAAAGGCAAAGTTTATCTCCACTCAGACAGGAGTCAACTAATCACCGATGCCAGCCTCAGAGGATGGGGAGCAACCCTGGGAACCCAGGTAGCCCAAGGTCTCTGGACAGAGGAAGAATCCCTCCTGACCATCAACATCCTGGAGACAAGATCCATTTTCAACGCACTCCTTCACTTCCAAACAGCTCTTCAGGGGAAACATGTCCTAGTTCGCACGGACAACACCACGGCCAAGGCGTACCTCAACAATCAAGGGGGGTCCAGGTCAACACAAATGCACCGGGAAGTCTCCCGGATCCTCTCCTGGGCCGAGAATCACCTGCTATCCATCTCAGCGGAACACATCAGAGGCCAGTTGAATGTCACTGCCGATTGGCTAAGCAGAAAATCCATCGCAGAAGCAGAATGGAAGCTGAAACCGACCATCTTCCAGTGGATTGCGGGAGAGCTGGGTTACCCTACAATGGACCTCTTTGCATCAGCAGAAAACCATCAAACTCCCCAGTTCATGTCACGCTTCTTCCACCCCAGAGCATCAGGAGTGGACGCGCTGTTAACACCATGGCCAAAGACCCTGCTATATGCCTTCCCTCCTCTTCCAGTCATTCCCAAAGTCTTGAGGAAAATAGCAGCAGAACAGGCCGACGTGATACTAGTCGCCCCAAATTGGCCCCGCCGTCCCTGGCTATCATCAATCCTGGAGATGGCATCCTCCCCGGGCCTTCAACTTCCCACACCACCGGACATGCTAACGCAGGGTCCAATCGCCCACCCCAAACCACAGTGGTACAAGCTGACCGCATGGCGCTTGAAAGGAACCTCCTAAGGAGTAAGGGTTACTCTGAACTAGTTTCCAGCACCATTCTAGCATCCAGAAGGACTTCCACCAAGAACATTTACAACTCATCGTGGAAGGCCTTCGTGAGATGGTCGGAAGGAAATCTTTCGACCCGCTTGCGCCAACCCTACCGCAAATCTTGTCGCTCCTACAGGATGGATTTAGCCAGGGCCTACGGAGAGCAACCTTGAGGCGCCAGATCGCGGCCCTCAACACGGTCCTACCAACCTTTCAGGACTACCCCATCTCTAGACATCCTGATGTCATCAGATTCCTTGCAGGTGTTAAACAAATTCAGCCACCGACTGTTCACAGGTTTCCGACTTGGCGATTGCATCTGGTCCTATCGGCTCTTACCAAAGCCCCCTTTGAGCCCATACAGACAATCCATCTGAAGTGGGTGCGAATGAAAGTTCTTTTTCTTCTAGCAATTACATCAGCCCGAAGAGTTTCAGAAATTCCAATGCCCTCTCCATAGAGTCAGAATTCTGCATCTTTCACAAAGCACCGGGATTGGTCCCTCTCAGACCGGACCCCACCTTTCTGCCAGGTACGCCCAAAAGTCAACTCCAAGTTTCACCTGTCTCAACAAAATAGTCATATACCATCCTTTTGTGCTACTCCGTCACACACCCAACTGAAAAACTGTGGCACAACTTTGGACGTCCCGTTAGGAGGCCTCTAAAAGCTCTTCATAGTTAGGACAGAGTCCATTGGCAGCGTGTCCACATAGCCTCTTCTTCATATCAATGTTTTCCCCCCCAACCGGGGGGGACGCATGACCAAGGCAACCATCAGCAGAACTATCAAAAGCTTGCATCATTGGAAGCTTACAAGGCATCGAACCATCCTTCTCCCGCATGGGATCACCTGCTCACTCCGCAGCGCAGTCGGCGGCCAACGCCGCTAACTTCAGGAAACAGAGTTCCCCTTATAGACATCTGTAGGGCTGCCCTACTTTGAGGTTAACTTCAGTATCAACCTTTGTCAGGCACTACAAACTTCACTCCTTAGCAGCATCAGAGGCCACCTTTGGTGGCTGAGTGCTGGAACACATCATCGAGGGGAGTGATCTGGAGCTCCACCCATCTTGGGACTGCTCTGGGAGTTCCCATTCAAGAGCGTCCTTCCACGTCCAGTAGAGCGGTCCATTCCGGTTACTTACCGAGAAGGGTCCTTCTACTGGGCGTTGGAAGGACGTCTTGGCCCTCCCTGGATCAGGCATTATCCCCCCGATGATGGATTCCTACATTGTACATATTCTTCAAAAGAGTTTAAGCATTGCATAGAGCCTGTCCTTTCACTGTTGTCACGTTGGCGATGTTATAAGTTTATTCCAGATTTGTTTGGTGCAAGCTTCCTGTTACTATTATACTATGCCTTTGATGGCTCTCACTGCTCTCGTCAGTCATCTACTGGAGAATTGGGTGACCAAGCAGTTCACGAGGAAGTGATGAAAAGCTGTCCTGCCTCCCCTGAGAAACCCAGGGTTGGGAAACACCGCATTTCAAGACGTCCTTCCAACGCTTCCAGTAGAAGGACCCTTCTCGGATGAAAGTATTAACCAATGGACCGTTCTTTTTTTCCAACAACAGGCATGGAATCAAGATCATTCAGACGCCTGGACGAAGGAGACCATTTCACTAGGCTACGCAATAGAATTCACTTCGTTTCCTCCCACCAAGTTTCTCCCTTTTCCCCTCAGCAAGCAAAAAGACAAGGCTGCACGAACACTACGAGCAGTAGAACATCCCCTATCTATCAGAGCGATAGTGATGGTTCCCAAAGAAGAGGCATTTTCCGGACACTACTCTTACTTCTTCACCGTCCCCAAAAAGAACGGGGACTGGAGAGCAATCCTCAACCTCAGAACCGTGAACAAATTTCTCAAGCTTCGCAGGTTCAAGATGGAATCCCTCCGGACCATCTCAGAGGCACTCAGACCAGGAGACTTCATGACTTCCCTGGACCTGGCAGAAGCCTATCTGCACATCCCCATCAGGCCTGCACACAGGAAATTCCTAAGATTCTCCACAGAAGACAAACACTATCAATTCAGGGCTCTCCCATTCGGGCTAGCCTCAGCCCCCCGCATTTTCTCCAAGGTCCTTCTGGCCCCGGTCACCCTACTACGGCAACGGGGTATTCACATACACCTGTACCTGGACGACCTGCTAATTCGGTCCAAGACCAAGGAGGAAGCTATCCAGGACCTCGAGCTTGTGATGCAAACCCTCCAGCTCCACAGGTTCCTAATCAACAGGGAGAAAAGCATTCTCATTCCAACTCAACGAATCTTGCACCTAGGAGCCATAATAGACTCCAGGAACAATGCCTTGTATCGTGGAGGCTTATAGGGCTTCTAACATTCCTGTACCAGAGGGAATCACTGCACATTCCACCAGATCAGCTTTGACCAATGCGGCTTTCAGACATAATCCTTCTGTAGAACAGATCTGTAAATCAGCGATCTGGTCCTACCCCTCGACTTTTGTCAAACACTATAGACTACAATCTTGGGGGGCTGCCGACACTGTGTTCGGCCAAAGGGTTCTGGAACACATTATAGAAGCGTAACGACAGCCCTCCCTACTGGGGACACTGCTTTGGGAGGTCCCAACAAGATGCCTTTCGCCTCCAAGAGAACGGTCCATTGGTTCACTTACCGTGAAGGGGCCTTCTCTTAGACGGCAGAAAGGCATCTTGACCCTCCCTTGCGTCGTTCGCTATGTCATTAGTTCCAGTCCTTATTCAGCCAGACTCCAGAGAGTCATGTATATAGGTTGGGAATATCCCCCCTTTTATGGGTTACGGGCTAATTGTTCAGGATAGAGAGATGTTCTCATTGTTCAGGATAGAGAGATTCTGTTATACATGTTCTTGTCTCTTTTTGCTCGTTATTTATTTCTAAGTTTCTCCACTCCATCTGCTCAGTCAGTCGAATACTGGCAAGGGGCGGGTTCCAAGCCCCGACAGGAAGTGACATAATTCTATTTCCTGCCTCCCTGAGCTGGGGTGGAAAGCACCCAACAAGATGCCTTTCTGCCGTCCAAGAGAAGGCCCCTTCACGGTAAGTGAACCAAAGGACCGTTTTGATTGGAACATCCACACGCATGGCACCTCGGCAAGTATAGACAGACATGATGCTCTATCCTTTCCCTACCCTAACATTTGACATAAGAGAAACTGAAGGGAGGAGAGGTGAAGGCAGGGGCATGAAGAGAAAAGCTGCACATTCAGTGACATTTATGTTTAGTCCTGTGAGGGAGCAGGAGTATTAAAGGATCATCCTCGATTTTTCCAAAGGTTCATGGAAGAGGTGTGTCTTGAAAAGGAATGAGAAGGAAATGAGAGCATTATGCATGTCTTCTGGAGGCAGTTCTAAGCACTTGTGCAGTAAAGCAAGCTGTATCTCCTGTGAATGTTTTTGTGTGTGTGTATGTGCATTTTGTGATCTAAGCATCATTTTATATTTCATAGCTCATCGAATCCCTTGACAATTCTAATTCATCATCATCATTAACCTTTATTAGGCATACAGAGTAAAAAAATAAATAAAAGACAATTCTAATTTAAATGTGTTGTTACCTGCTTTCAATGAAAAATATGGGCTGAGTGTCATGCAAACTCTGGCTGCCCTGTGTTGACTGACATGTGCCAATTATTGGTTGGAGCGACTGCTGATGATTTCCTAAATGGCAAGCACATGCAAGCAGACTGCTGGGTGCCAGAGGCATAGCAAGGGGGGAAAGTGCCCGTGCACTGGTGTGTCCTCCGCCCCCTTCCTGCCCCAGAACGCCCCCCCGGAACCCCCTCACCACACCCCCACAGGGGTGCGCACCCAGTGCGTCACAACCCCCCCCCCCGTCCCCTTGGAGCTACACCTCTGCTGAGTGCCTGCTGCTGTGTGGAAAGCTGATCCTGACAATTTCCAACTGTATAGTGAGGGGGGGCATTCCACCACATGGGCCCCACCTGCCATCTCAAGCAACAGCGGCCAAACTTTGCTGCTTGATCCTGTTGATTGCCCCAAATGGCTGTGAGCCGAGGGCAGTGGTGAATGTGGAAAGCTGAACCCCTCTGTCATGCCTGAACACAAGCCTGCTAGCCTCAAGAGACAGGAAAGGTCTTGAGGCCTACTGGCAGGCAATACTGGGCATCCATGTAGAAGAACGTGAAGGGACTGTGGAGAACAGTGCACCTACTAGCTGCATTGTGGTCCTTGAGGAGTTCTCAATGAATTCCCTCGTACACTATACTAGGCGCTGTTGGCCATTGCCCTTGTATCTACGCCTTGGCTTTCACTGTGTTTCTGCACCCAATATGCTACAGCCGGTCGTGTTTCTCCTTTTGATGGATATTAAGTGAAACATTCTAATGCTTGCCTGTCAAATGTTCCATAATTTTTTTCTATCCCTGCCGTTAGCTATTGACAGGGGAAAGTACTAATGTTGGCTTAATGCAGAGATTTAATCATGCCAGCTGTCACCCGCTTCCTCCTGACAAATATTTTCCACCAGCCGTGGTTTCAGTGAAGGATTTATTGAAAAATATATGGTCCCCACATAATCTTATTTATGGGCTTCTTACCAGTGTAATGCTGCTTTTTTTACTATTCTTGTTTGCAGACTTTTCTCACTTTAAAAAGCCTCGGGTTTGGGAGGGGGCTATGAATTCCCTACTGGTATCTGGACACCCTACTGCAACTGTTTTCAATGTGTAAGGAACTGTGTTTCTCTGGAGATTGCCAGACAGTTGTGTCAAGAGGCCTGAACTCTACCAGCTGAAAGCAGTCGGTGCCTGGGATTTTTCTTTTGCTTATGAAACTGTTTTAATGGGCTCGTGTCATTCTGCTTTCTGCCTCTTTCTTTTGACTGGCTTGTGCCCATTTACAATTAGCTGCATTTTAATTTTTCTAATTGGTTTCATTTATAGTCCTTTCTCATGGGGACTCAAGGCGAATTATATAGACGGAATCAATGCAATCAACAACATTATTGAGTATTACAGGTTTTCTTTGACGCTGCCAGTCCAGGCTGTGGGCGGTGGATTGTGTCTACCAGCCTGTTGAGGGCGGGAGAGGGAGATTCAGCTTAGCCTTCTGCCTGGTTTTCTGTGTGTGGAGAGGTAGGTCTTTTTAAATGTGGAGAGCATGCAGGTGTGCAGTCCTCCTTGCAGCCAGACATGTATACAGTCCACAGAAAGCTATACAGCTTGATTCTGCTGTTGTGACAATGGACAGAATCAAGCAGGAAAACCTTTCCGTGTGAAACGTTTAGCTGGATGCCTTGGGGCAGTGGTGGCAAACCTTTGGCACTCCAGATGTTATGGACTACAATTTCCATCAGCCCCTGCCAGCATGGCCAGTTGGCCATGCTGGAAGGGGCTGATGGGAATTGTAGTCCATAACATCTGGAGTGCCAAAGGTTCGCCACCACGGCCTTAGGGTGAAGGCGAGATGCTCGAACAATGTGGTGGCATCTGGACTTTGGAACACCCTTCCTAGGGAGATTCACCTGGTGTCTTCTGTGGACATTTGAGTGCCAGGTTAAATCTATCCTCTTTTCCAGACCTTTTACGAATTATGACTGTTGAGATTGGATTTCATACTCACTGATGTTGTTTGATGTGTGTTTATCATTCTGCATGGAAATGTCAGTATCATTGGTTTAGGACGGTCATCTTGAAGATTTTTTTAAAATATTACTTCCAAGGCCAATAAGGTCATGTCACCACATTTACTTTAGCAAACTTTTACCCCTTGCTTCTGGAGATTTTTTTCACTTGGAAATACAGGGTACTCACATATTACAAAACTGGACATTGCCAAAGCAAATGTTGTAATGGGGTGATTGGGAGTGAAGATGCTAATTTGGGGAGGGGGATTCCCCCAACTGACATTGCTCCCTATGAGGAGGAGGATATCCTGTGACTGTGTCTCCCATTGGCTGCTTAGAAAGGCAGAACTAAAATTTTCCACTTCCTGTCTCCCAGTCAGGAACTTGTGCCTCAGATTTATTCCCGCATCGCATAGGAGACCGAGATAGCTCTGTGCAGCAACCATTCTCTCTTTTTTCTCTCTGCTTTTCTGCTGCACCTTGTCTAACAATTTTAGCTCTCTGCTATAATAGCTAGAGCCCCCTTTTCAGCCGTCTTGTCTAGCTCCTGACCTCCTTTGCTCCTGCTTCCCTCTCACTTGCTAATGGAAGATGCACTGAGCAGCAAATTTCAAATGGAGGTGATTATCTCTTCAACAAGGACATGGACCTGGGTTTACTTTCCTCATCACAGCAGGGATCCTCATGTCTCAAAGCAGCTTGGAAAATGTTGAGGGAGAGGAGACAAGGACTTTAGAGCCGCAGGCGCCAAAACAAAAGTGGTTGAACGTGCTGCAGGAAAAAAGAGCGAAAATGAATCCTTCTACAAAAAGGTCCCCTAACAGCTGCCAGTTTTGCCCAGAGCAGCAGCACTGGCAGGCCTTGCCCCCTGGCAAGGGATTATTTGAATCAGATGTCAGGGAAATGTGATGCCGTTTTCCCTCTCAGATGATGAAAAGGAGGAAGGGGAATTCTCCTTTGAGAATGAGCTAATCACAGCAGAACAAGCCAGCCAAACTGTTTAACAGGGAAGATCATCAGTCGCTTTTGACTAAGGCCATCATGGCACTGGATATCTTTGAGGAGCCTGGTCTGGTTGAAGAGCTCCAAGAGGGCCGGTCCAGACCAAGGGGGCCAAGGAGTTCTTGCTGAGGTTATCTCCTTGCTTAAACCCATTCCTTTTCCAGAACACTGTGAGAGGCTGGTGAAGACAGAATGGGAAATCTTTCCCTTAGCAAACAGGCAGTTCCCCAAAGCCACACAAAAAAAGCTATATTCTTTAATCACACATTCTATGAAAATGCTACAGGTCCCCTTAATGGATGCCCCCATCTCATCCATACAGTCCACAGATCTCCTTTCGGAAGATGACGTGGTCTCCATAAAGGACCCACTAGACAAAGAGGCAGATTTCACACCCCGGAAATCCCATGAAGCAGCAGCTCTAGCCATAAGAGCAGCAGCCACTTCAGCCCTTTTGGACCCAAAAACTGAGTCAGCTCATTTCTAGTGATAATAGAAGAGCTGCAGAAGGAGCAGATCCTGTCCTTAAGGCCTTCCTGGCAGATGCATCCCTACACACTATGATCTTCTCAGCCCACTCTGTGGCTACCCATCGCTACAGGTATGGCAAGCAGACCTTCACTCCAAATCAGTACTGATGGCCTACCCTTTCCAAGGATCCAGACTGTTTGGGGACACACTGGACAATATACTAGTGGAGACCAAATACAAGAAAAAAGCCATGTCATGAATTCTTTGGAAGGACAACAGGAGACCTTTCTACCAAATTTCCTTTTGTTCCTACTGCATGCTTCTGCAATCCAGTCCTGACCAGAAAGGAGCACAATGTCCAAACAGCAGGGGGTCCTTAACTGGTCTTCCCCTTTCCAATACTACAAATCTAGTTCCAATGCTACCAACAAGACCAATAGGTCCCTCAGACAAGGAAAACTGATGCCAGGCTTGTGCAGGTGGGGGGGAGTCTATAAGTGTCCCAGGTTCAATGACTGCAATAACAACCAGTTCATTGGGTACAACAGATTATTCAATGTGGTTATGCCATAGACTTTTCCAGTCTTCCTCCAGATAGATTTCATACCTCCCCCAGATCATTCTTAAAGGAAAAACACACAAGAACCTTATAGAACTGTCATAGAACATTTGTTGACGGTCAGAGCAACAGAACTGGTTCTTTTTTGTGAGAGACAATCAGGAGTCTATTTCTTATTTTTTATGGTTCCTAAGAAAAACAGAGATTGGCAAGCCATACAAGATCAAGAATACATCAACAGGTTTGTGACTCCAAAACACTTCCATATTGGGACCTTCACTCATAAGAACATAAGAAAGAGCCTGCTGAATCAGACCAGAGTCCATCTAGTCCAGCACTCTGCTACTCGCAGTGGCCCACCAGGTGCCTTAGGGAGCTCACATGCAGGATGTGAAAGCAATGGCCTTCTGCTGCTGCTGCTCCTGAGCACTCCAGGAGCGTTTATGACTTCCAGAAATCTCACAAAGTCAATCAGGAAAATGGACTGTTAATTCATTTCCTTGAGAACCCCAAATGTGAGAAAGTAGATGTCTGGGTCAGATCATAACTTACTACATAAGGCTATAAATCCAGTAACCTTCCTGTTCCCACAAGTATCACTGATCATTCTGTTACAAGTACAGCCACCAGTGCTGCCTTCAGTCATCAAGCCTCAGTTGAGGAGACATGGAAGGTGGCCACATGATCATACCGATCAGGAACAACAAGATAAACTCTTTTACTTCAGCTGACCACGACTTTTGGGTGCCAAGTTCTGCAACAAATGATTCATAATTCCTGCCCAAAGACTGAGGGAGACAACTTGTGAAAATCCCTAGCTAGAAGATGCTGCCCTCCTCAGAGCGAGAAGAGAACCTTGGTAACTTTCCATGAGGGTTCCCTCTGCTCTGAAGTATGGAGGATATCTTGTGTGCCCCCCCCTCCCCGAGTGAAGAAGGATGTGATAAGTATCTGAGTAGCTGCCAAAGTGAGAAGAAAGACAACAATAAAGCTTGAAAGAATCACTTACATGTTTGGAAAGTGTGGAAAGGCAGAAGTCTGGGTTCATCTTCTCCCTCAGCAACTGTTAATTTTGACTACTGTTAGCCTAATACTCTTCTTGCTATGACAGTGTTGTTTAACTGATCCTATTAGGAAGGAGGAGGATTTATACACTGCTTTTCTCAACCATAAGGAGTCTCAAAGTTGCTTACAAACTCCTTCCCTTCCTCTCCCCACAACAGGCACCTTGTGAAGTAGGTGAGGTGAGAGAGTTCATGTACAGGAGTGGGGAAACAAGCCTGGTCCACTAGATTAAAGTTTGCTGCTCATATGGAGGAGTGGGGAATCAAGCTCAGTTCTCCAGATTAGAGTCCACCGCTCTTAACTACTACACCATTCTGACTGGTGTACTGTCCTGAGTTCATCGTTTTTCCCCCCTCTAGTTCAGAAAGTATTTACATTGAGCCATGAGATTCCACCTGGGAGACAGGAAGTGGAAAGTTTTAGTCCTGCCTCCCTGAGCAGCCCGTGGGACACACTCTAGCTACAAGATGCCCTCCTTACCTCAGAGCAGAAGGAGCCCTCACAGTAAGTATCCAATGTTCAGTTCCTTGCTCCAAACTGCCCTCTCACAAAGCTACTTTTGTGTGGGAAAGCAACTATCATGCCTCCAAAAAGAGTTTTGTTGAAACTGTGCAGTTTTGTGATGTTGATGTTGAACAGGGCCATGTGTCATCCCCCTAAAGCCTTCTAGAGCTGGGAAGCCTGCTCCTAATGGTTATAAGATCATGCAAGCATTGTATGTTTTAAAAAGTAGTACATTACTTCTGTCTCCTAGGTTGTGCGCACAGAGAAGAACAGCCTGAACAACCGATTTCTGCCCTGGGATGAGATTGAGACGGAAGCCATTTTGTCTATTGACGATGATGCCCACCTTCGCCATGATGAGATCATGTTTGGATTCCGGTGAGTGAACCCCTTAAAACTTTATTCAGGACTGGGCCACAGCTGGCTCGAATCTTTCTATCCCTGGCCCTGGATTACCGTATCTGTTCAGCCTTCTGCTGTTGTCTCCTCCTTCCATTTTACGGTCAAGCAGGAGATGAGGTTAAATGACTTGTCTTAGCTCTTCGATGTAGATTTTTCTTGCAGCAGTGTGTTATTCGTAATATAACTTAAGTACCACTTTCAGCTTGCAAACCACTTGAAAATCCTTATTGGATTTAGGGTTGTAAGAATCCTGTAAGATGAGTCTCTGTTGTTTCCCCCATTGTATGTATTTGGAGAGGTACGGATAAAGGCAGGGTGACTGTGACTTGTCAGAATCATACAATTAGTTTCTGGGACAACCGGCAGCTGAGGCTGTCTCTCCCCGATCCAAGCCACATTCTCTGCTCGTGGAACGTTCTTTAATTACCGATTATCTTTTTTTTGGTATATGTCAAGAACCCACGCAGCGCAGGAGAACAAACGAAGGGTCCTCACAGATGTATAGTTGGGAGCCCATAAAGCAATGGCCATAAAGAATAAGTGGTGTCTCTGCCCACTAGGACCCCAGAGCTTTTCTTTTATGTTTTGAGCTTATTTTGGGACTGATCTCTATACCCATGAGAACTAGAAACCGTGCCTTTGAAAAATGAAAATGATAAGCAGCCGTGCTTTGAGTGCGAAGCTGCAGCCACATTACTTGCCCTTGTGGGTACATAAGAGAAAGTTCTAAGAGAGGCATCCTGCTGGGCGTTGGATGAGAGATTCCCTTCTGACTGGGGCTTGGTAAGATGGGGCAGGCAGTCATGCATCTTAGTCAGTCATTCAGAAATTCGACCGCTATAGGAGGAAAAATCCAAAGTCTCAAACTTCCCTGAAAGAAAATTTAACCGAGCAGCTGTCTGATTCACTCTTTTCTCTATTCGTTGAAAGGATTTTGCTGATAGTAAACATTGGTCAGCCAGTTCTTCCAATGCATTTGTAAAAAAAAGTTGCTGGGACTTAGAGGTAATGGCGCTGTTTCCTCCGGTACTTGCCCTTGTGGTTTGTACTCGAGTAAAGATTGGTGTGTGGAGAGAACACACAGGAAAAGGCAATTCTGCATATTCGGAAAGTGACTTACTACTTCTACTGAAAATGATGGTTAGCATGCAAGAGACACTTCCAGTGTTCAACACTGGTCAGGTGTCAAGCCCTAGATCTGCAACCAATATCAGACTCAGTGATTTCAATCAGAAGTCTTTATTGACAGATGACAGCATGGCCATAGAAGAAGCCAGTTCTGAGAACTGTCTTTCTCAAGCACCTTTTCAGCGGGAAACCGAAAGTGAAGTGAAACTCATTACCATGACAGAAAACAGAACCCCATTTAATGTCTGGAGGCCCTCCTGACATCAGGTCAGGTACTTTATCCTGTTGTAATCTTGCAACATCCCTGAAACATAGAACAATTCCCTAATTGCAGATGGCGGGATCAGAGGCTGGGAGGGAGGCTTGCCTGAGGCTACCTGTGAGTTTGTGGCAGAGCAGAGATTTCAACCAGGACCGTCCATGGGCATACAGCTTGTTCTCTTAGCCGCCCTGCTGCACAGCTCACGGCATCTCACATCACCTTCAAGAAGTAGATTGAAGGTTTCCTCCCGCTTGTCCATGACCCATGTAGCCTGACTCAGGGATCAGTCCAGCTAAACAGCTGTGAGAGAGCAGCCCAGCTCAAGTGACAAAAAACAGGAGGGTGACAGTGAGCTCTCCTCTCCCAGAAACGTTCCTCCAGTTGAGGCAAGAATCTCCGAGAAGTACGGTTGGCTGTAGAGAAGAGGGACAAGTTCCTGGTCTCTCAGGCTGTCTTCCAAACAATTCTTCTTGGTTTCCCATACTTGAGTTTTATGCTCCACAGCCGTGCTAGAAGAAAGCTTCAAGAGAATTAGCTGTGCAAAAACACCTTCCTCCTCGTTTCCTTTCTTTTGTTACAATTCCTGCTGCACAAACAAGCTGGTTCACGAAGTATGATTATTTTAAGTTCCATGCTTCTATTTATAGTATCATTACAAAGCAGATGTGTGGCTGCTTTTCTTAGGCACGCCATGAAAAGACGTGGGAGTGTTGTGAAGAGAGAAAAATATGCTTTGGAGTTATTTGGAAAAGTGCTGTTGTTCAGCAGGGTAAATCTGACGCGAGCTTTCAAGAGAGAGTGGCAGAATTTTCTCCCTTTCCCTGATTTGGCTGTGCTTTCTCTAGTGGTGGGGGCAGCTCTCACAATAGTTCTTAATGTACTTGGTACAGAGTATATTTTAATCCCCTTTCCCAGATGTTTTCAGAGGATAGTGATGTATTTGATTGTGTGTCCCTGCATAGCTGGGGTTGGACTTGATTGCCCTAGGGGTCTCTTCCAACACTATGATTCTATTGTCTGGATACATGTTAAGAATAATCACTGAAATTGGGTCTGCACTCCGTAATTGCCAGAAAAGAAAACTTGTATTAACCGCTGTATGACAAGGGGCGTTGTGGACAAAGTCTTTGAGGCAGTAAAAGGCTCAAAAGAAACATTTGCAAAATTGGAATACCTAAGGACAAACCATTGTTAAAGTCACATCAACCCTATCTCGTTTGTTTCCCCTCTTCTCCCTAGTAGTCTTTTCCTTCAAGGAAGTGGCTGGGATTTCCAGGGCTCCCCTGTGCCACTTTGTAGCCTGTAATGTGTTGAAAACAGTGCATTCTGCCTTGGCCCCTGCCTGGTGGAACACTCTTCCTCTGCCCATCAGGGCCCTGCGGGACCTTGAGCAGTTCCGCAGGGCCTGTAAAACAGAGCTGTTCCACCGGGCTTTTGGGGAGGCCGGTCACTGATGTGCCATCCCCTGCATACCATCACAACTGGCTACTGCTACTATTATTGTGCCCAGTCCCCTCCCAAGGGGGGTAGGAGGAGTCGCCATCTGTTGTCAGGTTTTTGTTACGCTGCTGTGTTTTAATTATTTATGGTTTCAATTACCTGATTGTAATTTTATGGTGTTTTAATGGTATCTTATTTTCTGTACACTGCCAAGAGCCCTTCGGGGGTATAAGAAGTTTAACAAATAAATAAATAACAAAATTCAAATATAAAAGAGGTTTTTTTAAAATGGTGAAATAGAAGAAGCTCTGTTGTTTAGCGTGAAAAGGCCCCTTCTGTGTTTATTTGTAGAAGGACTGGGTGGTGCATCTGGCCTGTGGTGTGTATGTCCTCTTTCTGTACACGAATGATTGACATATAGGGTAATGATGGTGAACAGCATATGATGCTTTATAAATTGTTTCAGACAATTGTCATTGACGCAGGGGGAAAACGGTTTCTCTGGCAGTGCTTATGGTTTGCTGCCTTCGAAGCATGTTGCTTTCCTTGCCTGCATGTTGAGGTTCTTTTCTTCCTATCTGCAGGGTTTGGAGAGAGGCTAGGGACCGCATTGTTGGGTTCCCTGGGCGGTACCACGCATGGGACGTCCCCCATCAGTCCTGGCTCTACAACTCCAATTACTCCTGTGAACTGTCCATGGTGCTGACGGGCGCTGCCTTCTTTCACAAGGTAAGGTCGAGTGGTGTGCAGTGGCCCCCATTCCCTTGGGATGGGTTCTGATTTAGCTCAGGTATTTTTGAAATAAGGAAGGTTGCAAGAAAATTAGCTGTGTGAGTTCCTCTTCTACGCACATGTTTCAGCTTTGCCAGAGCTAGTGCGGTACAGAAATAGAAATGCTGTTGACCCGAGGTTGATCTTGGCATCTCAAGAGAGTGCAGAGGGTGACCCTGGGAGATTGAGTGCATGACCAGTGTAATTTCAGCATTTTTCTGGGCTGTTGCAGTGCAAAAATGTTCTGCTTTGGCAATTCCATCGTTCTCTGTGCTGGAGCTGGAGTAAGCGAAGCTACTGCTGGTGGTTGTTCCTGCCTTCTGTTGTGTCATCCAAAACCAGAATCCTACTGATCATTAGTGAATACCAGGAATTCTTGAACAGGAACTTTGACGTCAATGTCTTAGTTTCTGATTGTTTGGTTCCAGAAAACATAGCTTTTATCCAGGACTGGAAGATTGTGGCATTTAAAGCCATTTCTTGCATGATTTCTGGAGAGAGCATCTAACTCTTTTCAGAAACTGGGAGGGAAGGACAGTCCTAAAATAGATCCACTCTTATCCAACCAAGCAAATTGGATCAACGCATATAACAGCTAAGTTATGATGGCAAAATGGAACTTCTGAATATCGGATAGTGAGAACAAGCAACAGAAGGACATCACCTTCATGTCCTTCTAGTGAGTTAATGAAAGCATCTGGTGATCTACTGTTCAAAATCTAATGCTGGACTAGATGGTTTCGTTACATTCTGTTGTGTCATCCATAAACAAGATCCCACTTGAGATCATGGCAGTTATGTTTTCTGGAACATATTTGTTAGTTTGTATGAGACTATTCTCCCACCTTTCCCACTGTGTACGTATTTGAGTCTATGGGTAGGTAATATCTTAGTGTCATGCTAAATCTGATCACCGAAAGAGATTTTCCCACTGGTTTCAGTGGCCTTTTGTAGAGTTTTTGCACTCCTTTGATTGTTGCCCAATCTTTCCACAGTACTATGCCTACCTGTATTCATATGTGATGCCACAGGCCATCCGTGATATGGTAGATGACTACATCAACTGTGAGGATATTGCTATGAACTTCCTGGTCTCTCATATCACCAGGAAGCCACCCATCAAGGTAAGCATTTGGTATAAAACATTAGCATTCAATTCCTTATGTTGTCTGGAAAAGCAAAATTAGTTGTCTCATAGAAGCACTGTGTCAGAACAAACATGTTGAAACAATGTATCAGCACATGAAGAAAGGTAATTTTCTGATTCCCAAGGATGACTTTCTGATTCCCTAATACCGTGTTTCCCCGAAAATAAGACCTACCCTGAAAATAAGCCCTGTCATGATTTTTCATGATTTTTGGAGGATGCTTAAAATATCAGCCCTACTCCAAAAATAAGCCCTACCGGTATAGTTACAGATCAGGATGGTGTGATCCAGCAGGGTGCTCTCTGCCAATGAGGATGCAGCTTGCATCACACGTGACAGGGAAGCAATGGGGCTGCAGAGAGCCCGCCTTAATGAATTGTGAAAATACCGTATTTTCCCCTAAAATAAACCCTACCCTGAAAATCTTTTGGTGTAAAAATTAATATAAGACCCTGTCTTATTTTCAGGTAAACACGGTAGTAACCAAAAACCAGTTTGCTTGGATTCCCATGAAAACAAATGCAACTTCACCATTTCTAAACTCTGCCTTGATCTAGCTTTTGCGTTACATTTCAGTTCTGTCTCAGTGCAAGGGATTGAGTTAGGTGATGACCCTCTATGCTTAGAACATCTGCCCTTACAAAAGCCTGAGCAAGCCTAATAGTGCCTTCAGTTCCTCATGCTGTTCTGTGGCCTTTCCCAGTAAGCACTTTGTCTTGGCCTCCTCAGTTCACCTTTGTTCACCCACGATTTCCATTCCCATCCATCCTTCCTTTCCTCCAGCCTTTGCCAAAGCTTAATGTCCTCAAGGAAAAGCATATTTGTTAGATGAATCTGACTAGATAAGTCTACCACTCCTGAGAACAGAACCTGTATCTTCCTAGACGCTTTGTCTGAGGCGGGACAGAGGAAGAGTCTGGGCGGAGCTTGCACAGCCCTTGACATGAGGCTCCAAAGCTCCATAGGTGGGGACAGCAAATGCTTCCAGAGCCTTTTTAATTCATTGTTGTCATTAGCTGACATTTTCCCCAGAGCAAAATCTACTGGGCCAATTTAGGTAATTGCTTTGACCTTTTGGCTCTGCAGTGCAGCTGGAATGGAGAAGAAGAGCAGGTTTATAGCTGCAGCTGGACCAGCTGCAGCATCAGAGAAGCTCCTCATAGGCTGGCATCAAAAATGAGGGGGATTTGCTTCACGGAGGGGTGGATGAACCTTGCTCTCAGTAGGGTCGCAAGTGGGGCTCCCCTGAGAATGGCTGGTGCACATTTTTCTGTCTCTCTGTCACTGTCTCTTTCTTTCCTACTCCTTTCTGTTGACCATGCTTTCCATATGTATGACCATGCGCATATTCACAGGAGAGAGCTAGGGGAAAGTGAATTAAGATCGGACTGCACGTAGGGGCGAGAAATCAGGCAACTGGACTTCACTACTGGCATCTCTGTTTCAAGACCTCCTGGCGCCTTACCCTGAGAAGAATTTAAGCTTCCTTGGCAACGGCTCTTCCCTTATCTGCTCACACAGTGGAGCCATTGTTCTAGGCTCCCTGATTTCCCCAAACCATATACACGTGTTCCTCTGTGACAGCGATCCTTTTTGGCAAATGCAACCCCCGTTGAGACCAAAGAGAGAGCGCTTCTCTTGTTGTATGCTTTACAGCTCCCTCTTGTCTCCCCTCTCCCCTCCGCCGTGCTGCGCTTTTGTGTGGTTTTGTCTCTAATTACCAAGGAGCTTCCAGCAGGGCGAACTTGCCTCTGTGCTAAGGGTGGCACGAATGCCCACTTCCAGGCTGCTTCCGCTGGGTTTCAAAAAGGGCGGAGCTCCACCACGTGCTTGCAAGAAGTCTCTTGAGGAAGCGGTCTCTTGCACATCTTGGCATGTCTGAAGAGCAGAGCAAGTTCCCCATCCTTCAGAGGGATTCTCACATTTTGGCTCCCGTGACTGACTGCTGTACTTATGTATAGGAAGCTGTTTATGGCTGGGGGGGCTGTGCACGGTGAGGTGCAGTTTTCAAAGAGGTAGTCAGATCCTCACTGAGCAGAGCCCTTCATTGTACCTTAAACAGTCCTCTGTGTCCTGGCCCTTGTTTGTATCTACCTGGAATTCAGTCCAGGAGATATTGGTCAGCCAAATTGGGTCTGGTCTCAAGGTGTCCCAGCCTGAGCATCTTATTTGGGAAGGAGGTGTAGCTCAGTAGTAAAGTAGCTGCTTTGCAGGCTGAGCCCCTCCCCCCATCCATATTCTAGACTTACTGTCTTTCTGAAAACAGCCTCAGGAGATTTGGACAGGGGAGGGGGATGACATTGAGGTAGTCTAATGTTTGGGTGATGCAGCATGGTCTTTTTAATACAATAATTAGTTGTATTGTCAAAGGCTTTCACGGCCGGAATCACTAGAGTGTTGTGGGTTTTCCAGGTTGCATGACTGTGTTCCAGTAGCAGTCTCTCCTGACATTTTGTGCCTGCATCTGTGGCTGGCATCCACAGCCACAGATGCAGGCAAAATGTCAGGAGAGTATGGTACTGGAACACGGTCATGCAGCCTGGAAAACCCACAACACCCTTATGGCGTTAGTTGTCGTTTGGTTGCAGCACTGAGTTTTTTGTGTATGATTTTTTTTAATGGTGGTATTGGGCAGATTTACTGTTTCGGTTGTTGGCATCTAGAAAAAATTAAATACCTCAAGTTGAAAGGCTTTGAAATCTCAGGGATTGGAGAGGCTGCCCGAGATTCTGGAGAGCAGGTCCCAGTCAGAATGGGTCATGCAGAAGCGGATGGACCAGTGGCCCATAAGTGGTGAAAGGTAGCTTCATATATTCATCCTGACTGTGGTGACTTGGGATGGACAGATTCTGTCCCTCTCCCTCCTCCCCTCATAATGGGATAAGGGCAGGGATAATGTTGCCATTCACCCAGAATTTCTCCTCCAAAACTCTAGACAGTTGGGAGCTAGGGGTTCTCTCAGGAGCAGCAGTGGCATAGTGGTTAAGAGCAGGTGTATTCTAATCTGGAGGAACCAGGTTTGATTCCTGCTCTGCCACCTGAGCTGTGGAGGCTTATCTGGGGAATTCACATTAGCCTGTACACTCCAACACACGCCAGCTGGGTGACCTTGGGCTAGTCACAGCTCTTCTGAGCTCTCTCAGCCCCACCTACTTCACAGGGTGTTTGTTGTGAGGGGGGAAGGGAAAGGAGTTTGTCAGCCCCTTTGAGTCTCCTATAGGAGAGAAAGGGGGGATATAAATCCAACCCTTCTTCTTCTTCAACACTCTGGCTATTGCTGCATAAAGCGACATCAGAGGAAAACAAAACTCTGGCCCATGGAGATCCCAGAGTGTGTGAAGACGGTAGTAAAAAATCAGTGACTTGACCAAGTTTTTAAAAAGTGAATCTACTCGAACATGACAGAGGGTTTGGAATGGGGAAGAGTGACTTAGAAGTCAACATAATTATCATGCAAATTCCAAAGGAAAGGATTACTTTCTTTTGCAGGATCCAAGGTACAGCACATAATTGAACAGGGTTTAAGCAAAATGAAGAAAAAAATCAAAACAAAGGATGCTCTGACATTTTTGTTATCATTTGAAACTCTGTTGTGGAATCACATAATTTGTTGCCACAGTTTAGGTTTCTGTGGGGTATATTTCCTTCCCTTGGACTTAGTAATTGTGGGGGTGGGCTACTATAGGTCTTTCCCTTCAAATAATTGTAGCTGTGTTAATCTGCAGTAGAGCAATATGAGACCAGTATCACCTTAGATACCAACGAGATACTTGGGATATGGACTTTTGAGAGTCAAAACCCCCTTCTTCGGATACTTCAAAACAATAATCACTGTCTGTTCCAAGCACTGGCAATCTCTACACTTTGTCCATGTTCCCAGACCCACCAACTTTATTGCTTGACTTCATTATTCTATATCTGAACTCTGTTCAGGGTTCTTACACATTCTAAAGGGAAGGGATGAAGCATGGAACCCTGAATGGCACAACCTGTCACCCCTCTTTTGTTTGCACCTGGAGGGCAACTGATTGCGCCTTCTTTCAGAAAAAATGTTTCTCGACGGGTCTGATCCAGCAGAGCTCTTCCGGTCTGGCTAAATCATCTTTGGGTCATCCCATCAACACAACACTGGTCCACTGAACCTTCTTGTGGTGCTTTGTTTGGTGATGGGCTTGGAGGGAATCTTTTTTGACAATTGTGCTGTTCTCTTATGTCCAGGTGACTTCTCGCTGGACCTTCCGCTGCCCGGGCTGTCCTCAGGCACTTTCTCACGACGACTCTCACTTCCACGAGCGACACAAATGCATCAACTTCTTTGTCAAAGTGTACGGCTACATGCCCCTGCTGTACACCCAATTCCGTGTGGACTCTGTTCTCTTCAAGACCCGGCTGCCTCACGATAAGACGAAATGCTTCAAGTTCATTTGAACAGAACCTGTTGGCTGCGGACCTCTGGGATGAGGCCAGCAGGTGACGTGGAAAGCAGGTCCCTTCACAAGCCTCAGGGAGGAAGAAACCTCCCCCAAGACTGTTTCCCCTTCGCTTGGGACATGGTCCATGAATCCCATGCCTGCCCAAGCCCACCGAGGGAAAACAAACAGGAACTGAACGGCCTCAGAGGGACCTCATTTAAAGACTCTCCTAGAATCACATACCGAGGAAACAAAACCTGAGACTTTGGTTAGTCCCCCAGTTAGTGGGTTAGCCAAGAGCAAAACTGGGTTTTTTAAAAAAAATATTAATTATTATTTAAAATGGAAGTGTTTTAGATATGCCTTGTAAGGCTTCCTTTTTTTTTCTTTTGGGGAGGGGGAATTTCACTGTTATTTTGTACCCTCCCCATATCACTCTTGGGGGAAATCGGAGCCCCAAGAGAGCCCCTGTACTTGAGGATCTGGTGTGCTGCTCTCGGGGAGTGTCGCGCAGGGTGGATTTGGGGTGGGGTGGGGTGGGGGAGCTGACTCTCTTACTTCATGGTGTCCCCTGTGCGAGATCTAATCAGGGCACCAGGAGGAGATGGTGCTGTTCTTCCACTGGGGAAAAAATTTACTCCTTTTCTGTTTGTTCTCCTGTGGCTGCTAAGGAGCTAACTACTGCTGATAAGCATTTCTCCCCACTTGTTCCTTCAACCCTACTGTGGCCCTTTCTGACACCCACTTCGTCCCATATTCCTTTTTATGGAAGAGCTGTTCCATGGTGGCTGCCCCACCTGCCTACCTATCCAGTTCCTCACAGATAGGCCACAAGCCACAGATAGGTCACAAGGCTGGCGAAACCTCCTCTCCCTGCTTATGTGAGAAGTGTTAAGCTCCACCCCCTTTGGCTCAAAGGTCTTAATTACCCGTTACTTATGCAACACGAGAAGCTTCTGTTTGGTGTGCTGTTGCTATGGGGCTGTGCTTCATAGCCTTTTTACGGGAAGTTTGTAGTGACTTTTTGAAATCCCTTTGACTTGGCATCTTGGTGATTCTGTCTCAGTTCTCCCTCACACACATGTGTGCGCCCTGCAAGAGTTTCACTTGACAGGTGTGGAGGCTGGTGCTGTGTCACTGAGAATGGGAGCAAGCATGCGTGCAGGCAGCCGAGCAAAATGTGTCCTGGCTCAACCTTCAGTGAGCCGCCTGCAGACTGCATTCACTGTATAAGTCTCTCTCTTTCCTTCCGTTCTCTTCTGCAGGAGACCCCAGTGCTTTTTCTGGCATTCTGGAAATTGCTGGGTTTGGTTGCCAGTAGCCACCAAGACTCCAAAAATGACTCATCCCTGCACTTCAGGCAGCCTCAATTTGCCTCTGGGCCATGCCAAGAATAGAGATGGGGTGTAACCGTCCTCTTCGTTTTGCTGTTTAAAATCAGGCTTCTTGCTTTGCTAATGTCTTAAGGGGGAAATGCATGTTTTAAAGGACTTATTTTCTCCTTTAAAATGTTAATTTCCCAGTGAGGAAAGCTGTTTCTGAACAACATAACCAAGTGGAAGTTGAAGGATTAAACCACCCTCTCCTATTACCCTGTTTGGCCCCAAGGTAAATTGAGGCAGCACCAGCCTGCAATTTACAGTTCATTGTTAGACCTCAGAAAAGTGAACACATCTTTTTCAGCCCTGAGTTCCCTGCTGCAAGCAGTACTACGTGGATGCCTAAGCCAAGTGCAAAGTGTTTGTGCATGAGCTGGGACCCTCCCTGTTCTTTGTGTGCTCCACTTTTAAAGTGCCAGCTGCATATCAGTTGTCCTCCTGAGCTTTCAGTTTCTGGTTTTTGATTTCAGGGTATTACTTCCAGAGACCCTAATTGAGGTCTTTGCCAAATGGAAAATGAGGCATTTCTCTATGTTGGTTGGATGATTCTCTGGCTTTCGTTCATCATTTACAGAAAGTAAGTCTGCTGAAGGGACCCTTAGTACCCATTCCATGAGAAATTCTTTACCCTGAGTTCTTTCCTGCTGCTCTTCTGATATCGGGCCCAATGCAAACATGAGGCTGGCGAGGCCTCATTTCCTTGAGTGACTTCACACAGACTTAGCGCCTGCCTTGTTTATACTGTGCTGCACCTTAATAGAAACAACTCCATTTACTTAATTGGCACACAAGATCCCCTTCTATCTGCTGGCGTTTTATGGCCTTCTGTTGTAACAGTTTCATAACAAAGCACTTGTAGCTACTTTGCATGGTTTGAAGCACAATATAAGTAAATCACAAAAGGATTCTCTTTTGCTTTGCCAGCATCCCCTTTCAATCAGGCCTTACTCCTTGCTAATGAAGGATTCAGATTCCTGCCCAACATGCACCATTATGTGCTGCTACGGCTACCATAGAACAACTGTGTGAAAGGACACTATATTTAATGAGAGTACAGTTAGAGGGGATTCACTCCTTGGGAAAATGTTAGTGAATGTATTCTAACTATAGCAGGATCTTAGCTTCACCTGCTTTGCACTGTGGCATATGTCAACTACTGCTCCTGAATGGTTACAAATCCTTTGGGATATTTGGCCTTTTTGCATTGTTCCTCTCTCTCGTATTAGTACAAGATATGCAAGCTGAAAACAGAGGAAAGGGTCCTTGAAGGGTTAAATCAGCCACTCCATTCTCCTGCATGACCTCAAGGCAAATTGAGGCCACACAAGCTTGGATTTTGCTTTTGATGGACGGACCATGCCACAGTATCTTACTACTTCCGAGTATCACACAAGTGAAATGGGGCTCAAGATATTACAGTGGTGAGCCCATATTTAGGCACTAAGGTGTTTCCATCATTAGTGGTTCCCCCACACACCTCCACCCAATTTAAATTACGATATTCAATTGCCTTGTAGAAGAGCAAAAAGGTTACTAAGGGCAGACTCTCCCACCAGCCATTCATTGCTTAACCATCATTTAAAAGTACTAATTCCCCACAGATATACGTGTCATATGCATTTGCTCAGTGGCCTGTGCAAAGTTCAAAGGGAAGTTTTATTGTGCAGCAGTATATTTGATCATCTGCAGCCTCATGGTGCATGCTGGAAAAATGGCCTCAAGGTGTTGTCCAGAACTGTGCTCGCCCTTTCAAGGCTGGGCATTGCCACTCTTGTTTTCCCCCAGACTTCTGTATGTTCAGGCAGGCCCTAGAAAATCTACCTTAAATGAGCATGTTAAAAGGGCAGGCAGCAGCGGTCCCTCCTCTTCGCTGTGCTGGTTACAGCTAACCCAGCCTGAACTCCCAGCAAATGCAGGCCGCTTTCTCATGCGGGCTAGCAGAGCTCTGCCATCGTTGGCTACGGAGAGAAGCTGCATGCTGGGCTCTGTCTGCCGTAGCCAGTAGTGGAGTTGCTGAGCTCAGATTCAGGTGGTAACAGTCCTTTTTTAAAAAAAATGTGGACACACCTGGTTCCTTTTGAAAGGTCTGCCAGGGTTGTGTTTCTCATCAACCGAATAGTTTCAAAGTTGCTCTAAGGCATGTTTTTTCATCCCGTTAGCAGACAGCACCTACACCTCAAGCTTGTTTTTAGGTTGGGGGATAGCCTGTTTGGTCAAGCGACGTATCTATCCACAAAATGGATCCTCTCGTGGCTGCTACTCCAAGGTTTTTCTTAGAATTGAAGGGAGACTGGAAGGAAGAGGTTGTGTGTGAATCAGGTTTGAATCAGGCAAACTGGTGGGTTTCCCCAGTTCTCAAATGTGCTTGTCAGAAATGTTCCATCGGAATGTTTTTGCGCCCTTTACTTTTCTCTGCTGTATTCTGTCCTTTATCTCATTTCTTGGAGATAAAGAAGGGATCAGCTGAATCTCGGAGCGAGGGCTTTCCTTTGCTGGGGTACTCTGGAATCATAACAGATCCTCACCGCCTTCGCTGGTTTACCGCACCCACTGTGCTCCCCTCCCCCCCCCTTCACTCAGCATCCATCACTGGCCTTCCATTCCCTGCAACAACAGATGTATTTAAAAGCTCTGTGAGCACCAAATTTTAAATTGTTGTTTAAAAAAGATAAGTGGGTGGGAGGGATCTCAAACAGGACACGAGCACAATATTCATATGTTAAAAATTTTGTAAAAGGATAAAATAAACTCAGAGTTTAACTTGAAAGCGTCTGAAACTCTTTGGCACCTTGACTCGGAAGGAAGGTCTTCAAGGAGACAAACGTGGTGATGGTTGGAGAGAAACCAGAAACAACGGTGACCACAGTTTCTAAATCTTGGCTGCTTGATCCATATCCACCATATTGCTGCTTAATTAAAAAAAGTATTTACTCCCCCAAATCCTTAGACTTTTAGTTCTCACCATGTGCCCGGTTTGTTCTACATTTTATTTCATAGATGCCAAACTGTACTGGAAGTTTTGCCTTTGTGTTTTTGAACCTTGCCCCAGAATGTTTGAAAACATGAGATGGCACTGGAAATCATGATCAAAGTTCATCTCTGGCGTCCCATGACCACCCATCTCTGCCTGTGGCCCCAGGGGGCAATCTCCCTGTGGGTACATCCTTCATTTTTTAAAACCAAAGCCACATCAAACAGAATCTGAAAGGACAAGCCACACGCCGTCCTAGCGCATCTGACAATCCTGGATCTTTCATCATTGTCAGATTCCAGAGGACTTGACCTTCCCAGCATCCCTCTGCTGTTTGTGTGGATTCTATGGGGACGGTTCACAGTTTCTCGTTTCAAGTTCCTTTTCCCCCTGCCGCAAATAGCAGTATGGATTGAATGTTTCTCTTAACTCGAGGGTATTTTAAAAACGTGTAAAATCTTAGTGCCGTTGGTAAATTACCTCGTCAAGTTTAATTTAAGCAGATGGTCACCTCCGTAGCAAAAGAGAAGGGGAATCCAGATGCAGTAAGTGCCATGAATGCTGTTGCTGGTGGTCAGTTATTACAAAATGAATGTACTACCCCTCAGGGATGGATATCAGGCTTTTCACCACTGAAGGTGAAGGCAGAGGGAGACAGGACAATAAAAGCTTCCCCCAAAATTAAAAAAAATCTTGCATATGCATAGGCAATGCACTTAGCAGGTGAGCTAGTGATGGCCAGTGTGGGGATCCACCCCGTGTCCAGCTGTCATGGTGGCAGATGCTGGGAGCTTCTTTGTGCTTGATCACAGTGGCAGTGGATGCCAGGAGAGGCTCTGGGCTTGGCTATGGTGGTGGCAGATGGTGGAGAGGCTCCAAGATTAGCTGCTGTGCCAGAGTGTTCTGGGAGCTGCGCTGGGCCCAGCTGCCACAATGGAGCACTTTGGGAGCTACTCCTGGCCCTGATGCTGAGGCAGAGAACTTTGGGAGCCGCTCTGGGTCAACTGCCATGGCAGAAGATACCAGGAGATGCCGATTTCAGTGCCTGTGTTGCAGGCAGGCAGGCAGGCAGGGCATGGTCAGGTCCAATCTCACAAGACAGAACAGGCAGCAGACAATCGCAGTCAAAAGGTAGTCCAGTGGGTCAAGGCAGGCAGCAGGCAAAAGCATGGTCACAAGTCAGTCCAACAGGTCATAGCACAGGAAATCAGGCAAACAGGCTGGAGATCAGCAGGCTGGAGATCAGACACACAGAAGCAACAGGGAATACACTTGTTGCACCCAGGCAGAAGCAAGCTCACAGCAAGGCTTATATAGAGAGCCTTGTTCAGGGGGCTGGGATTCTGCAAGGAGTCATCAGATGCAGAGACTTCTAATCTCCCATACCTTGCTGCCAAATGAGCACTCCTTCTGTGCTTCTGCAGTAGCAGCCTCTGCTTCTGCCTCCTTTGCACAGCTGGCTCATCACTGGGTTCCCTAGGAGGATCTGCAGGCTCCTCCACCTGTATGCCATCAGGCAGGGGAGGACTGGGCATCGGCTCTGCTGCCTGGTCTTTGGGAGCAGCCTCCTCTGGCTTCACTGTGCCCTCAGGCTCTGCCTCAGAGTCCTCTGTGTTCTGGTAAGTACCCAGGGGCTGGCTCATGACAAAAGGCACTGCTATAAGGAGATGATGTGGTGGATCTTGGAGCTGTAATGGATGGGGAGAGATGTGGAGGGGGGACCCAGTGCCCAGGGTAAGCCCTGGACGTTGTTTCAAGTAGCTGCACGATGTCACTTTTCTGCATATTTGTCAAGTCTGTCTGAGGCTGCAGAGACCCCTTTCCTTGTCTGTGACTAGTCTGGTTTTGTTGTTTTCATAACTGGCAGTAGACTAGCCACTTCATTATTACATATAACGGTAATATATTCACCTCAAGAAGATCCAGGATTATCACAACACAAAGGATCTGGTTCCTGGTAAAAAGATTCGTGATTCTTACCTCTGGATTTGAAAGATGTCTGCTTCCATGTGCCCACTGCTGTTCACGTGAAATATCTCTTTTTGAGTTGGAAAGTTGGGTGGGGTGTGTGTGTGTGACAAACTGCCAACACTTACTGCAATTCTTCGGTCCTTCCTCTATCTCCCAAGTGATGTCAAAGCAGGTTGCAGTGCTAGTATCATATCTAAAAGGACGCTACTTTCAATTTCACTCGTATCTTGGAAATTTGTTATTGGCTGCAGACATGGAGAGTGAGACTTTGCAAGGAATAAATTGCACCACCCAGGCAACAAAAGCACAGGGATTACTGATAAACAGAGAGAAAGCTGTTCCAAAGCCAGAACAGAGAGTGCAGTTCACAGGAGTTATTGAGGACTCTCTACATGCTTATATTCGGAGACAGCGAGTCCTCAAGATGGCTTGTATTGATTCAGCCTCTTATGAAATTCTCAAGACAGCCTGTAATAAACAGGGACATTTAAGAGTGGTGGTGATTCCAGCCTTGTGAATATATCCATCATAACTCAGGCTCGAAGTACATGAGATTATTTGTTATATTTTTAGTATCATATAACTAATGCTTACAGTAGTAGAATGGCAGAATATGACCACAAGAGGAAGAAAGGCAAACATTGTTCACTGAAGAGATAATTATATAATTTGCTTTTACAGAATATTTCTAAGTACGGGCATTATTGAAGTTACCATGACACATTTTTGTTCATTTTGGGCATTTGATAGAAGATTATGAAAGTGAATTGACAACAAAGGGAATGGATTTCAAGCAACAGGGAAAGCATCAACACTGGCTTGGCTTTTTGTCAATCTGATCCTGGGGGTTTAATTTTTCCAACAGAGCTATTATCTGAAGGTGTTCATACCACATGCCAACTGTAATTTTTATCACAGAATTTTCACAGCCGAGATGTGATGGATTGTGTTGTTAGTACTAGAAACTGTAGTTTGGGGTACCAAGCCCTCACCTGGATAGCCCAGGCTAGCTTGATCTTGTCAGATCTCAGAAGTTAAGCAGGGCTGACCCTGGCGAGAATTTGGATGGGAGACCTCCAAGGAATACCAGGATCATAATGCAGAGGCAGGTGAAAGCAAACCACCTCTGAGCATCTCTTGAAAACCTAGAGGTGACTTGACAGCAACACCACCACACCCCCAGATTATTAAGAAGTAAAATTGAGGTGAGAGACGAGTTCCTGAAATTTTTAAAGAATTTGGACAGATTCAATTCTCTGACAGCGTGGAATGCTCATTAAAACTCCAGAGTGTATCAGGGAGCATCAAAGCAAAGGCACGTAGGATAAAGTTATGTCATACGCTGATGTTTTTTGCATTACTGTTATTGCTTTTCCTGATAGAGAAAGAATGGTTTCGATTGCATTACGTAAAAAAAATAGACCAATGAGCCGGTGGTGCAAAACCATTATCCCCATACACTTTCTTACTCAGGCATGTTTTTAACTATCGCAGAGATTACCATTATTATACACTCCAATCACAACATCTGTTACTAGAATATTTTACAGCATATAACTCTACACAGGTTATGTACATCATTCAGTGCCCCTGCAATAAACTTCATGTTGGAAAAACATCAAAGAATTTTAAAACGTATTGCAGAACACAAAAGCAATATTAAAACTGAAAAGAACAAGTTGCCCCATTAGCTAAACACGTTACTGAAAACTATCATGATCTCTCTGATGTTGTGTACAGGAGTGTGCAGAAAATAACTCGTAAAAATTAATTGAAGAAATTAGTGAATTGGATTATTAGACTCCAGACACTGACACCTAAAGGATTAAATTTATATCTGGAATTGGCGTCGGCGTCCCAAATCAGTCTATACAGCTTCAGCCTATCATCAAATATGTAGAAAGGTCCTTCTGGTGGCAACCCTCATTAATTGATACTCACAGAAAAAAAGCCCTACTGGGTTGGTAGTAACATTCACTTTAGCTGTCAAGTCTTTTTTAAATGTGTGCCAAAACCTATCAGGTGCTGGACAGTTTTATCATACCTCTCACAAGTATTTTTGTCCTCTTTTGTGCCACTCCCAAGGCAGAATACGTTTTGTTCATGGTATAATTTGTATTCTGAATTTTAACATAATTTTAATTTGTTTGTGTAATTTTAACTAAAGAACTGTTTTTATAAACTCAGTAACGTAACCACATATTATTACAAATTCTCCTCTTGGGCGAACTGCGGAGGGAATTGTATCTGAGTAATAAAATATATATTTTCCCCTATTTTGCACCGTCAGCCTTGGCCTTATTTTTTATCCCCAGTGACTGGTGCGGTCCTTTTATTTCTCCTTTCAGGTTGTGGTAAGGAAAATATGCTGTGCAGTTTCATTTGAAGGCACCTGGTCACACACATTTCCAAGGGAGTGCTTTTTGTCTAGCAGTCGCCACAAAATGTAACAAAATCGCAAGTGACTGTGCAGAGGAGTGAGAGCTTTCGACGTGGACGGCCACTGCATTCCTCAGTGGAGATGGAAATTTTCCATTACTTGGGTGAAGGGGACATGACCCCTCAACTAAATTGCTTTCCAACAACGTCTAATGGAAAGTGTCAGTGGTTCGGTTGAAGAGAGAGGGAAGATCCACCAGCCTGAAGAGATGCCTTTGCAAAGGCTTTGACTTGCGACCAAGTGAAGAGTCGCCTGCCAGTCTGGAGAGAACAGGAAGTAATAAATCAGGCTGAAAGTCAGGCAACGAATGAAAACAAATGCAAAGAGGGTCTGTACTAAAGGGGGCTTACTTTAAGTAGATGTTGTAGGAGTTAACATATCAAGCTGAATTTTCAGGAAAATTGTACTCGTGTATTAAAAGTTTGGTAGAGTCCCTCTTTAAAACCAGCTTGCAACTGAATACAGAAAAGCATAAGAGAAGGTCACTGTGTGAAACCAGTGTCTGCCCCTGGGTATGATTCAACGGGGAATTTTACTATCTGCATTCCTCCATTGCCAAATATAGGATCAGTTGGCTTGGAGTGTACACACTGGACTGCAGAGTGGAGTGTAAATGTGTACCTAACCAAACAGAAAATCTTCCTTTATGTAAAGGAGGGAGCAAGTGTCAACATTTCTCAGCATACACATGGTCACAATGGGCCTGTGCCTCGTGTGTGTTCATGCATCTACCCCATGGATAAAGTTGTGAGTGGAGTTTGGGATTAACATAGAAGTGCACATGGGCAAGGAAAAGAGAACTTCCCTGTCACATATTTATTTAGCATATTTTATCCCCTCCCACTTCTTCCCAGGGGCTGAGGGTGGCAAACATTATTCTCTCCCTGTCTCCATTTTATCCTCAAAAGGTGGAGATAAAATGTGAAGTAGGTTGCTCTAACAGAGAATGAGAGTGACTGATGGATCCAAGATCACCTAGGGAGCAAGCCTAAGCAGATCTTCATATAAGAAAATCCCATTTTCTTCAATCGTACTTACTCCCAGAAAAGTATTTTTAGGATTGCAGTTCCCAGCTTCCAGTGCAACACTGTGCTGCACTGACTTTTATTGGCCTGACTGCATCATTTATTATATTTAAGGAAGTTCATGTGAAGTGCCAGTTGAGTAAAATGCAGGGCTGACTAAAGGTCCTTTGGCGCTCTAGGCCAACTGTGGGCAAATGCATGCAGACCCACCATGGCGCTGGGGTACTCTGAGGATGCTGGGAAGCCAGAGGGAGGGAACGCTTTAAAGCTGGAGGCTGCCTGCTCTTCCTCCCTCCCTTCCTCCTTTGCAGGGGAAGGGGGGCTAGGAGGGGTGCCGTGCCCCAAGCTCCGAAGCTGGAGGGACAATATGAGAACAGACCTGTAGTCCATCTAATCACGCCATGTGGAAGATGGAGCAAGAATGTTTGCTGCTGCTCCAGAGACTAGGACATGGAGTAATGGATTCAAACTATGAGAAAAGAGATTCCACCCAAACATTAGGAAGAACTTCCTGAGAGTAAGGGCTGTTTGACAGTGGAATACACTGTCTTGGAGTGTGGGGGAGTCTCCTTCCCTGGAGGTTTTGATAGCAGAGTCAGAAGTGATTTTATTCCATTTCTGATCTTGCCTTTAAATAAAGATGGAACTATGTTTTATTTCTGTGTAAGTTAGGTAGGAGCACACTGTATTAGGCAGAAAGTAGGAATTATAGCTATCTTTTGTATTTGTGTCTGCATGGAACCTCCTCTGCTCAAGGCAGGAATCCACCCCTGCTCCACCTGGGCATGTCCCTTTCATTCACGAAAAGCATGGATGGATGTTGACAAAAGGGACCCCGGAAGAAGCGCCTCAATCTGCCTAATCCCACCAGCAGGCAGATAAGGGTGCCATCATCGTTAAGTTTCATTTCCTGACCCCAAGCACCCAAAGGACTCTTTTCTGTTTTTCCCGCCAGTGCCTACGTCATCGCCTCGCCCTGCCTCTGCTGCGAAATTCAAGAAGGAAGCTGGGAACTGCCCACTGGACTCTGATTGGTTCCTATGTACTTGTAGATGTATGATTGGTTGTTATGTATTTTGTGAATGAATGGTTGTAGGCTGTCCTGTATTCCCCTGGACTCTCGGGCGAGAGAAAGTGTATATAAGTTATTGTAAAGCTGCTAGGCAGCACAGTTGCTGTGCTGTGGAGGTGCTGACATGTAGGTCAGCCCCTCAATAAAACCTTTTATTATTTCACTATACTCGCTGTGTTGGGTCCCGTTTCTGTTCCTCTGCGCTGCCGAGAGCTGGTTGGTCTGGAGCTATTAAAAGTTACCAGGCAGTGCAGTAACACTTTTTAAACAGAGGTTGGATGGCCATCTACCAGGAGTGTTTTGATTGTATGTTCCTGCATGGGCAGGTGGTTGAACTGAATGGCCTTGTGGTCTCTTCCAACTCTTATGATTCTATGATTAATCCAGCATCCGTTCTCACACAGTGGCCAGCCAGTTCCTCCAGGGAGGGAGTGCAGCCCAGCACAATGAATCTGGCAGCAGGCTGAGTGACCATGGAAGGGCCCTGGGGCAGGGATGTCGGCTGCCTTCCCTTGCAAATGTCTTTTGATGCCCCTGGCACTCCCCCTCCATCCTCCAGCACCCTAGGCAATTTCCTACATCTGTCTAAGAGTGGGCCACCAGTGAGTAAAAGGACCTCTGATTGACCTCTTCTGCTCTCATGAGTTTAGCGGAGGGCCAGCCGCCTCCTCCCACACTACAACTTTCTGGTTAAACGGTTTTTGAAATATTTGCTTGGTTTTGTATCTTCCTGCTGCAAGATTGTTATCTCTATGGAGCATGTCTGATTTTTCTCTAGATGGATGGTCGAGTTTTTTTGAGCCTGCCGGATGGAGCACTTAACTCTGACAGCAATATTTTTTTAGGCGTTCTAAAAGAGGATCAGTGACTTCGTGGCCTTATGCTGTGACCCGCCTTATCTAGTTCTCTGCAAGATAAGGTAGCCTTGCAGTCTTCATTGAAGTTTCCTCTGAAAGTAGCATATATATATTTTTTAAACGAAACTCTATCTCATCACTGGACTTCTTTATAGAGCACAGAAAGCAAGGATGTAAGTGACCTTTGTATTCAGTGAATTGTACCCTGAGAAATATGAGCAAAATTTCCCTGAGCCCCTAGAACAGGGGTCTGCAACCTGCGGCTCTTCAGATGTTCATGGACTACAATTCCCATCAGCCCCTGCCACCATGGCCAATTGGGTCCACCCATCAGCCCCCGCCCTAGAAGCATCTCTGCCCCTCTCTCTTGCCCTTGGAACCATCTGAAAAGACAGGTGGACCCCCTCCCTCCAGAATAATGTGTGAGGTGATGTCAGGGAGGGGAAGTTGGTGAATGAAATCGGTGGAAGTGGGCAAGTATCTCACTTGAACAGAAGCGCCTCCCATTGATGCACAGGAGTGAGAGTTGCCAACTCTGGCTTGGGAGATTCCTGGAGATGGTTGGGGGGCATTGAGTTTGAGAAGGGGAGGGAGCTCAGAAGGGAAGTGGTGCTCTCTGGAGTCTGCCATTTCCACCAGGGATACTCTGTCGTCTGGAGATCAGTTGTAGTGCTGAAAGAGTTCCTACCTGGAGGCTGTGAACCCCCCATTTTATAAAGTGGGGTGGGTGCACCCATAGGAATAAAAATCACCACTCCCTTCCTTTCCCAAACTCTACCTTCTCTGACTCTCCTGGAATTTCCCGAGCTGGAGGGAACCCCAAGCTCACTGGATCTGACTCATGGGATGGGTGCTACCTTCCTATAAAAGCAGGATATTGGAGACATATATATTTTGCTTTGGTTGTTCGTGGGATATTGTGGTGCCAAAGGAGATGAATTACTTGAACACTATTGAATGGTCCATATATTGTATTGCAACAACTTGACAAGTTGGCCCATGCAATTGTCCTGACATGGTAGAGGTGGAGAGTGAAGGAGAAGCCTCGCTGGGTAATTTGCTTGAGACAACCTGATGTGAAAGCAAGGTTCAAACTGAGGCTTTCCCCATCCAGAGGTTTACATTTTCCAGTGCAATTCTATGCAGTTACTTCACCTTACAGTCCTGTATTTAAAGTGGAGGGAAGGTGGAGGGAATTTATCCACCTCTCACAAGATCCTTTGTAGAGCATCTCCTTCGCATGCAGAAGGTCCAAGGTTCAGTCCCACCTCAGCATGACCACTTGAAAGGCTCAGCTAGGAGGGTGATATTGTTTACTTTTAACACATTTAAAAAGAATGGTGGTGAACGACTTCTTCTTGAGACTATGGATCTCCACCACCACTCGCAGTGGGCAATAGAGACTATGGCAGACCAAGGGTCCAATTTGCTATAAATCAGCTTCATAAATTCTTGCTAGATTACATTCCCTTGCTATCTCGCTTTGGTCCACACATGCAGGCCCCAGATTGAAGAGTATCCCACTAGCCCTCCAAGGAATGCAGGGTGGGATATATGGTTCCACCTTCCCTCTACTTTATCCTCACAACAACCCTACAAGAGGGGTTAGGCTTTGAGAATGCCTGGTCCAAGATCACCTAGGCCAGTGGTGGCTGATGGGAATTGTAGTCCGTAACATCTGGAGTGCCAAAGGTTGGCCACCACGGACCTAGGGACTGCCATGATAGGAGGGGAATTTGATTGGAGGCCTCCCCAGGTCTAATCTGACACTCTACTCACTACCCCACATGCTTCTCTCTTCACTGGTGTTCTTCAAGAAGTCTTTTATGTACAGAGGCAGACTGGCCATTTAAATTACAGGGGAAGTTTTTGGCAGACTGCTGTGTAGAATGGGAGGTTGTCCATAAACTGCTTGACTCAGAACTTTCCACAGCAGCTATAATGGCAGCTCACCAGTTCCCCCCTCCTGCTAGTTTGCATCACCACAGGGCAGCTCCGTCAGTCCCGGTCCATTTTAACTCCGCAGGCCTGCCCCTGCTGAGGGACCGCAGTCATACAATCCACCTTCCCCCTGGCTGTAAGGAAAGGAGGGTTAAGGATGAGTCGGTCTTAATTTAAAAGCCGATCATAAATTACGTTTATAGAGTGCAGGAGTTTTAATCTGCAAGCTAATGTTATCGGTTAACTTGACAAACAGTGGATATTTTACAATCAAAATAAATCCAAGCGAGCAAGCCTGGAGCAATGCAGGCTTAGATTATGAGGGTTGTTTGTTTTTTTTTGCAACCGTAGCATTTAAGTATAGCATTCCCCACTTATGAATAGTTGTTGCTCACACGAAGGCCAGCTTGACCTTGGCAATTTGGTCTCTGTCATGGCCAAGGAGTGAGAAACATCACCTTTCCATGCCATGGCAATTAAATGGCAGAGGTGTTCTCTAGGTGGGAGGGGCAGCATGTTCTTTGCTGAGCTTGCTGGAAGGTTCTGGGTTTAGCATCAGGCACATGGCCAATTCCCCTGTGTGCGAATGTTCAGTACACCCCTGGAAGAAGAGGGGTCACAGTGCTACCATTCCCCCATGTTGTGTACAGAGTTTGGTCCCAGATGTTCCTGGCAGCTGTTCTTAAGAACATAAGAAAGATCCTGCTGGATCAGACCAGAGCCCATCTAGTCCAGCACTCTGCTATTCGCAGTGGTTCACCAGGTGCCTTTGGGAGGATGTGAAAGCAATGGCCTTCTGCTGCTGCTGCTGCTGCTGCTGCTCCTGAGCACCTGGTCTGCTAAGGCATTTGCAATCTCAGATCATGGAGGATCAAGATTGGTAGCCATAGATCGACTTCTCCTCCATAAATCTGTCCAAGCCCCTTTTAAAGCTAAGTTCTTCTTGAACTATAAAGCTTTTAAAGCTATGTTCTTCTTCAACTATAACAGTAATTCTCAGTTTAGATTCCGGATGGGCACATCCTGTCTATTTAGATATTTCTACCCCCATTTTTTCTCTGCAGTGTGGCTCCAAAGCAGTTTACAACAGTGTTCCCTTCTCCATTTTAGTCATGACATTAAGTCTGTGTGGAAAGTTTGCTTGAGAAGGAGTGATGGGTGCAAGAACATCTAGCACATGTCCCTAGCGGAGTGGAGGTTTGAAAGTTGGTGCTCCCACACTTTGTTCCAGTGCTCTAATCCCATATGATGGTGGTCTTCTACATCCTATAAGCTTATAATATCATCCCCTTAAAGAATTGGGAATTGTGGTTCAGAGAAGTCACCAAGCGTTCCACCAAAATGCTCACAGCAGCCTAATGAAAGCAGAACAAGGATGACCGGCTTCAGTAATCCTGGGAACCACTCCATTAATTAGATCGTGCGGTGGGATAAGGGAAGTATGTTTTGGGGCACAGATTGACGCTTCTTGAGGCATCCTGCTTTGCAGTGAATGCTGGCGCCATCTAGCTTTCTGGGTGAAGAAATGCACACGGGCAGGCACAGCACTTTCAAAAAGTGTACATTTTTCTTTATAAGAACATAAGAACTAGCCTGCTGGATCAGACCAGAGTCCATCTAGTCCAGCACTCTGCTACTCGCAGTGGCCCACCAGGTGCCTTTGGGAGCTCACATGCAGGATGTGAAAGCAATGGCCTTCTGCTGCTGCTGCTCCCGAGCACCTGGTCTGCTAAAGCATTTGCAATCTCAGATCAAGGAGGATCAAGATTGGTAGCCTGCACATATCCTGACCTCAGCATAGCGACCATGAGGCAGCTTCCCACAATAATGAAATGATATTTCCTAAGCCATCCTTCATTAAATCAAATGATGAACCACTTAAAAACTGGCAAGCATTCTTGATATTGGAGTTGCAGCTTCAATTACCCTTTCCCATGGAAATATAAAAGGAAAAAATACTTTGACCTAACTTTAAGCTATGACAGAAATCACAACACAGTCCTAAACATCATTTCTCAGTTGGTTCTGTCCAAAGATGATCAAATCATTCCTATTCCTGCCCTATGAAAAGAAGCTTCTGCCCTCACTTTGAGAAATCTGGGGTCCCAGCACTACCTAAGTGTCATGAAAAACTGTTGCCAATCTCCAGGTGGGGCCTGTAGATTTCCCAAAATTACAACTCCTCTCCAGACCACAAAGATCAGACCTCCTGGGGGAAATTGCATCTTTGGAGCGAAAACTCTATGGCATTATAACCCGCTGAGATCCCTCCTCTTCTCAAATCTTGTCTTCCTCAGCTCCACCCCATGAATTTCCCAGTAGGCCACTGGCAATCCCAGCCCTACCTCCTACTTGACAAACTGCACAGTGAGCAAAAAAAAAAAATGGCCCTGGCATCAAAATGAGAGTTTTGAGCAGGAACCTGAAGTGACCGGGGGCCAGAGATTAACATTCCTTTGAAAGGCCCCCTCTCTGCTCCCCCCTGTTGTAGTTCAGCTGTTACACGCCATGCTTGCAAACATATCGATGTCCATTGCTGTGGGCCCCAGTGGGAAATTCATGCCTTATCTGAGATATTAGTTGTTGCATGTTACTTCTCTGCGGGGAAGAGCTCTCACCCCTTGCTGTTCCAATTTGTTTGCATCTGTGTTGTTTTAATGTAGCATGAATGTGACAGGCAAGTAACCTCAGCCAACAACTGTTACCAGGAATAATAGTCTTTCCTTCTTCCCTGCTGGTAAAGCAATTGCAACCCTAGGGCTTCAGCCATTCAAACCACTCGCTATTGCATGACAATCTAATTGAGGCCAGACTATTTGCTAGATTTTGGGCGATGCCCCTCCAAGACACTTGTTTGTGACAAATATATAGATAAACAGTTGGCAACCAAAGTTCCCTGGTATTAGCATAGCCTCTCCCCCTTCCCCCCCCCCCCCGCCCATTAAACAGTCCAGTTCCTTTCTCCCAAGTGGAGGCGGGGGCTCTTTAAGCCCTCCATTTCAAGTGAACGGCAACAGAGACTTGAACTGAACAGTCCATCTATCACAGGAGGGTCCAAGGTTCAGTGGCAGGCCATCTACTTTAATTGCAGACGGGTGCAGGTTCAGTCTACAGCATCTGGAAGCAGCAGGTGATACAAAAGACCTCTTCCTGAGATCCTGGAGAGATGCTGCCAATCAGAGTGGAGAAGACTTGACCTTGTCAAGGCAATGATCTGATTCAGCATAAAGCAGCTGTACGGTCTGCTATCTTGTTCATCACTCCGATAGGGCAAAAAGGGGGCAAAATCACTCTCAAACTTAGGATTTTAAAACTTTAAACCACATAATGAGAACCATGCTCTGACCTAGATGGCCCAGGTTAGGATAGCCTTATCAGATCTCACAAGCTAAACAAGTTCAGCCCCAGGTAGTACTTGGATGTGAGACCATCAAGGATGTCCAGGGACGCTACAGGGATGCAGGAGACAAATGGATATTCCAGCTTGGAAGTGGAGTCAAAGTCTGTGTCGTATGTATGTATGTATGTATGTATGTATGTATGTATGTATGTATGTATGTATGTATGTATGTATGTATGTATGTAATCACACTTATAGACCACCCTCCCCCGAAAGGCTCAGGGCAGTGAACCACAATAAAAACACACTTCCCAGTTATTAAAATCAAATGATAAAAGCAATTCACATATATAGAACATTACAATGAATTTCCACATCGTATCAACTTTAACTTCCTCAGCCCAACTGGCCAAATGCCTGGCGGAACAGGTCAGTCTTGCAGGCCCTGCGGAAACTTTGTAAGTTCCGCAGGCCCCTGGTCTCCTTTGGTCTCAAGTTGGGGCCAGGGCCGTAGAGGCCAGCCGGATATCACAGACTAAGAGCAGCAGTGGCGTAGTGGTTAAAAGCAGCTGCACTCTAATCTGGAGAACCGGGTTTGATTCCCCGCTCTGCTGCTTGAGCTGTGGAGGCTTACCTGGGGAACTAGATTAGCCTGTGCACTCCAGCACACGCCAGCTGGGTGACCTTGGGCTAGTCACAGCTCTTCGGAGCTCTCTCAGCCCCACCCACCTCAAAGGGTGTTTGTTGTAGGGGTGAGGAAGGGAAAGGAGATTGTAAGCTGCTTTGAGTCTCCTATAGGAGAGGAAGGGGGGATATAAATCCAAACCCTTCTTCTTCTTCTAAGCTACTGCTGAGGAAGTGCTCAATTTGAATCTCACCTCTGCCATGAACTTACGAGGCATCCTTAGGCAAGCCACGCTCTCGCTCTGGTTTACCCTCATCATCTGCAACATGGAGAACGGCCAAAGGTCCACCTGGATCAGAAACTTAGTTTCCACCTGTGATCAAATGTTTTTAGAACCCCATTAGCCAACAGCTCGCTATCCCACTTGCTCACCAGCATTTGGAGGTACACTGCCTCTGAACATGGAAGTTCCAGGTACCTATTAAGACTAATTGCTGTTGATAGAATGGATTTCCTTGATCCCCCTTTAGAGCTCACTAAGATGGTGGAGAAAACTACAGCTCAACCTTGGTGGCTTGTTGTTAGGACCACGTGATGCATGTGAAAGTGCTTTGAACACTCTGGACATATTATTTTAAAACGCTAAAGGTTCTGTGAAAATATCTCACGTGTGCTGCATGCCGTAGAATTTTGTTACTGGCTGGCTCCATGGGAGACATGCTGGCTTAGTAATCTTCTTGGCCCTGTAACGATGTGAAAGCTTGAAACCACATATTTCTCTCTCTCTCTCTCTCTGCCTCATTTTTTTGCCCTGCAGTTAGTAATGAATGGCATCTAGGAGGGAAAGGAGATATTGAAAAATGAAGCAATCAATTACTGATGGAGCCCAGCTTCTGCTGCCTCCTCTCCACTAAAGGATCTTCGTGGCCTTGACAGCAACTGTTATAAATTATAGCCTAGAAATTGTAAATATTAAAAGAAGGGAGAGGAAAATGAGTAGTTATTAGCCAAGCAATTAATAAAAGACCTGTACACATGTCACTGCTGCATCTGCAAGGCATCCAGGGAGAGAAAAACTTGATAAGACAAGCGCTTAAAGGGCCCTCTTCCAGCCTCTCTGCCGCAATTCCTTTGGGCTTCATTTCTCATTCTCCATCTTGATTTATCTTGTGCCTGTGTGTTCCTTGATGGCTGCCCATTTCCAGCAAAACCAGCTCCTATGAAGGCCAAATATGCTGACTGACGGATGGAAAAAAACTGAACTTGTTTATTTGCAAATAGGCTCAGGAATCTGCTGCTTGACACAATCATGGCCACCTGGAAGGGGAAAGTTGGGTGCATCTACCTCACAAATACATTTTCTCACAAGTAGTGCCTCTCGCTTTCCATGTCAAATGTCCTGCTCAAAGAGAACAGTGTGCCATACAATGTCTGGCCAGGCACCGAAACGAGGATATAAAGTTAAGATGCATCTTTCAAAAAAATTAGTAGGGGACATATTTAATTTACATCTAAGGGTTCTGGTCTTGGATGTCTGTCATGGAAGCCGGTTTCCACACATGCATCAGCTGCAGAAACATTCTCAGTCATAATTTGTTATCTATAGGTTGAGAAGGTATTATGAGTATACAGAAACAAGCACATAGCCTTATCTGAACCCATGGCAATAGATGTCCCTCTTCCCCAATGGAGTACTGAATTATGATTACCCCAGCTCTTTGTAAGTAGGGCAGATTAAAGATGTGATAAATAGGAACTAGTATTGTCGAAGGCTTTCATGGCTGGAATCACTGGGGTGTTGTGTGGTTTCCAGGCTGAATGGCCTTGTTCTAGTAGCATTTTCTCCTGACGTTTCACTTGCATCTGTGGCTGGCATCTTCAGAGGATCCTCAGGAATGGGGGAGGGGGATGGAAATGCGCTCATGATTGGTTGCAGGTTTTTGTGGGCCCTGCACAACTGAGTATAACCTTTTCTGTACCTGACATGGAACCCTCCCCTTCCTCCCCTGCTGACCACACGCCTTGAAGTTCAGGGGAAGAGAACCAGCAGCCTTTGTTATCCTTGCTCCAGTGTCGGTGACTCTCCAGACAGCCCTCGAACCTCAGCAACTGTCCTGCCTCACTGACTGCTGATGCAAGCCACGCCCACTCAGGAGAGAGCAGCACAGAAATGCATGCCAAAAGCTAAAACACTAAAACAGGATTTTCATTCTGTATCGAGTGCCTTGAATCTGTAAAGCACCTCCGACTAATCCTGATACCCTGGAGCTAAACACAATACTCACACCAAGACATTATTTATTAAAATAGGGCTTTTTATTTGTTCAGCTATGAGCAGGCCTCCAAGTTTTTTTTTTATAAACAACAATCACCATTTAAAAGCTGAAAATGGTAAGGAAATGAAAAGAGAAATGCAGTCCAGACTAAAGCAAGACATGTCTTAAAAATATTATTGACCATTTGCTGTGAACGGAAAAACAATGCTTTAAAACCTCTCCAGCATTTCAGACAGGAAAGGGGAGGAAAGACAAAACAGGAAATGCAATCGATAGGCACTCCTGGCCGCCATGGCTTTTCCATCACGTCCCAAATATTCAAAAGGTCTGGGGGCATTTTGAAAATGTGCGTGCGCATTTGGAACCAAACTTCAGAAGCCCTTTGACAGCGATGTGTCTAATCTCCAAGCTGCAGGCATCAATAACGACCTGGCCCCTGGGGGCTCCTCCTCTGTTTGCAGAGGCAAGACTCCTGAGAAGGGGAAACCACATTTTCTTGATTGAGGCTCCTGCATCTTTTACAGGACAATGGGGAAAAAACCACTTAACTGGAGCTGCTTGTGAAGCTTCACATAGCTTCAAGATGGTGAAAGCGGCTCCGGCTGAACTATACCTGGGAGTGCAGAGGCCCAGAAGTCTCTGCTAGTAAAGCAGAGGGCAACAGTGTGGTGATTTCTTGCAAAAGGAAGATGATCAGCTGTACAAGGTTTTTCCCTGGCAGTGGGTGTTCTTCTGTCTCGGCCCAGACTAAGGACAGTTTCCATCCATGTTGGTTTTTCCTCCTCTTTTAAGAGGAGAGACTTTAGCACAGACAGTCTTAGAATTTCTGCAGAAATTTGAGGATCAAGTCCTGCAGCTTAACCCTTAACGCCTCATCATCGCTTTCACACATGATGTGGGTGGAATCCTCCTCAATCCGAATGAGTGTTTCTACGTCTTGAAACAGCACGATGTGTCCCTTTGGGGTGTCTTCTACCTTTACGTCACTGAAGCCATGCTGCGGGAGCAAGAGAGCGGAAAGGTTACTGGCACACGGGAGACCAAGTTGACCAGATGCCCTAATCTGGATGCCCGCCTAGTTGGTAAGCACAGTGCCAAGGAATATACCCGCAAGGCTTCCCAATTCCTTTGGGTCGGTCCCCACGAAGTTGGAAAACTCTGTGGCCATCTCAAGTCTCTGCTCAGTGAGGGGGGGCCTTTCCTTTGCTCCCCGGGGGTTCCAAAACTAACTGGGTAACTGCCACCACCAATAACTCAAAACAAAATTATCCGCTAAAACAGAATCAGATGTCTAGCACTCTGTACCTTCATTGCCATTTAGAAGATCTGCCTACCGTAGTTGCCCTGCTTCCCCGCTTGTTACTACAAGCTGGCATGGGACAATTTATCTGAAGCTAGATGAGTTGCAATCTGAAAAATTTATCAGAAGCTAGATGAGTGGCAATCTGAAAAAGGGCCTTCTCAGCAGTGATGCCAAAACTTTGGAACTCCCTCCTCTAGAAGAGTCATCTGTCATTATCTTCCACCAGTAGCTGAAGACTGTTTTTGTTTTGTTTGCCATACCCCCAGTAACTATTATTGGCCACTCTCCATGGCTTCAGTGATATCTGTTTTTGTGTTTACTGAATTATTTTACATATACTTTGTTTTAATGCTGTTTTAATGTCTTGATGTGTGCCGCCCTGGAAAATCACATTTGGGTGGAAAGGCAACACAGGAGATGAGTTAAATAAATAAAATAAAACTTCACAATTTCAAGCTATTGTGCTCCACAGGTGGTGAGCCTGCCCACTGCCTTTCCGTTACCACACTTCAGATAGCAAGATCAAATAGGTGTGGTGCGTTTCCAGAGATCAGAGCTCTCATGACATAAGAAAATTTAATTTAAAAAATTAAAAGAATACAAATCGTGTCTTCAAGCATTCAGACTGAGCAAGGATAGGAAGAAAAGGTGAAAACACACAGTTCTCTTTTCCTCCATTCAAATTTTACCCTGCACAATAAATCCAACTCTTTCTTCTTCTATACTGGAGAATTTTTGGGTGGAGGGCATTTCTCCACACAGATGCTTTTTCATGATCAAAGGTGTCTGTCTGTCTGCCTGCCTGCCTGCCTGTGTACACATGTGCCTCCTAAGAGTTGCACCTTTGTCATTGAAGTCAGTGGCCTTGGAAGGGTATAACTGCTTACAGGACACTGCATTTGTACAGGGTTATAATGCTTAATTAACCAACTAATTTTAAAAGGTGCTACTGAATGCTCTGGCAGCAGTAGATGTACATATACATAAGTTTAAGTGCTTAGAAATTCCTATTTGGCAGGCATGTTGGTGTAGAGGAAACATTCCTCAACTAATAGTATTGTTATAAGAATATAATTTTACTCTCAGTTGCAAGCTAGGAGTTTGCAATTTGGATTTCTCCTCCTCCTCCAGAATCTGATTGCTTCTTTTTTCTCTTCATTGTCATCCCTCTTCTTTAGCTGTTTTAAAATAGTCTCCTGATTTATCGTATCGTCCCTGTGGAGCTGTCCTAATCCTTGTTGATTTACAGACCTTGTTATGTACACTTTAAAAACCTTAAAAATGAAAGAGGTTTGCAGAAAAAGCACTACAGGCATCCCTCCTCCTCTCTCACTTGGGATTCGGTGCTGCTATACAGAGACATGCATCATATACAGACAAAGACAGAACGCCGTGGTATGTGTATGCAAATGTATGCAGACCTGCTTGATGAGCCAATTAGTTGCCCAAAATGCTTTGTTTTAAACCACGATTTCTTTAATGCCCATTCCAAACATTTTCAGCATCTTCCCAAGAGGTTAATCACACTAAGAAACAGATGTGGCAAAAGGGTGTGGAAATGAAGGTAAAAGGGAGGGGGTATAAAAGTTGGTTTAATTCACAGGGGTTCCCGTCGAGTCCTGTAGGGCAATGCAAATAGGGCTGCCTAAAAATTAGATACTGGGACTTCAGGGGCAAATGTAGCCCCTTCTGAATTCTGCCTCAGTCAGGCAGTACTTCCTCCTACATAGTTGGATTCCAGGCACCCCATGGGAAGAAAAACAGAGGGCTACATGTTGGGCTAAAACTTATTATCGCTGCCGGGAGTAGATTGAGAAGAAGGGTGGGGGAAATCCCCTTTGCACAATATACAGTATCTCCCTCTGTGTGCGCACACCTTTCCACTAACTATGGCAGGCATTTTGCTATCCTTATTTTAAGTCCCCACAATACTGACTCCTTCCAGTCTGTGCAGCAGTCCTGTTCTGGCTAAAACATGCAAAGAATCCTTGGCTAGCTCTGCATGACTTGCAATCAAAAAGCTTTGCATACTGTTAACACCCACAGCGGCAGAATCGCTGCACTTTATTTTGAAACCTCGTGGTTCTGTTCCAACATGTATTATTTCCAGTTTAAGAAAGCTTTCAAGAACCCCAGATATCCTACCCGGAGACCCCTTGCTTGTCCAGCAAACATACATAGCCATAGCCTGCCCCTCCCCCCCAGCCTTCCTGCAGTGTCTTTAAAAGGAGCTCCACTGGGACAAACTGCTTGGACCTCTGTTACCTTCTCCAGAGTTTGTACCAACTGGTCCACCGGAATGGAGCCGCTGAGCAGAGGCTTGATGGCTCTCAGTTCCGGCACGTCATCTGTCACCCTCTTCCTTTTCTTGCCAGTCTGGGGCTGAGGCAGCTTTGGAGGGAGCTACCAGCCAACATGGATTTGACAAAGAGAGAAAGGTAAGGAGAGTAGTTAGAAGGAACATTGGGGGGCTTGTTGTGGTTTGAAGGCACATCATTCAGACTGTTTGCAGAAGTTGGGCACTGTTCAGAGATGTCCTGCTCTCTCTATCACAGGGGCAGAGCGAGGGGGAACTGCGTCTAGGATGTGTGCGTGCCCTGTGCCCCTGCCATAGCATTGCGCGCCCCCGTCCCGGAACACCCCGGCCATGACCCCTTCCCGTGGGTGCTACGCCACTGCTCTATCATAGTAGAACAGCCGGACTGAGGAGGTAAGAAAGGCTTCCATATTCTATTGCTTCACAGAATGGGGAGAACGCAACCGCTCAGGAGGCCTTTTCACAAAGGAAACAGGGACGTCATAGGGTGGAATTTAGGTAACAGGTTTTAATCTGGTTGTCTGAAATTTTAGGCAGTTTTCTTTCCTTCCTCCTTTTATACTACATTGTTTACAGGATGTGTTATACTGTCTGCACTTCAGCCTTCACTAATTGTGAAACCCTGTTTCTGGATCATTTTTTTCCCACTTGCGCAATTCAGTTTATGCTTATTGTATGACACTGTTGCTATTTCACTGTTCTTTAATTTGCATAATTCAGCACTGTTATCCAGTTTTACGGCATCTTTAATTGTATGAACTATATTGTCTTTTTCGTTGTCTTTTATAAATCTATTCTGTTCCTTAAGTCTTGACAAGACAGACATATGGGAGACAAAGTTAGTTAATAAAGAGTGAGTTCCATGGCAGAAGAAAGCCTGGGTGTAGACGTGAGAGAGAGTGAAAAGGTCTCCTGGTGCTAACTTCGCAAAGGGGCAGCTGTCTTCTTGTGGACCGCTCCTTCGTCCTGCCACTAAGCCAGGGGCTGGGGATCACTAGTACAGGCAACACTGCAAGCAGAGGGTATGAAGTCATGGACTGGGGCACTCATGCTCGTAGGCAGCCTCACGCTCTGTTCAAATGATGGTGCTGCTTAGATAAATCCTCTCCACTGGCAGAAATGGATAAATTCCAACTGGTGGAAATGCCCCCAGACTCAGAGTCAAAGCCTCCACTGCTGCTGTGGTAAATACATCTCCCAGCAGCCCCAACAACACAAGACTAGTGGCCTCCTGAGAAACAACACAGGGCCCTCACCTGGCACAGCAGAAAGAGACAGCTGGGAATGGCCCAGAGAGGACAACAGCCCCACAGCCAGAGAAGAAGCCAGCAGGACAACAAAAGCCTCCTCAGGGACAAGAAAGTCCAAAAGAGGCCTGGCCTCAGGAGGGACTGGAAAATGTAGGGATAGAGATAAAGGCTGGCAGCCTATCCCTCCCATGCTGTAGCATAACCAATAGGGCAGAAGGAAGGTGGCTTGGGGTGGTAGTGGTGGGAAAAGTTATCCAGCAGTCCAGTAGGAGTGACGGGGAGGAGCAATTCTCTCCAAAGGGGACTCGGTAAGACTAGGAAGGGGCGGGGCTATTTGGAACTTTAAAAGCAAGTCCCTGGGAAAGCCCAAAGAAGAGACATGAATGTAGCTACCATGCAGCAGGAACTCTGGTTCTAATGAAAGAACAGAATGGCCCAACCCCCTTCCCTTTTCCATTTGGAGGCCCTTGGGGTGTTTCCTAGCACTGTTATTGGATGACCTTTAAAGCTGGATATTGAGGTTGCAGGTTCCTCCCACTCACCTCCTGCACATAGTTGGACTGTAGGCCATCAATTCTTGTTCAACTGGATCCATTGCCATTTTGTTTGTGGTCTCAACTCAAGGGGAATAGCTATGCCCTGTCACTCTCTAGGTGTTTTCTTTCCCAATATAAGTCACTTTGCTCATTAAGATTCTGTTCCGGCTGATCCTATGAAATATTCTCTCCATTTCGTTTTGTTCACCCTTTGGAGCCTTTAATTTTTGTCAAATGTTTAGGTTTCAAGTAATTGGACAACTGATGCTGGTTTTCATCGAAATTATGGCTTTATTTTTCATATTTGTTCACCTGTTTAAAAGCAGTGGTGATTTTATGCATTTGGGAGGAAAGTTTTATGTCTTTTTCAGTAACCCCCAGTGCTTGCTCACTGCTTTATTTGCTTCTCCTGCTCAAAAACTGACCTACTAATGTAGTAAATATCGGGATGATGCAACATCACCCCATGGATTGGTAATGACCAGGTGCTTGCACTGGGGACTACCTGGGGACTATCAAACAATTTAGAACATAGGTGTCAAACTCGGGCCCCTCCAGATGTTATGGACTACAGTTCCCACCATCCCCTGCCAGCATCATGCTGGCAGGGGATGATGGGAACTGTAGTCCATAACATCTGGAGGGCCACGAGTTTGACCCCTATGATTTAGAACAACAGCAAGGCCCATGACCCAGGGAGAGGAACCTTAGGAATTTATCAGCAGCCTGCCAGTCCCTGGAGGAACTCACCTTGCCCCCACAATCCAAAGATCCTGGCCCAAAAAAGGACTGTTAAAGGCATTTCATTGGAGTTCCAGGAGAAAGCTTGATAGTTAGGAAACCACCAAGGTCCAAGAGCGTCATCTCCCTCCCCCCATGAGAACCCCACCCCACAAATACCACATCCTACCTGAAGTACATGCTTGTTGTCTTTAGTATGCAAAACAGCAGTAACGGTTGCTAGGGAAATGCCTGGCTTCATCTCTGTGGGCACCAGTGAATCCGCAAGCTAAAGCAAAACAGATGGTACAGCTTTGTAAAAAAAAAAAAGAATCAATAAGCAAATTTAGCAACTTGGTTGGATTATTCTTGGGAGATTTTCAGAGAGGCTGGTAAAATGGACAATCACATATTCACCTGCAAAGCAACAAGCCCTTACAAAGATCTTCACCCGAGAGCTTATTTGCACAAAGTGCAGATTCGGAAGTTAGGGTGCAAAGTCAACGTTAGCCTCAGACACATCACCCCCCACCCCATGGCATTAAAACAGAACAAAACTAAATCCTGAGAGTTTTACCCACCGGTAATAACATCCCTGCTGTTCAAAGCAACAGAAGAGAACTGTGACACCTCAAAGACTAACAGATTTATTGCACTATTGGCCCTTGGAGACTTCAGGCAGCTTTGTCAAATGCATACGAGTGTTTTCCTGTGGTGACAGATAATATGCACGTGAAATTCTGAACAGCAGCATAAAATGCAAGAGGCTATTGCTCTGCAGAACTCCAAATATATACCAGAAGAGAAGTGAGCCATATTTATAGCAGTGGTCACTGTTGTCCCGCTGGCCCTAAGCACACGCTCCAGAAAGCAAACCCTCGTCTCCCAAAGGAAAGGGCAAACTGTCAAAACTAGGGTATTATTTCTTCTGGCAAATCAGAACCCAGCTTCTGCAGAATTAGTTCCTACAGAATGCTGCGAGGCTCCCCCAGGCTAGCCTATTCAAGCTCTGATATTTTAAAAGGTAAAGTTTCCCCTTCAGTCGTGTCCAACCCTGGGGTAACACTGCGAGCAGTGATTTTATAGGCAAGCCATTTTTGTGGGTAGTTTGCCATTGCTTTCTCCGGCTATTCTATTCTTTACCCCCTAGCTAGGTACTCATTTACCGACCAAGAAATGGATGGATGGCTGAGTTGACCATGAGCCAGCTGCCAGGATATCTGACCCACAGGGGGCTTGAACTCCTGACCGTGTGAGTAGCAGTGCAAGCACTTAACCACTACGCCACGTGGCTCTCTTCTGATATTTTAAGGTAAAGTTTCCCCTTCAGTCGTGTCCGACCCTGGAGTACCACTGCAAGCAGTGATTTCATAGGCAAGCCATTTTTGTGGGGTAGCTTGCCATTGCTTTCCCCATATGATATTTTAGATTGTTTTAAATATTTTATGCTTTTGTACTATTTTTATTATCTGCCAATACAGGCTTTGTTTGTTGTTGTTGCTGCAGAAAGCAACCCCGATGCTCCCCTGCAACTTGGCATTGCAGGAAAAGGTTATTTCATTTTTAGTCTGCCATTTCTCCAAGGAGCTGAGAAAAACATACATGGCCCCTTCCCTCCTGTGTTGACCTCACGACCACCTTGTATGGTTGGCCATGTTGGCCCAGAGTCACCCAGTAAGCATCATGGAAGAGCAGGGATTTGAACCCGGCATTCGAACTGCTACGTCACATTGCTTCTCTTGTTTGTGCTAGACGAGCCCATTTTGTCAGAGTTTCCCATCTGCCACGTCAAATCTTTTCCCTGAAGACCAACCCCGATCAATAAGTTTCCACAAATCCTCAAGTTCCCCCACAAAAGAGCTGGAAACCCGCTGGATTAAAAGACACAGACGCACAGCCTGACAAACTTGGATAACTTTCTGCTCCTTCCCAACTGCAGGGCTCCTGTGGCAGGGCTAAGTACTGGGTAGCAAAATCTAAATCCAGTTGGCAGAGCAAGAAATCAACTCCAGCTTCCTGACACAGTGATAAAGAAAGAAGCCACTGAGGAACGGCCTTGAGGAGCGCAGTCAATAAAAAATGAGGTGCCCCCTCAAGGCCTCGCACGGGCTTGCATCCCTATAAATAAATCTGTTAACGGCCAGGAAGGCTCTTTCTCCAAGAAAGAGAATAAAACACAGATGGCTTCCTGTTATATTTCATTTCTGTGGAGGAGGAGATTTACTTAGGCCTTGTAACTCTTGGCTTGCTTCTCCTGCTCTCTTTAAAAACAACCGGCAGCTCTGCTAATTGACTCATCCGAGCTGTGACACAGTAAAATGGCGGAGGGGAAAGAGCGAAGGGAAGCGTTGGCCACAGGTCTGTATTGCCAAGTTCTCCAAGGACAAGACCCAGGTAGCATTTCAAAGTGTCTGTGGAGTTCTATGAGGACCCTGCTTGATCTCAAGCAAACTCCTGCCTCCAAAGTTCTGTACACATGTAGCTTTGTAAGTGACAAAACTTTAGGTGAACGTCAGAACTACATGGCTGGATGAGAACAAGGTCTACTTAGCCCAGCAATCTGGTTCCCAACAGCTACTGCATAGTTGCCTCTCGGAAGCTTGCAGGGCAGGCGGGAGGGTGATGATTTCTCTTTTCTTGTTCCCAGTTACAGCTATTCAAACAGCTGGGGGAATAGTCAGAGTTCTGGACTAGGACTTAGGGAATGCAGAATTAAATCTTGACAGCCACTGGCCAGTCACTTAGTCTCATGGGGTGATTGTGAGAATAGAAAAGAGGGCCATGGATGCTACTTAACAGAGGAAGGATAGGATAAAAATGAAGACCAAAACTGCCTCTCAAGAAGTTCTATATCACTATCACAGCTAACAACCACAATGTCCTATCTGCCAGGAATTTATCTAATTCCCCCTTCCCTCTCCCACTGAACCAGTAAGGGACAGTGCAGGGGACACCAACCGTGCTTAGCCTATGAGTATTTTTGGTCAAGGTTAGTGGAAGTACTGAACTGAATAGCCCAGATTATACAGATTTCAAAAGCTAAGCAGGGTTGACCCAGGTTAGCACTTGGATGGCAGATCACCAAGGAAGTCAACGGTTGCTACAGAGTCAGTCAATGGCAAACCACCTCTGTTTGTCTCTTGCCTCGAAAACCCTATGGGCTCACCATAAATCAACTGCAACCATAGCTCTTTCCACCAAAGCGTCAGTCACCACAAAATGACAGCCATAAGAGCTGGAACCAGTAACAAAATATTGAGAGGTTCGAAGCCATATGTTGCCCTATGATGGAAGCAGCTCTTACAAGTTTCGTAGTAGTTAAGAGTGGCATAGTGGTTAAGAGCAGGTGTACTCTAATCTGGAGGAACCAGGATTGGCCGCAGGATTGGCTCCTCTGCCGCTTTAGCTGAGGAGGCTTATCTGGGGAACCAGATTAGATTGTGACCACAATACATGCCAGCTGGGTGGCCTTGGGCTAGTCACAATTCTTCGGAGCTCTCTCAGCCCCACACACCTTACAGGGTGTTTGTTGGGTGGGGGGAGAGAAAGGAGATTGTAAGCCCCTTTGAGTCCCCTTACAGGAGAGAAAGGGGGCTATAAATCCAAACTCCTCCCCCTCCTCCTCCTCGTCTCCCAAAGGAGAAATGAAACCAACAGGCTTTTCTGAAAAAAAGTTTCAGGCTTAAGCATAAGACAAAGACTAAGCAGGTGCAATAAAATAATAAATCTAGGTTCCTAATTTCACTTACAGACCTGAAGGCAAGGAGGTTACATCGTCAAATCAGCATAAGTAACAAAGCAGCAGGTAGGAGATGCTGCAAACAGTCCCTGGCCTATCATTGGTCCTGATGTTATTATTGGGATGTGCTTGGAAAAACGTGGGCCAGGTGATTATAGGTAAATAAGACCACTGACCCTCTGACCAGCACAAGCCAGAATCAAGAACATGATCCAAAGATGATTCTCAAAGAGAAGCAAGATTCCCTCCTCCCATCTGACACCGCTGAGAGTAGTTGAGCCAGATTGCTTTGAAATCCACAGGTGCAATCTCAAGCTTTTCATCTTAGCTTGGGAACAGCAGAAGAGAAGGAAGCGTTTGATACAGAACTCTCCCCATGCTGCTTTTTAACACCTGGAAGACATATCAAGAAGTGAAGAGTCCTTTCTCCCCTCAGACAATGGAAACAGGACACTGAATGCCAGCAATAGATGGAGAAAGGCTAGGAGCAAAAACTAGCAGACCACAGCCCAGAAAACCCACAACAGCCAAACTGTCTGCCGCTTTAAGTTTATCATATGGTCAAATGCTGATGTTTGAACTGTCAGGTTGATTGATAAAGAAGTGACCATTTCCCTTGACAACGTAACAAAGGTATCATGGCAGAAACTTTCTTCAGCCGCATCATCTTGTCAGGTGCATGAAGGGTTATCCTAAATCGGCAGATGTACATGCATATACGCCCACAGGTACGAACAGAAGGAGCATGGTGATGGAGGGATATTAATACAAGGTCAAATATTCCAAGAGATATGTTGGTTACATTTCTATGCAAAGCCCATATCCATCCATCCATCCATCCATCCATCCATCCATCCATCCATCCATCCATCCATCCATCCATCCATCCATCCATCCATCCATCCATCCATCCATCCATCCATCCATCCATCCATCCATCCATCCATCCATCCATCCATCCATCCATCCATCCATCCATCCATCCATCCATCCATCCATCCATCCATCCATCCATCCATCCATCCATCCATCCATCCATCCATCCATCCATCCATCCATCCATCCATCCATCCATCCATCCATCCATCCATCCATCCATCCATCCATCCATCCATTTTTAGATTTATACCCTGCCCATCCCCGTAGGGCTCAGGGCGGTGAACAACATAATATAACAGTATACATTAAATAGAATACAAACTTGTAAAATAACATACATAAAACTGTAAAATAAAAAAAAGTTTCAGATGGCAACTTAACACATCAACCTAGCATTAGTCAGTTACAATAACAGCAGCACTATGTCAATACATTAACAATTCAATATATTAGCAATATATCAATACATTAACAATACAGCAACAGTAAATCAATATCTCAGCACAGTAACATTATATTAGTAATATGTATCGATACATTAACACTATATGGCAGGAAGTGTGTGTAGACCACTCCCAACTAGAGTGAAACTGGCAAAGTGAAAGAAAGACCATTGCTTCCTGTTGTGAGCCAGTCATTCCTTGTTTCTATTAACGGCCAAATCTAATAATGTTAAAACTAAACATTAATTCCATAAGTAAAAACAGACACCAGCCTGTACAAATCACTATGGCAGCACTCTGATAAGTACTCAAAAACCTGAGGTAGCAGAACTAACATGGGCTCAGGTCTTCGAAGGCCACCATTTCACAACTATTCCACACATGCTGTTGAGACTATACGGCTTCGTCAACAGTACTGTGGGCCTGAAACTGTTCCTGGAGGAGGCACAGAGGTGAAGAGCCCTCCCTCCCCCTCAGGCAACGGAACTTTTTTCCTTTCCAAAAACTGAGGCATGAAATCTTCAGACAACAGATTAGCAGAACAAAGTGGACACCCCCTTCCACAGCAAGCCAAAGGCCTCGGCCTAACTCTGGGCCACCAGACAGATAAGGCTCTTCTTTCACAGCAAAGAGCTGCATTAACATCAGAGGGAGGAAGAGACTTCTGGAGGCTGAACGAGACCTCTGAGCAAAGCCAAAGCTGCGCTTGTTGATTTAAATGGGTTTACCCTAGCATACCAAGAGGCAGAATCTGGCCTGCAGATTAGCAAGGATAACTTTCTAATTCTCCCCTCCCTCGAGGGTGGGAGTGTGGAGATTTTTTTTTATTATAAAAAAGCCTTTCATCACAGACATCATTAAAGTTATTTTGCCAGCTACATAGACTATAATGAGTCTCAAGGGTTTCATAAAAACGTTTAACGAATAAAGCTGCAAACCGCTCTGCCTATTTGTGTAGTTTTGATAAACCCATGAAAGTTAATTTCCCAAGGACACAGTGAAGAGGCCCGCCGTACGTGCCAGGCGGCAAGAGCACAGATCATTCAGCAGCGAGCGCCAAGTTAGGAACGGATGCGCAGATGCAGATAAAACATATGATGGATTCTAGTCCTCGGCTAGATTCTGGGCTACGCTGCCTTTGCTGAGCCTTGGTCTCTCCACCTACCCGCCACCCCAGGGATGCCCCTGATGGTGCCAAATGACAGCATCCCAGACATGGCCTGGCATTGCTGCCCATACCAACATCAGCACATGATGTAAAATGGTGCCCACAGGAATACATTGGGTTTTTTTGCCCTGTTATTTATTTTACACACAGCCTGTGCCTTTTTTCTCCCCCTACAGACCACTGATCTTCTTTCTGTCTGCTCCTTCGTAGCAGCTTTAAAAAAGAAGGGCAGTGGCCCAGTAGCAGAGTGTATTGCTTTTGCACACTGAAGACTGCAAGTGAAATACTGGGCAGCTCCAGTTACAAGGTGGAAACCAAGAGGCGGTTTAGTGTAGTGGATAAGATCTAGCCGGAATCCCTCTTTCTACCATGGAAGTTTGATGGGTGACCTTGGGCCCATCACAATCATTCATCCTGGCCTACTTCACAGGGCTGTCGTGGAAGAATGGAGGAGGGGAGAATGACATTCTAAACCACTTTGAATGAACTGCGGAGAAAAGAGGGATATTAAACAATGTATGCAAAATCTGGATCTGTGGAAGATTTTGCCTGGCAAGCCCTAGCTAGCCAGAAAGCCAGTGCAGTGCGTTGGCTAGCATATCAGACTTTGACCTGGGAGATCTAGAATCAAATCCTCACTAAGCCATCGAACTGAAGAAGAGTTGGATGTACATCCCTCCTTTCTGTCCTGCAAGAGACTCAAAAGGGCTTACAAACTCCTTTCCCTTCCTCCTCACAACAAACACCCTGTGAGGTGAGTGGGGCTGAGAGAGCTACAGGAAGCTGTGACTAGCCCAAGGTCACCCAGCTGGTGTGTGTGGGAGTGCACAGGCTAATCTGAATCCCCAAGCTAAGCCTCCACGGCTCAAGCGGCAGAGCGGGGAATCAAACGCAGTTCCTCCAGATTAGAGTACACCTGCTCTTGCCACTGCTGCTCTCAGACTTAACCCAGCCTCTGTGGTGGGGAGCAAGCAGATTCTTGGAAAGAGGGTGGGATAACAATATATATACAGACTGGCTCACTCTATGCTGAATAAACCAATGGGGTGATTCGGTGTCAAGTAGATCACCCTATACCACACATCCCTTTGTATACTGCCATGTAGATTTGTAAAATGGAACTTTCAGAGGGAACAGTGGCCATTTCCCAAGATTTTAATGCAGAAAGGAGGTTCCAGAGAAGAAACAACGAGCAAGGCTGTATATTTTTCTCCTTGGGCCTAATTTTGTGGGCAAACTGAAATTCTTCCATTGGGAAATTAACCATTTGGTCTCAATCAACACCTAAGACAGAGGTGTCCAACTCTGGCGCCCCAGATGTTCATGGACTACGATTCCCATCAGCCCCTGCCAGCATGGCTGGGGGGGGGGGGGTGGGGGGGGGGGGAGGTTGGGGGGGGGGGGGGTGGGGGGGGGGGGGGGTGGGGGGGGGGGGGGGTGGGGGGGGGGGGGGGTGGGGGGGGGGGGGGGTGGGGGGGGGGGGGGGTGGGGGGGGGGGGGGGTGGGGGGGGGGGGGGGTGGGGGGGGGGGGGGGTGGGGGGGGGGGGGGGTGGGGGGGGGGGGGGGTGGGGGGGGGGGGGGGTGGGGGGGGGGGGGGGTGGGGGGGGGGGGGGGTGGGGGGGGGGGGGGGTGGGGGGGGGGGGGGGTGGGGGGGGGGGGGGGTGGGGGGGGGGGGGGGTGGGGGGGGGGGGGGGTGGGGGGGGGGGGGGGTGGGGGGGGGGGGGGGTGGGGGGGGGGGGGGGTGGGGGGGGGGGGGGGTGGGGGGGGGGGGGGGTGGGGGGGGGGGGGGGTGGGGGGGGGGGGGGGTGGGGGGGGGGGGGGGTGGGGGGGGGGGGGGGTGGGGGGGGGGGGGGGTGGGGGGGGGGGGGGGTGGGGGGGGGGGGGGGTGGGGGGGGGGGGGGGTGGGGGGGGGGGGGGGTGGGGGGGGGGGGGGGTGGGGGGGGGGGGGGGTGGGGGGGGGGGGGGGTGGGGGGGGGGGGGGGTGGGGGGGGGGGGGGGTGGGGGGGGGGGGGGGTGGGGGGGGGGGGGGGTGGGGGGGGGGGGGGGTGGGGGGGGGGGGGGGTGGGGGGGGGGGGGGGTGGGGGGGGGGGGGGGTGGGGGGGGGGGGGGGTGGGGGGGGGGGGGGGTGGGGGGGGGGGGGGGTGGGGGGGGGGGGGGGTGGGGGGGGGGGGGGGTGGGGGGGGGGGGGGGTGGGGGGGGGGGGGGGTGGGGGGGGGGGGGGGTGGGGGGGGGGGGGGGTGGGGGGGGGGGGGGGTGGGGGGGGGGGGGGGTGGGGGGGGGGGGGGGTGGGGGGGGGGGGGGGTGGGGGGGGGGGGGGGTGGGGGGGGGGGGGGGTGGGGGGGGGGGGGGGTGGGGGGGGGGGGGGGTGGGGGGGGGGGGGGGTGGGGGGGGGGGGGGGTGGGGGGGGGGGGGGGTGGGGGGGGGGGGGGGTGGGGGGGGGGGGGGGTGGGGGGGGGGGGGGGTGGGGGGGGGGGGGGGTGGGGGGGGGGGGGGGTGGGGGGGGGGGGGGGTGGGGGGGGGGGGGGGTGGGGGGGGGGGGGGGTGGGGGGGGGGGGGGGTGGGGGGGGGGGGGGGTGGGGGGGGGGGGGGGTGGGGGGGGGGGGGGGTGGGGGGGGGGGGGGGTGGGGGGGGGGGGGGGTGGGGGGGGGGGGGGGTGGGGGGGGGGGGGGGTGGGGGGGGGGGGGGGTGGGGGGGGGGGGGGGTGGGGGGGGGGGGGGGTGGGGGGGGGGGGGGGTGGGGGGGGGGGGGGGTGGGGGGGGGGGGGGGTGGGGGGGGGGGGGGGTGGGGGGGGGGGGGGGTGGGGGGGGGGGGGGGTGGGGGGGGGGGGGGGTGGGGGGGGGGGGGGGTGGGGGGGGGGGGGGGTGGGGGGGGGGGGGGGTGGGGGGGGGGGGGGGTGGGGGGGGGGGGGGGTGGGGGGGGGGGGGGGTGGGGGGGGGGGGGGGTGGGGGGGGGGGGGGGTGGGGGGGGGGGGGGGTGGGGGGGGGGGGGGGTGGGGGGGGGGGGGGGTGGGGGGGGGGGGGGGTGGGGGGGGGGGGGGGTGGGGGGGGGGGGGGGTGGGGGGGGGGGGGGGTGGGGGGGGGGGGGGGTGGGGGGGGGGGGGGGTGGGGGGGGGGGGGGGTGGGGGGGGGGGGGGGTGGGGGGGGGGGGGGGTGGGGGGGGGGGGGGGTGGGGGGGGGGGGGGGTGGGGGGGGGGGGGGGTGGGGGGGGGGGGGGGTGGGGGGGGGGGGGGGTGGGGGGGGGGGGGGGTGGGGGGGGGGGGGGGTGGGGGGGGGGGGGGGTGGGGGGGGGGGGGGGTGGGGGGGGGGGGGGGTGGGGGGGGGGGGGGGTGGGGGGGGGGGGGGGTGGGGGGGGGGGGGGGTGGGGGGGGGGGGGGGTGGGGGGGGGGGGGGGTGGGGGGGGGGGGGGGTGGGGGGGGGGGGGGGTGGGGGGGGGGGGGGGTGGGGGGGGGGGGGGGTGGGGGGGGGGGGGGGTGGGGGGGGGGGGGGGTGGGGGGGGGGGGGGGTGGGGGGGGGGGGGGGTGGGGGGGGGGGGGGGTGGGGGGGGGGGGGGGTGGGGGGGGGGGGGGGTGGGGGGGGGGGGGGGTGGGGGGGGGGGGGGGTGGGGGGGGGGGGGGGTGGGGGGGGGGGGGGGTGGGGGGGGGGGGGGGTGGGGGGGGGGGGGGGTGGGGGGGGGGGGGGGTGGGGGGGGGGGGGGGTGGGGGGGGGGGGGGGTGGGGGGGGGGGGGGGTGGGGGGGGGGGGGGGTGGGGGGGGGGGGGGGTGGGGGGGGGGGGGGGTGGGGGGGGGGGGGGGTGGGGGGGGGGGGGGGTGGGGGGGGGGGGGGGTGGGGGGGGGGGGGGGTGGGGGGGGGGGGGGGTGGGGGGGGGGGGGGGTGGGGGGGGGGGGGGGTGGGGGGGGGGGGGGGTGGGGGGGGGGGGGGGTGGGGGGGGGGGGGGGTGGGGGGGGGGGGGGGTGGGGGGGGGGGGGGGTGGGGGGGGGGGGGGGTGGGGGGGGGGGGGGGTGGGGGGGGGGGGGGGTGGGGGGGGGGGGGGGTGGGGGGGGGGGGGGGTGGGGGGGGGGGGGGGTGGGGGGGGGGGGGGGTGGGGGGGGGGGGGGGTGGGGGGGGGGGGGGGTGGGGGGGGGGGGGGGTGGGGGGGGGGGGGGGTGGGGGGGGGGGGGGGTGGGGGGGGGGGGGGGTGGGGGGGGGGGGGGGTGGGGGGGGGGGGGGGTGGGGGGGGGGGGGGGTGGGGGGGGGGGGGGGTGGGGGGGGGGGGGGGTGGGGGGGGGGGGGGGTGGGGGGGGGGGGGGGTGGGGGGGGGGGGGGGTGGGGGGGGGGGGGGGTGGGGGGGGGGGGGGGTGGGGGGGGGGGGGGGTGGGGGGGGGGGGGGGTGGGGGGGGGGGGGGGTGGGGGGGGGGGGGGGTGGGGGGGGGGGGGGGTGGGGGGGGGGGGGGGTGGGGGGGGGGGGGGGTGGGGGGGGGGGGGGGTGGGGGGGGGGGGGGGTGGGGGGGGGGGGGGGTGGGGGGGGGGGGGGGTGGGGGGGGGGGGGGGTGGGGGGGGGGGGGGGTGGGGGGGGGGGGGGGTGGGGGGGGGGGGGGGTGGGGGGGGGGGGGGGTGGGGGGGGGGGGGGGTGGGGGGGGGGGGGGGTGGGGGGGGGGGGGGGTGGGGGGGGGGGGGGGTGGGGGGGGGGGGGGGTGGGGGGGGGGGGGGGTGGGGGGGGGGGGGGGTGGGGGGGGGGGGGGGTGGGGGGGGGGGGGGGTGGGGGGGGGGGGGGGTGGGGGGGGGGGGGGGTGGGGGGGGGGGGGGGTGGGGGGGGGGGGGGGTGGGGGGGGGGGGGGGTGGGGGGGGGGGGGGGTGGGGGGGGGGGGGGGTGGGGGGGGGGGGGGGTGGGGGGGGGGGGGGGTGGGGGGGGGGGGGGGTGGGGGGGGGGGGGGGTGGGGGGGGGGGGGGGTGGGGGGGGGGGGGGGTGGGGGGGGGGGGGGGTGGGGGGGGGGGGGGGTGGGGGGGGGGGGGGGTGGGGGGGGGGGGGGGTGGGGGGGGGGGGGGGTGGGGGGGGGGGGGGGTGGGGGGGGGGGGGGGTGGGGGGGGGGGGGGGTGGGGGGGGGGGGGGGTGGGGGGGGGGGGGGGTGGGGGGGGGGGGGGGTGGGGGGGGGGGGGGGTGGGGGGGGGGGGGGGTGGGGGGGGGGGGGGGTGGGGGGGGGGGGGGGTGGGGGGGGGGGGGGGTGGGGGGGGGGGGGGGTGGGGGGGGGGGGGGGTGGGGGGGGGGGGGGGTGGGGGGGGGGGGGGGTGGGGGGGGGGGGGGGTGGGGGGGGGGGGGGGTGGGGGGGGGGGGGGGTGGGGGGGGGGGGGGGTGGGGGGGGGGGGGGGTGGGGGGGGGGGGGGGTGGGGGGGGGGGGGGGTGGGGGGGGGGGGGGGTGGGGGGGGGGGGGGGTGGGGGGGGGGGGGGGTGGGGGGGGGGGGGGGTGGGGGGGGGGGGGGGTGGGGGGGGGGGGGGGTGGGGGGGGGGGGGGGTGGGGGGGGGGGGGGGTGGGGGGGGGGGGGGGTGGGGGGGGGGGGGGGTGGGGGGGGGGGGGGGTGGGGGGGGGGGGGGGTGGGGGGGGGGGGGGGTGGGGGGGGGGGGGGGTGGGGGGGGGGGGGGGTGGGGGGGGGGGGGGGTGGGGGGGGGGGGGGGTGGGGGGGGGGGGGGGTGGGGGGGGGGGGGGGTGGGGGGGGGGGGGGGTGGGGGGGGGGGGGGGTGGGGGGGGGGGGGGGTGGGGGGGGGGGGGGGTGGGGGGGGGGGGGGGTGGGGGGGGGGGGGGGTGGGGGGGGGGGGGGGTGGGGGGGGGGGGGGGTGGGGGGGGGGGGGGGTGGGGGGGGGGGGGGGTGGGGGGGGGGGGGGGTGGGGGGGGGGGGGGGTGGGGGGGGGGGGGGGTGGGGGGGGGGGGGGGTGGGGGGGGGGGGGGGTGGGGGGGGGGGGGGGTGGGGGGGGGGGGGGGTGGGGGGGGGGGGGGGTGGGGGGGGGGGGGGGTGGGGGGGGGGGGGGGTGGGGGGGGGGGGGGGTGGGGGGGGGGGGGGGTGGGGGGGGGGGGGGGTGGGGGGGGGGGGGGGTGGGGGGGGGGGGGGGTGGGGGGGGGGGGGGGTGGGGGGGGGGGGGGGTGGGGGGGGGGGGGGGTGGGGGGGGGGGGGGGTGGGGGGGGGGGGGGGTGGGGGGGGGGGGGGGTGGGGGGGGGGGGGGGTGGGGGGGGGGGGGGGTGGGGGGGGGGGGGGGTGGGGGGGGGGGGGGGTGGGGGGGGGGGGGGGTGGGGGGGGGGGGGGGTGGGGGGGGGGGGGGGTGGGGGGGGGGGGGGGTGGGGGGGGGGGGGGGTGGGGGGGGGGGGGGGTGGGGGGGGGGGGGGGTGGGGGGGGGGGGGGGTGGGGGGGGGGGGGGGTGGGGGGGGGGGGGGGTGGGGGGGGGGGGGGGTGGGGGGGGGGGGGGGTGGGGGGGGGGGGGGGTGGGGGGGGGGGGGGGTGGGGGGGGGGGGGGGTGGGGGGGGGGGGGGGTGGGGGGGGGGGGGGGTGGGGGGGGGGGGGGGTGGGGGGGGGGGGGGGTGGGGGGGGGGGGGGGTGGGGGGGGGGGGGGGTGGGGGGGGGGGGGGGTGGGGGGGGGGGGGGGTGGGGGGGGGGGGGGGTGGGGGGGGGGGGGGGTGGGGGGGGGGGGGGGTGGGGGGGGGGGGGGGTGGGGGGGGGGGGGGGTGGGGGGGGGGGGGGGTGGGGGGGGGGGGGGGTGGGGGGGGGGGGGGGTGGGGGGGGGGGGGGGTGGGGGGGGGGGGGGGTGGGGGGGGGGGGGGGTGGGGGGGGGGGGGGGTGGGGGGGGGGGGGGGTGGGGGGGGGGGGGGGTGGGGGGGGGGGGGGGTGGGGGGGGGGGGGGGTGGGGGGGGGGGGGGGTGGGGGGGGGGGGGGGTGGGGGGGGGGGGGGGTGGGGGGGGGGGGGGGTGGGGGGGGGGGGGGGTGGGGGGGGGGGGGGGTGGGGGGGGGGGGGGGTGGGGGGGGGGGGGGGTGGGGGGGGGGGGGGGTGGGGGGGGGGGGGGGTGGGGGGGGGGGGGGGTGGGGGGGGGGGGGGGTGGGGGGGGGGGGGGGTGGGGGGGGGGGGGGGTGGGGGGGGGGGGGGGTGGGGGGGGGGGGGGGTGGGGGGGGGGGGGGGTGGGGGGGGGGGGGGGTGGGGGGGGGGGGGGGTGGGGGGGGGGGGGGGTGGGGGGGGGGGGGGGTGGGGGGGGGGGGGGGTGGGGGGGGGGGGGGGTGGGGGGGGGGGGGGGTGGGGGGGGGGGGGGGTGGGGGGGGGGGGGGGTGGGGGGGGGGGGGGGTGGGGGGGGGGGGGGGTGGGGGGGGGGGGGGGTGGGGGGGGGGGGGGGTGGGGGGGGGGGGGGGTGGGGGGGGGGGGGGGTGGGGGGGGGGGGGGGTGGGGGGGGGGGGGGGTGGGGGGGGGGGGGGGTGGGGGGGGGGGGGGGTGGGGGGGGGGGGGGGTGGGGGGGGGGGGGGGTGGGGGGGGGGGGGGGTGGGGGGGGGGGGGGGTGGGGGGGGGGGGGGGTGGGGGGGGGGGGGGGTGGGGGGGGGGGGGGGTGGGGGGGGGGGGGGGTGGGGGGGGGGGGGGGTGGGGGGGGGGGGGGGTGGGGGGGGGGGGGGGTGGGGGGGGGGGGGGGTGGGGGGGGGGGGGGGTGGGGGGGGGGGGGGGTGGGGGGGGGGGGGGGTGGGGGGGGGGGGGGGTGGGGGGGGGGGGGGGTGGGGGGGGGGGGGGGTGGGGGGGGGGGGGGGTGGGGGGGGGGGGGGGTGGGGGGGGGGGGGGGTGGGGGGGGGGGGGGGTGGGGGGGGGGGGGGGTGGGGGGGGGGGGGGGTGGGGGGGGGGGGGGGTGGGGGGGGGGGGGGGTGGGGGGGGGGGGGGGTGGGGGGGGGGGGGGGTGGGGGGGGGGGGGGGTGGGGGGGGGGGGGGGTGGGGGGGGGGGGGGGTGGGGGGGGGGGGGGGTGGGGGGGGGGGGGGGTGGGGGGGGGGGGGGGTGGGGGGGGGGGGGGGTGGGGGGGGGGGGGGGTGGGGGGGGGGGGGGGTGGGGGGGGGGGGGGGTGGGGGGGGGGGGGGGTGGGGGGGGGGGGGGGTGGGGGGGGGGGGGGGTGGGGGGGGGGGGGGGTGGGGGGGGGGGGGGGTGGGGGGGGGGGGGGGTGGGGGGGGGGGGGGGTGGGGGGGGGGGGGGGTGGGGGGGGGGGGGGGTGGGGGGGGGGGGGGGTGGGGGGGGGGGGGGGTGGGGGGGGGGGGGGGTGGGGGGGGGGGGGGGTGGGGGGGGGGGGGGGTGGGGGGGGGGGGGGGTGGGGGGGGGGGGGGGTGGGGGGGGGGGGGGGTGGGGGGGGGGGGGGGTGGGGGGGGGGGGGGGTGGGGGGGGGGGGGGGTGGGGGGGGGGGGGGGTGGGGGGGGGGGGGGGTGGGGGGGGGGGGGGGTGGGGGGGGGGGGGGGTGGGGGGGGGGGGGGGTGGGGGGGGGGGGGGGTGGGGGGGGGGGGGGGTGGGGGGGGGGGGGGGTGGGGGGGGGGGGGGGTGGGGGGGGGGGGGGGTGGGGGGGGGGGGGGGTGGGGGGGGGGGGGGGTGGGGGGGGGGGGGGGTGGGGGGGGGGGGGGGTGGGGGGGGGGGGGGGTGGGGGGGGGGGGGGGTGGGGGGGGGGGGGGGTGGGGGGGGGGGGGGGTGGGGGGGGGGGGGGGTGGGGGGGGGGGGGGGTGGGGGGGGGGGGGGGTGGGGGGGGGGGGGGGTGGGGGGGGGGGGGGGTGGGGGGGGGGGGGGGTGGGGGGGGGGGGGGGTGGGGGGGGGGGGGGGTGGGGGGGGGGGGGGGTGGGGGGGGGGGGGGGTGGGGGGGGGGGGGGGTGGGGGGGGGGGGGGGTGGGGGGGGGGGGGGGTGGGGGGGGGGGGGGGTGGGGGGGGGGGGGGGTGGGGGGGGGGGGGGGTGGGGGGGGGGGGGGGTGGGGGGGGGGGGGGGTGGGGGGGGGGGGGGGTGGGGGGGGGGGGGGGTGGGGGGGGGGGGGGGTGGGGGGGGGGGGGGGTGGGGGGGGGGGGGGGTGGGGGGGGGGGGGGGTGGGGGGGGGGGGGGGTGGGGGGGGGGGGGGGTGGGGGGGGGGGGGGGTGGGGGGGGGGGGGGGTGGGGGGGGGGGGGGGTGGGGGGGGGGGGGGGTGGGGGGGGGGGGGGGTGGGGGGGGGGGGGGGTGGGGGGGGGGGGGGGTGGGGGGGGGGGGGGGTGGGGGGGGGGGGGGGTGGGGGGGGGGGGGGGTGGGGGGGGGGGGGGGTGGGGGGGGGGGGGGGTGGGGGGGGGGGGGGGTGGGGGGGGGGGGGGGTGGGGGGGGGGGGGGGTGGGGGGGGGGGGGGGTGGGGGGGGGGGGGGGTGGGGGGGGGGGGGGGTGGGGGGGGGGGGGGGTGGGGGGGGGGGGGGGTGGGGGGGGGGGGGGGTGGGGGGGGGGGGGGGTGGGGGGGGGGGGGGGTGGGGGGGGGGGGGGGTGGGGGGGGGGGGGGGTGGGGGGGGGGGGGGGTGGGGGGGGGGGGGGGTGGGGGGGGGGGGGGGTGGGGGGGGGGGGGGGTGGGGGGGGGGGGGGGTGGGGGGGGGGGGGGGTGGGGGGGGGGGGGGGTGGGGGGGGGGGGGGGTGGGGGGGGGGGGGGGTGGGGGGGGGGGGGGGTGGGGGGGGGGGGGGGTGGGGGGGGGGGGGGGTGGGGGGGGGGGGGGGTGGGGGGGGGGGGGGGTGGGGGGGGGGGGGGGTGGGGGGGGGGGGGGGTGGGGGGGGGGGGGGGTGGGGGGGGGGGGGGGTGGGGGGGGGGGGGGGTGGGGGGGGGGGGGGGTGGGGGGGGGGGGGGGTGGGGGGGGGGGGGGGTGGGGGGGGGGGGGGGTGGGGGGGGGGGGGGGTGGGGGGGGGGGGGGGTGGGGGGGGGGGGGGGTGGGGGGGGGGGGGGGTGGGGGGGGGGGGGGGTGGGGGGGGGGGGGGGTGGGGGGGGGGGGGGGTGGGGGGGGGGGGGGGTGGGGGGGGGGGGGGGTGGGGGGGGGGGGGGGTGGGGGGGGGGGGGGGTGGGGGGGGGGGGGGGTGGGGGGGGGGGGGGGTGGGGGGGGGGGGGGGTGGGGGGGGGGGGGGGTGGGGGGGGGGGGGGGTGGGGGGGGGGGGGGGTGGGGGGGGGGGGGGGTGGGGGGGGGGGGGGGTGGGGGGGGGGGGGGGTGGGGGGGGGGGGGGGTGGGGGGGGGGGGGGGTGGGGGGGGGGGGGGGTGGGGGGGGGGGGGGGTGGGGGGGGGGGGGGGTGGGGGGGGGGGGGGGTGGGGGGGGGGGGGGGTGGGGGGGGGGGGGGGTGGGGGGGGGGGGGGGTGGGGGGGGGGGGGGGTGGGGGGGGGGGGGGGTGGGGGGGGGGGGGGGTGGGGGGGGGGGGGGGTGGGGGGGGGGGGGGGTGGGGGGGGGGGGGGGTGGGGGGGGGGGGGGGTGGGGGGGGGGGGGGGTGGGGGGGGGGGGGGGTGGGGGGGGGGGGGGGTGGGGGGGGGGGGGGGTGGGGGGGGGGGGGGGTGGGGGGGGGGGGGGGTGGGGGGGGGGGGGGGTGGGGGGGGGGGGGGGTGGGGGGGGGGGGGGGTGGGGGGGGGGGGGGGTGGGGGGGGGGGGGGGTGGGGGGGGGGGGGGGTGGGGGGGGGGGGGGGTGGGGGGGGGGGGGGGTGGGGGGGGGGGGGGGTGGGGGGGGGGGGGGGTGGGGGGGGGGGGGGGTGGGGGGGGGGGGGGGTGGGGGGGGGGGGGGGTGGGGGGGGGGGGGGGTGGGGGGGGGGGGGGGTGGGGGGGGGGGGGGGTGGGGGGGGGGGGGGGTGGGGGGGGGGGGGGGTGGGGGGGGGGGGGGGTGGGGGGGGGGGGGGGTGGGGGGGGGGGGGGGTGGGGGGGGGGGGGGGTGGGGGGGGGGGGGGGTGGGGGGGGGGGGGGGTGGGGGGGGGGGGGGGTGGGGGGGGGGGGGGGTGGGGGGGGGGGGGGGTGGGGGGGGGGGGGGGTGGGGGGGGGGGGGGGTGGGGGGGGGGGGGGGTGGGGGGGGGGGGGGGTGGGGGGGGGGGGGGGTGGGGGGGGGGGGGGGTGGGGGGGGGGGGGGGTGGGGGGGGGGGGGGGTGGGGGGGGGGGGGGGTGGGGGGGGGGGGGGGTGGGGGGGGGGGGGGGGGGGGGGGGGGGGGGGGGGGGGGGGGGGGGGGGGGGGGGGGGGGGAGGTGGGGGGAGGGGGGGGACGGGGGGGGGGGGGGGGTGGGGGGGGGGGGGGGTGGGGGGGGGGGGGGGTGGGGGGGGGGGGGGGGGAGAGGTGGGGGGGGGGGGGGCGTGGGGGGGTGGGGGGGGGGGGGGGGGGGGCGGGGGGGGGGGGGGGGGGGGTGGGGGTAGTGGGGGGGGGGGGGGGGGGGGGGGGGGGGTGGCTGCTAGAACACGGCCATACAGCCCGGAAACCACACAGCACCCAAATTCCTTGTTAACCGAACAGGCCTCTTTGAAACATGCCACCAATTTTTCACGCGTATTTTAAATGGAACTGCAAGTCACCACTGGAAGAATGTTGACTATCATGTCTAGTCCATCCTATAAACTACCACTAGCACCTCACTAGCAGGAATCCTACAAATCTATAAACATAATATTGGCTGATACCTGCCAGCCCTTGTGTAACGCTCATGAACATTTCACGGAAAAGCATCCGACAATAGCAGCAAGCTGACTTCAGATAAAGCTTGGATGGCCAAATAAATAAAGTGGGACCTTGGCAACAGATATTGCACACCTTCAAGATAAGGCTGTTCTCAAGAACATGAACCTAACACATTTGCTTTATTTATTTGATTGGATTTCTAGACCACCTTGTTCCAAGGACAAAGGAGCAATCTTGTATTTCACTGCATTTGTGGTGATAAAGCCTTGAAGCGGTATGTGCTCTGAGGAGGGGATTGTGAAGAGAGAGAGCGGCAGCACATGCAGGGAACAGAGAACAGAAATTGCTAACTGGTACATTTTTATCCCAACCTTTCTCCAAGGAGCTCAGGGTGGCTCTCCCCCATTTTTATACCCACAAGAACCCTGTAAGGTAGGTTAGGCTAAGAACATGAGAACTGGGTCAAAGTCACTTTACAAGGTTTCATGGTAGTGCAGGGAATTGAATCTGGGTCTTCCATATCCTATTTTCCCCCTATACTTCATTGGAAAGAAACAAGAAAGTTATGAGAGATGGAAGTGATGGAGGGAGTTTTTTGGCAGGAAAATGGGATTGGAGTAAGAGATACAGGGAAAAATGGGGGTAAGAGTTACACGTGTGTATGAGAAGGGCTATTGCCAGCATGGAGAACATTTCCCCTCTTTTACGGGAGGGTATGAAAGCCTCCCTTCAGACTTCTCAAATATTAACTATTGTACTCTTTTATTTCATTTACTCCCCCGTTAGTCCCAATGGGAACCCAAAGTGGCTTGCAATGTTCTTCCCTTCTTCATTTTATCCTCACAACAATCCTATAAGGCAGATTAGATGGAAGAAGAGTGACTACCCCAAGCTCACCCAGTAAGATTCAATGGCAGAGTGTGGATTCAAATCTGGGTCTCCCAGACCCTAGCTTGAAACTCTAACCACTACACTGTAAGTAGTGGTTCCTTCCTCTCCTTGGCCAGCAAAAGCCCATTTGAATAAAATGCTGTACCTCCTTTAGAGTGTCATGGATTGTCAGTAGCACCTTGAATGGAGCCTGGAAGGCAACAGAGACTCAACACAGAAACAGGACTGCCAGCTTCTTGTGCCCAATAACATAGCACCCACTAGATCCTTCTACTGGGCTATCAACAGCTATTCACTATAATAACTAAATGAACTTCTGTATAATAACTAAATGAACTTCCATATTCAAAAATGTTGTACCTCTCAAGACCAGTTGCTGGGGAACAAATAAAGGGGAAGATCGCTGATTCAAATTCTGCAGCTTCCCCAGATGTACTTGGTTGATCACAATTGGAAACAGGATACTAAGACTAGATAAATGCTTAGTCTAACTACCCAGCCAATGACCTCCTCCTCCTTCCCCAAAGACATCACCAATGTAGCCCGTAGACTCAATATAGCCCTCTATGGAGGTCACTATCTGGTCGCAGAAAATCTGGAGAAGCTTTTCCAAGCAGAAACTTTCCAAGCTCCTGTTAGATAAGCCAGACTGAGCTTCTATTACTTCTAAGTCTCACCCACCCACCCCCCGTAGTGTGCATTTTATTTCCCTACATGGAATCAGGCCTACCGGCACCAGAGACCACAGGGGAATGCTGCCAAGAAGCCTGCAACAGAAAAACATAGCAGGGGAGCAAATCTTCAGGGTTGGATGTCAGAAGGATTTCGCTTCTGCTGCTGAAACTCAACAGGCATCAACCAGGCGGGACCCATCTACCCCAGAATGCTGTTTCCAGCAGCACTGAGGCATGCCAGCCCAAAGACAAGGGCTATCCTCCTTTTTGGTCTCCAATATCCAGCATTTGGAACTGTAACCATCCCTCTTATAATATTGTTAGCAGATGTTACGTGCACATTCTCCAGAATCTTATCCAGCTTCCCCAAAAAACTTATTCAGAAGTAGCTCTTTCTAAATAAAGGCCACCAGCCCAGTTACACCGGAAATCAGCTGTTAAATACCAGCTCCAACCCTGAATTATATCTATAGCTAACAAACGAATGCAGATCTCTTAAAAGGCCCTAAGCGAGGGGGGAGGGATAATCTTTGAAGCAGGGGGAGCAGAAGGGGGAGAGGGAAATACTGGTGAGGTCAGAGGAGGAGGGATAAAAATCTTCAAACTATGGACCTGCGGGTCTTTGTATTCACCAGTGTGTTGCTCTCATTATCATGGTGACAAACGAGCAAATGCTTTCTTTCCTTTTTTAAAAAGACCCTCGGCGATGCATATCAAGGGATAAGACTGCTGTCTCATCTTTGTTCACCATTGTGCTCAGAAATGTCAAATGCTTCAAAACACAGCAGCCGAGGCCTTCACAGGCGCCTGCCGATTATATCACATCTCATCAGGGATCACAGATCATCACAGGCTATCAAAACAATTCAAAGTGCCAGCCTTCAAAGCCCTACCCAGCTCAGGACTGGGAGTTACCTGAAAAGACCTTCTGCTTCCACAGGCATCTGTCATACCTTGGTATCTTCCAATGAAAACCTGCTCAGAGCACCCCCACCTTCAGAAGTCAGGCAGGGACCTACTGAAAACGGAGCGTTTATGGTTGCATCCAGACTTTACTTTAGTTTCCTTAAACTTCACTTTATTTTCCTTAAACTGACTTAAAATACCAAAATTCACCTCAATCTTTGGGGTGGTATTTACTGTCATCTGGATTTGTTCTAAAGAAGGGGTGTCCAACCCTGGCCCTCCAGATGTTCATGGACTACAATTCCTATGAGCCACTGCCAGCCCCTGTTCTAAAGGCTCAGATGTTCTGTTTGTACCATAATAGGCAGCTCTGGAATGCTGTTACGTGTGATTGTAAAACTATCTTGGAAGTCAGGATTGGCTGAAAAGATCAGAGGCAAAAGTGCCTAATTTAATAAACAGGTAAACAACCATTTACAATAAACAAGTAAACAACCATTTATAAATCTGCATTTCTGCCAGAAAACTCAGACCCCCTCCAAAGGTTCCGCAGGGCCTGTAAGACTGAGCTGTTCCACTGGGCCTTTGATGAGGCTGGCCGCCGATTGGCTACCCCCTCATAACGCCCGCCTCATTTACCATCTTTGGCAGCACCTGCTGCTTCCATCTTTCGGTGCTGCCAGCCCCTCCTGGCCCTTTTGATCGGGTGCCTCCAATTCAATCATGCATTGTATTGCTGTGTTAAAGTTATTTGCTGCATGGAATTTTAATTTAATTTATTATTGTATGGCTGTTTTGGGATTATGTGGCTGTGGCTGTTTTGGGATTGTTGTGAGCCACCTAGAGCCCTTTGGGGATGAAGCGGCCTATAAAATCAAATAAATAAATAAATAAATATTAAAAAAATAAAGTAAAAAGGTGATCATTGATGCAGGATATTATACTGGATTAATGCAAGATATCAAAGAGTCAACTATGTAAACATAACCCCAAAGATGGAGTGAAAGAGGTGAGATTGAGAAAGGCTGGTGGTGACACTTTTCCAGGCAACACTGAGTTGGGGAACAGGAAAGGTATTCTTTAGTTAATTCTTGGCTGTATTGTGAGGCTTGCCGTTTTATAATATTTAGGTATAACTTGTGTTGGACGAGAGTTTTATTGATACCATGGGCTGCCAAAATCAAGCCTGAATTCTCCCTCGAACTGAACTGATCTTAACCTGATTGCATTGTGGGAAGACAAGATTTGCTAAAAAAAAAAGACACAATGATGTTTGGAAAAGTTGAAGACAGCAGGTAAAAAGGAAGACCCAACATGAGATGGATGGGCTCAACTGAGGAAGCTACAGCCTTGGTTGGCAAGACCTGAACAAGGCTGTTAACTGCAGGATGTTTTGGAGGTCATTAATTGACAGGGTTGGCACAAGTTGGACATCACTACATAATACATAAAAGAAAAAGAAGAGTTTGGATTTATACCCTACCTTTCTCTCCTGTAAGGAGACTCCAGCTGGCTTACTAGCTCCTTTCCCTTCCTCTCCCCACAACAGACACCTTGTGAGGTAGGTGGGGCTGAGAGAGTTCTGAATGAAGTGTAACCCAAGGTTACCTAGCAGGAATGTAGGAGTGCAGAAACACATCTGGTCCACCAGATAAGCCTCTGCCACTCAGGTGGAGGAGTGGGGAATCAAATCTGGTTCTCCAGATTAGAATCCACCTGCTCTTCACCACTACACGCACATATACGCACAAACTATCTGGCCAAGAGAGAGGTGACTTATATTCATATTTTAATAAATACAAATACAAGTGGAATTAAGAACAAAAGTGGGGTTGTAGCTTGCCGGGCTTCCACAAGTTATTTAGACACAGAACCTGTAGGTCGATTAAGTGAAGGCCCACTGGAGCCACCTTCAAAAGATGTCATGGACATTCTGGATTCTACCTAGCTCCCTTGCTGACCTCCAGACTCTCACCTCTGGCGTGATTTCAATCTTCTCGTAGCGGCGCTTGAATGGAAGGGTCAGCACCTCAGCTCGGCGGTAGGACATGGGAGAGGGTAGGCAGTCGATCATCAAGTCCGTGCGATGGGACTGGGTTGGTGGGGGTTGAGTGTACTGCTCTGGGCAAACCACATGAAGAGGCTGGAAAAAGAAGTGGAAGAACATAGTCAAACACTAATCTGTAAGTGATTTGAAGGCAATAAAATAAAATAGAGTACGTATCAAGGCAACTCTGGTCTGGTCTACATACGGAGCAGTAAATGCAAGTTGACTGTCTCGCTGCAAGTGAGGGCAGATCACTTTTTAATACTCCCTCAGCTCCTTGCAAATATATATTTTTAAAAAACCGAATATGTCTGGGAAGAGACTTCTGGTCCAAACACCCCCTGAGGTGCTACCTTTCTAGTTGCATGGATTTTTTTAAACAGGGGAAACATTCGTATAGTTGATTCCCCCAGCTCCAGAATCGACTCAACCATGAATAGAATCTCACTATTCTTCCACACAGCATGGAGCAGTGCTTATGGCACCACAACAGCCAGAGTGATGCAGTGGTGAAGAGCAGGTGGACTCTAATCTGGAGAACCAAGTTTGATTCCCCACTCCTCCACATGAATGGCAGACTCTTATCTGGTGAACTGGATTTGTTTCCCTGCTCCTCCACAGGAAGACTACTGGGTATGCCCTTGGGCTAGTCACAGTTCTCTCAGAACTCTCTCAGCCCAACCTAACTCACAAGAAGTCTGTCATGGGGAGAGGAAGGGAAAGGAGTTTGTAAGCCCCTTTGAGACTCCTTCCAGGAGAGAAAGGTGGGGTATAAATCCAAACTCCTCTTCTTTTTCTTCTCTCCCCTCCTCCATTTTTACCCTCACAACCAGATAGGTATGTTATGCTGCAAGGACCAAGGTCAAGCAGTGAGTTTCCTGGCCGCAAAGAATTGAACCTGGGTCTCCTACCACTACACCACACTAGTGCTCTGCCGCCTCATGACCATCTGGCATCTTGCCATACATAAAGCCCAAGCTTTCCAACAGTTCTGTACAGCAGGCTCATATTATTATCCCTGCACTGCTGATGGGATTGTAGCTGAAAGAATATTAGCACGCCTCAGAGCTTTTAGCCAGTTCATGGCAGAGGTGAGATCTGGGGTCACAGCTTTCATGGTCAGATATTAGATCTGGGGTCCTCAATGTGGTGCCTGCGGGGGCCACGTTGCCTCCAAGTGTTATTAGAAAGAAGACAGGGGCAGGTGACACTTCTGCAGGGCTTCTGATTGGCTATGGGAAATTAGGCTGTGCAGGTTTTTAAAAATGTTGTTTTGGCAGCAGCTGCCACCACAACACAAGGATTTTCACTGCATATAATATGCATAATAATAACAACATCCAATCACAAAACTATGAATGATATGACCCAAGGGCTTCATATACAGATTTAAAAGCGTGGGGGATGGGATTGCACCCTGTGGATTTCCAGAGGATGGGTCCCCACACTGATGGCAACTGATCTCCCACAGCAACCCTTTGAGTCCCATCTGTGAGGAAGGACATGAACCAGCTCAGTGCACATCTCCTGATTCCTGCTTTTGCTTCTAAGCACATCAACAAGACTGCACGATCTACTGTGATGGGAAAATGCATAACCACCAAAGAAGTTATCACCTACGAGAAGTAACAGAGGCAGAGAAGGTACATGGCTACCTTTTTTGAGTATCAGTCACATGGTCAGGGTAATGTCTAGTTTGGGGCCTTCCTCCAATTACCTGTACTTCCTTGAGTAACTTGGACACCTGAATGAAATTCAACCTGGTGTCTATGGGACAGTAAACACACTTCATAGCCAGCGGCTGGTAAGGTCCTAGTGCATCCAGGTAGGAAAAGTCAGGCTCTGCAAAACAAAGGGAGGTTGGGGAGAAAATAAAAAGTCAGGGGGCATTTGCTGCATTTTAAACAATTGCTGCCAAAAAAAAGGGGGAAATAAAGAACTCAGCCAGAAAAGTACAGGGAGCCTCAAAGGTTGAGCTAAAAACGATTGTCTAAGATCTTTGTAACAGTTCATACTGATTCTTTCTAATTTGTAGCCTGCACACCATATAATAAATATAATTGTGTTATAGATTTTATAGCTTTTTGCTCAACCTTTGTGGCTCCCTACCTCAGTACCAGCCCAGGGGACAGAGTGAAGTGTATGTAGTGAATGGGATGAACAGGCAGAAATGGATGTCCCTATTTTCTGCAAACAGCAATACTGCTCTGCAGAGGGAATTGTGTGGCTGGAAGCCATTAATTTCATTGCATATGGACCAGTCACAGTTGCATGTGCAACATTCCTTTTAACAGGTTAAAATCCCCACTGGTCAGCTACTGGAGCAGATGGCAGGGAGTTCTGAATTCAGCCTTTTCACCACCACCCCAAATTGCCAATTGCCAGGTTGTTGGGTTTTTTTAGAGGTTCATACATGTTCCTGGCTGCTAAATGGGAAAGAGGAACCAACCATAAACTACTTCATTGCAAATACCACCTCCCATCCAGGTAAACAACAGAAGTCTCCTTTAATATATAAAGAGCAGCCCTATGAATCAGACTAGTGGTCCATCTAATCCAGCATCCTCTTTCACACAGTGGCTACCTGGATGCTGCTGAAAGGTCTATAAGCAGGGCAGTGTAGCCAGAGCCTTTCCCATTGTCGCCCCTACACAGGTGGTTTCTGACTCTCTGAACCTGGCCATTTAGTGACTGGAGCTAATGGCTCTGGATGGCCCTTTTGGGGCAAACAGTGCCCCTAATGGAGATTAAGACAGAGTCAGCAAAACCTCAGAATGAACCTTTTTGCTCTCCTTTTAAATCCCTCTAGTTATTTTCAAGTTACATTGATGAAAATTACACCCACAATTAAGCTTCATCACAATCAAGTGGGGTGTGGAGGAGGGGGGGAAGAGCCAATCCATCAGGTAAGATTAGTGCCCAATTTGTCTTTCCCATTGCAAATTTAATCAGGAGCAAGAGCGAGCACAAATCCATCTTTTGCTTTTAATCAAATCTAGAACTTTTTTTTGTACAAAATGATACTGTTATAAGCAGTCCAAGCATGACCTAGGCAAGAATCAGCCTTCGGGTGCTTTGATTTGAATTTTGATAAGTCAATAGAATTCAAATGCATTTTTTTATTTTTAAAGGGGGTTGGTACAAAGAGATATTTTAAAATGGTCACACACATTAGAACAGGAAGAATAGTGTTGAGTATGAGGGGGCCACTTCAAATATTTTTGGGGTGCTCTAGTTGCTCCATGGCTCCTTTTCTGTGCTGTCAAAATAACAACAGAACCTTCAGTCATGTGGGAGGAGCCTACTATGTAGCTCCTCCCCCTAGCAGTGCTGTAACAACTTCCTGACACATGGAAGTAGCCATACTGTGGACTTTTTCAGTATGACCTTGTGACAAGAGGAGGAGACACACGGCAGTGGTTCTTCTGCCTCTGGAGTGACTTTAAAAGGTGAACCTTGTCAACGCAGGGGCAGAGTCATATTGTTTAGACGGAAGCTTAGAGCATAAAAACGAATTCAGCAAAATCTACACAACGGGAGAGATTCAAGCTGCAATTCTACAAACACTTTCCTAGTGAGTAATCCTCACTGAATAAAATGGGAATTTCCTCAACTGGACCTGCTTAGGGCTTCTTGTCATTTATTTATTTAGGGAATGCATGCCTCAACTCAACAAAATCTGCCTGAGGTGGTTTTACATTGGTATGAGTGGTCTGCACACTCATTTGTCAAGTGGCTGCTAGATTTTGCTATACAGATAGCCCTACATCTCCTTTGCTTGAAGAAGGTCCTCCGTTCCGTCCTCAGAACCTCCAGCTGAAAGGCTTCGGTAGAAGATGATATGCAGGACAATGACAACTTTGAACCAACAATGGTCTGACTCAGGGGTCCTGTGCAGATGACCTGCCTGCGCACCGACTCTGTGCACAAGAGGGATAGCAGGTACCAGCAAGCTGGCTCCACCTCCGTGTGATCGCTGAGTTGCTTGCATGGTGCAAACCCACAGAGAAAGTGCCTATACATACGTCCCCTCCCCATTATCAGTGACACTGCTTTCTGATCATGGCAAGGCAGGGGACACGTCGCACGCAGGAACTTCCTCTGTGTGTTCTCACCATGCAAATGACTTGGTGATCATGCGGGGATGGGGTGGGAGGACCAGGACGCTCATGCCGTCTGCTGCACAGGGCTAGAATAAAGAAAGCTCACCTGTCTGCATGTACTTGGGATGCACTGAGTCCATGAAACTATTCCTAGTGTATCTTGGAGGCTTCTTCTTGGTGTAGTGGTTAAGAATAGGTGGATTCTAATCTGTAGAACTGGGTCTGATTCCCCACTCCTCCACCTGAGTGGCAGAGGCTTATCTGGTGGACCAGATGTGTTTCCGCACTCCTACATTCCTGCTGGGTGACCTTAGGCTAGTCACAGTTCTTTGGAACTCTCTCAGCCCCACCTACCTCACAAAGTGTCTGTTGTGGGGAGAGGAAGGGAAAGGAGCTTGTAAGCCACTTTGAGTCTCCTTACAGGGGAGAAAGGTGGGATTTAAATCCAAACTCTTATTATTATTATTCCCTTTTTCAAAAATCCCTTCTTTCCTCCAAGCAGTTTAGGGTACCTAGGGCCCTCCTCTTCTCAACCAACCATTCACAACAACTTGCAAGGTACCTGAGGTTGAAATGAGGCAACCAGTCCTATATAGCAATCCTAAGCATGCTTATTCAGAATGCTACTCAAAGCTACTCAGTGGGCTTATTCCCAGTAAAGTGTTCTTAAGATGGCACCGACTGTGGGTTTCATGGCTGAGTTGGGGAGGTGAATCCTGATTTCTCCAGTCCCAACCCAGCACTCTGACAACCATCCCACACTAGCTGCTGTTGGCAATAGGATGATGATACACACTTAGGCCTTAAAAGGAACCAATCATAGAAGGGAACTCAAGCAGCTGACTAGGCGCTTGGCCCAAGTATTGACAGAATATTTCACTGTTGCAGAATTGACAATCCACCTCTTGATGGTTACGCAACGATTACATACAAAGCACAAACCTTGAGCTGCAAGCAATCATCCATTTATTGCATTTGGAGGTCAATCCGTTGGTAAGAATCAGGCAAGCGAAAGGCAATGGCTTTCAGCAACCTCTAAAATTCCATGCAATTTCAAGTCCAAATATAGGTTTGTGGACAAGGAATTATGACAGATGAAAATAATACAGTCTCCCCCCCTCCCCCAAGATAAATTGATGCTTTTCTTTTTGCCTCTGTGGTTGTTTTCTTGAGAAACATTGCCTGAAAACAGCGACTAATTTCCCCTGGGAGAAAAACCTCTCTGATCGGGAGTCAGATCTTCCTTCCTCATCAGTCGCACATCAACCCTTACCTGTAAATATCACTGTGTTGAGGCTGGATTTTCCCCACAGTTCCATGAAGTGCACCACATCCCCAAACCGAAGGGAAGGGTGGCCCGTGAACACCACACAAGGCTGCTTGAAGTCATTGCTGAAGTCTCCATGGATGCTGGGGTAATGCTTCAACTTGTTCGTCTGAATGAGCTGGGTGAAAAGAGGGCGGTTAGCAACCAGAGACACTTCCTTTTAATAAGCATTCGAAAGGTAGACTCTGTCAACACCGCTGAAGATGTCCAATGCTGTGTATGCTAAAAAGTGATGCAAACACCAACCTCTTAAAATGAATCCCTCATCAGCTTTCAGGAATTCTGTGGTATCCACACCACATGTTTTGGTCATACACAAATAGACTACATTTCCTTTTTAAAAAATCACTCTAATTTCGACTGCCTTCTCATTATTTGCTAGCCCGGTTCATGCCCTTATGACAAGAGGGTGGGGTGAGGTATAGTTGAAGGACCATGCCTCACTGCATCTCCATCTTAGGGTTTCTATCAGTAGAGCATAGGAGGTTGTTTAGAATCATAGAGTTGGAAGAGCCCACAAGGGCCATCAGGTCCAACCCCCTGCCATGCAGGAACACACAATCAAAGCACTCCCGACATATGTTCATCTGGCCTCTGTTTAAAAACCTCCAAAGAAGGAGATGCCACCACTCTCCGAGGCAGTGAATTCCACTGTCAAATAGCCCTGATGGTCAGAAAGTTCTTCCTAATGTGGAATCTCTTTTTCCCACTGCTTTACCTTTTCCCATGAGCGAATAGCAGCCCTTTACTGCTATGAGGAACAATGCATTAGGGACTCCATTGGTGGAAAGGAGGCAATACCCACCACCCGCCCCCACTCCTGCTTTGCTCCCTCTCTTCTGTGTTCCTTTGCAATCTGTTCAAATTCACCTCACAATACTGAGCAGGGATCTTTGAGAACTGAGCCAGCCTCTTTGCCCTTGTATTTGCAGATATCAATCCTGAGTTATATTGATGTGATGTTAGAGCAAGGGTAGGGAACCTTTAACACTCAAAGAGCCAGTTGGACCCATTTTCCACGGGAAAAGAAAACACTTGGAGCCGCAAATAATTTTTGACATTTAAAATAAAGATAACACTATATATATATGTAGGGTTTTTTTAACCTTTTACTCCGCTCATTCTGAGAAGCGCATGGATGTGCCTGCCCTGCTGCCTGCAGGGCGGGCAAGGATAAAGCCGGCCGCCGGGAAAGCGCCCACCCCGCTCCAACAGGGCAGGCAAGAGGGGAAGCCCGTGGCGCGGCCCAGCCGACCATGGGCAGTTGGTGCGCCCGCCCTGCTGCCTGCAGGGCGGGCAAGGATGGGGCCGGCGGCTCGGCTTGTGGAGCCGCAGTGCAAGGGCAGAAGAGCCGCATGCGGCTCTTGAGCCGCAGGTTCCCTACTCCTGTGTTAGAGGAACACTGTGGGGGAGGGTTAGCTTTCATGGCTAACTTCCTCAGGAATTTTTATTGCAGCAATCACCTCCTTCATCCTCACGATAACCCTGCGAGCAGGCCACCAATATTCCCATTTTACAGGCAGGAGAATGAGGCTGATAGCCCTTGCCTGACCACCTTGATCTACCAGATGTTTCAAACCTCTATCTGCCTGGTTCAACTCAAATACTTGGTACACTATTGCTTCTCATTATCTTGGGGTTCACCAACTGGGGCTCAGCTACTAGGAATCAGTAAGAAAGGCCACCATGCCCCCCCCCCCCCACACACAAGAGGGTTGTTCATAATCCCCACTCTGCTTTTTAGTGCAGACTCTAAATATACTCTCACAATATGCTCTGCAAGTTAATAAGGGCTCAGTCTTCCCAATTATCCTGTAATTCAGCCTGGTGCGAGTCTCCAACTGGAACCACTGGAGAGCAGCTCTTAGCATTTATGCTTTGCATGCTGCTTGGAAGGTAACATAAACAAGTAGTATTCTGCAAAATATGAAATCCAGGTTCTAGGGGTAGAAGGAAGGGAGAGATGGAAATCTCAGAGATGCTTGTAAGTCGTACTAAAACACAACAGAAGCAGCAAGACCCATTTCCATGGACCTCAACATTCCTAACAGCGTCTTAGAAGATGAAAGGATGCCAATGTAATTCATCGGCAAATGAGTACGAAATACATGGAATTGCTACAACTGGCTTTTATAACTACTTCTCCGCCAGTGGATGGGATACCCAAGTGGTCTGAGTTTCCAACCACTTGTGTGTATCATAGACAATGGTCCTGCTGATAGAAAATATTCCCCCTATCACAGGAGAAATCAGATTCTTTTCCACTCTATTCAAAGAAAATTCTCTCAGGATGCTTGATACCAAGGTTTTGTGATGCAATTGTTAAGATCCCAGAACCTGCCCTGACAGACACATAGAGATGCCACTATGTGGCACTCACCAAAATTCACAATATAGTAGGGAGATTGCCTAAATCCACTTCACTTGTCACATTTTAGAGACAGTACCACCCAAACTCAGCAGTTGATCTGGTGTTGTGGACACCTATATCTGGAGGTCTATAAGATGCATTTAGGGATCAGTTTCAAGAGATGGAGGTTGCAGCACAAAGTGTATGGTTCTCTTGACTCTGCAAGGGCAGAATCTGATTTCCAATATTTATATTAGGCCTGGACAATCCAGACATTTTTCATTCCCTACTAATGTCAGTGGCTGATTCTGCACACTCTTGGCTGTGCCTCTAAAGCTCCAGAACAGAGTCTCAGGAAATAACTCAAGCAGAATGGTCCAGCAGGAGAGTTCAAGGCTCAGGACCCCAGAGATTAACACATCAAAGCCACTATCTGCTGGGTTCCACCACCCCCTCTGTTGGAGAAAACCCTTCTCTGTCTCAGATCCTTGAGATTTGCTGTTAGCCACAGTAAGTGATATTGATTTCAGCAGGAGCTGCTATCTGATTTGGCATATGGCGGCTCCAGATGTCCTTACGTATGTCTCCTAGATCCTGAGATTCTTGATTCAAATCTTGTAGAATGAGGGTGTACAATTGTGCCCCTCTAGATGTCTGTGGACTGCAATTTCCATCAGGCCATACCAGCAATGCTGGCAGGAGCTGATGGGAATTGTAGTCCATGAGAATCTGGACAGCCAGAGTTGGACACCCCTGCTGTAGAGCTTAGCACTACCCTCTTGGCAAACTGGACAACATTTGTGGTTTCTTTCAATCTGTTACGTCCTTTGAAGAATTTTTAAAAGACACATTGTTTGATTATTTGTCAGGATATGTAGTTAAGAAATTAGACATATTCCCAAGCATCCAGAATCCTGAGAGTGCTAAACAAGATTGAAACTGGACATTGGAGGAAAAATCTCTACTCATAACCAACAACACATTATGTATTTTTGGGAAGATAAGGAATGGCTTCAAGGACATCTCCCCGCAGAGGGAAGGCTCTTAACTGACAAAAAACTCCAGCTCCTGCAGATGGTAAAAACGATTTCAAACCTAAACTGCAGTGTAAAAACAAAAGACAGTCTCCAATGGATTCTTTACCCTTTAAAAGAAGGAAGATGAAATGTAGAAGGTCAATAAGCAAGCCTATCAAGTTAAATAAATCTATGTAGCCTTCTGTTCAGCAAGGCCGGAATACAGTACAATTCGTTCTGCGTGGATTTGTGCATCCTGAATTTCCGAGCCAGCTACGCCTCAGGTTGAAAATGAATATGGAGACAGGTGCAGCGTGGCCGGCTTTCACCACCTTCACCCCCTCAGTATGTCATGACCGAAAAAAGCACCTTGCTTTGGAATACCCCGTTGTGCCAATTCACACGTGCCTGAACAGTTATTGCTTTAAATACACTAGGCGGAGGTGGTACATGAAGGCAGGCGGCAAAGTTGAAGGCTGCTGATTTTTATCACTTCAGCCCGATAGGAATGCATTTCACACATCCTAAGAAGCTCCAGTTAAGCTGAGACAGGCATGAACGTGGCTTGCTGCCATGCTTCCAAGTGCTCCTCACATCTATCTCGTTGTGTGGGGCATCATTCAAGATTCCTAGCTTGCAACAAACTGCAGGGCCTTGCATCAGGTGAATGCAGGCATCCAGGCATCTTTCAGTACACTACACTCAAGTGGGAAGCAGAGAGATATGAGCCCAGAAACAAGCTGGGTTCAAGTGAATCCAGGCTGAAGTTGTTGTGGACGTAGCCCTAAAAATCTCCTGCGTCACTGAAACAGAGCTGGTGAAAAAAACACCCTTCTGTCATGAGATTTTAGTTGTTTTCTTCAGAATCTTGCTGGAAACCCTTTGGGAAAAGTTCAGTTTGAGCCCAGAAAGGTCAAAACAATATAATGCCAGTGTGAACCACAGTTGAGTATATTCTGCAATGAAGTGCAAATGTAAAATAAGGTACTGGGTCCAAAACCCTGAGAATTTCAAATTCCCTTTAAAATGAGACCCCAAAAAATCTAGTTCTTAAGGCGGCAAAGATAGAATTCAAACTAAGGCTAATTCAGAAGAACAGAGTGAAGTAGAAGAGGAGATTTGCAGTTGGTTTTAGTCAGTATTACCGTATGCAAGTCCTGGATAAGATGCTACTGTTAGGACAGAATATGGAAAAAGATAATGGTTTCCAGTTGGAAAGGTGTCAGTCAAGGATGCATTTCATCTCCCTGCCTTTTCAAGCCATGTGAATATATCATAAGGAAAGCTGGATTAGATTTAGATGAAGGTGGAGTGAAAATTGGTGGAAGGAACATTAACAATTTGAGACATGCAGATGATGATACATTGCTGGCAGAAAACAGTGAAGACTTGAAATGACAACTGATGGAGGCAAAAGCAGACGGCGCCAAAAACAGGATGACTGCTGAACATCAAGTAGTGATGACTACTGGAGAACTATACAACTTTCAGGCTGACAATGAAGAAACAGAAATTGCTAAAAGATTTCTATTCCTCGGAACAATCATCAGTCAAAACGAAGACTGTAACCAAGAAATCGGAAGGAGGTGGAGACTGGGAACGGCAGCCATGGAGCTGGAAAAGATTATTAAGTGTAAGGATCTGTCACTGGTGACCAAGATCAAGATAATTCATACCATAATGTCACCCATTACTAATATTCCCCATTATATCCCCAATATTTCCCATTACTAACGCTCTGCCTAGTGAGACCAGGGTGCTGCAGGATCTGATGCAGGGCCTGTAGTTTCACCAGGCTTATGGTTGAGGCAATTGTGGTACCAGCTGGCCACCCTTTGCCCATCCCTCCCTTTCCTTTTCCTTTGTTTCCCTTTTCTATTTTCTCCCTTTTTCTTTTTCCATTCCTTTTTCTCGCCCCCCACTTATAGGGGTGTGTTACACCCCAAAGAATGGTAACAACTGCCTCTTGCATCTGCTGGAATTGTTGGGATGTTTTAATGTTGACTGTTTTAATGATGATAGATGCTTATTTATTGCATTTAAATAATGTTGTAAGCTGCCTGAGCTCGAAAGGGGAGGGGCGGCCTATGAAGTCTAATAAATAGTAATAATAAAATAATACTATGTACAAGCTTGGAAGCTGGACCACAAAGAATGCTGAAAAGAAGAAAGTTAATTCATTTGAAATGTGGTGTTGGAGGAAAGTTTTACAGATATCGTGGACCACACTAAAAGGCAAATAAATGGGTTCTAAATCAAATGAAGCCTGAACTATTCCTAGAAGCTAAAATGATTAAACTGGGGCTATCCTACTTTGATCACATTATGCGAAGACAAGAATCACTACTAGGAAAAGTTGAAGGCAGTAACAAAAGATGGACTAACACAGTCAACAAAGCCAATTGTTACCTTGATGCTTTCTGTTGTTTGACGTATTCTTATAGGTGCGGTAATGCCATGTCTTTCCCTATATCCCCCACTCCTGCCGGTAAACTTAACAGCTTCAAGCATTCTCTTGAGGGGCCAGTGTGGTATAGCAGACAGAACAGTGGACTAAGATTTGGGAGATCCCCTCACAGTGCAGTGAAGCTTGCTGGGTGATTTTTGTTAGTTACATTCTTTTAGCCTAACTTACCTCACAGGATAAAAAGAGGAATGGATAATGTATGTTGCCCTGTGTTCCTTGCATGAAGGAGAAAAATATGATTGTGAGAATTATTACTTATATATCCCCACCTTTACAGAATACTTCTAAACAAGAAGTCCCTGCCCTGCGTAGCTTACAGTCTAGGCCTGGATGAATGGGAAATAGAGGAAAGCAAGGAAGGAAGGAAGGAAGGAAGGAAGGAAGGAAGGAAGGAAGGAAGGAAGGAAGGAAGGAAGGAAGGAAGGAAGGAAGGAAGGAAGGAAGGAAGGGAGGGAGGGAGTGAGGGAGGGAGGGAGAAAGGGAGGGAGAGAGAGAGAGAGAGAGAGAGAGAGAGAAAGAAAGAAAGAAAGAAAGAAAGAAAGAAAGAAAGAAAGAAAGAAAGAAAGAAAGAAAGAAAGAAAGAAAGAAAGAAAGAAAGAAAGAAGCTGTTGCGACCAAGATTTTTGCATTCACTGGGGTGCAACTATCCTCTCATAATATAAAAGTATGATAGAAAAATCTTGTCTCTGTGCAAAGGCTCATATACACAGACTCAATTTATAGAATATTATTCCTCAAGAAAAAAAGAGGTGACTGCACAACTGAGGATTTTACGGGATACAGATTCCACATGAAGCATCCTTCACCATTGGCGTAGCACCCACAGGGCAGGGCAGGGCAGGGGGCTCGACGCCCCAGGTGGATCAGTGGCAGAGGCATGGCAGAGTGGTCAAGGGAGCGTGGTGGGGATGTTCCTGGGCGTTCCCAGGGCGGGAATGGGTGACTCTGTGGCAGGGGTGCAGAGTGCGTGTGCGCGCACCCCGGGCGCAATTTCCCCTCTCTCCGCCTCTGTCCCTCACCCATCCACCCACAACTTGTACTACATTAAATATGGGATGAACGGTTTGTCCACGCCTTCACTGCCATTATATGAACTGCACAAGGTGGACATCATTCATGACTGAGGGATCAACATCTGCCCCACAACCCTTTTCCCCACATTGGAGTCCACTTGGCTGTGTAGCTATGGACTCCGCCACCAGTCTTCCTATACATTCCATTAATACCTACCATTCAGCAAAGATCTGGGAAAATTCAAGCGAGCTGTTGGCGACCGGGGAGATGAAGTAGAAGGGAACGTTGGAAAGACCTGCAGAGTCGATATACTGGTACAGACATTCCAGAAGGTCGTAGATCACTCCAGAGGGGTAGCAGGGAACCAGAACATTTCCGCCATTCCGAACTGTCATCGCTTAACAAAGGGAGAGGGGAATTCAGTAAAGTACATAACTGCAGGAAGGGCACAAAGATACATCCAGTCTATCAGTCCTTCTCTAACAGAGACCCACAGATACTTCCAGTGAAGGTAGTCCACAGGTATGCTGCCTCTAAATGTGGAGGTTCCCATTTTATATTTCATCAGGCAGTTAGTATGTACAGCTAACGTTGCCAAGAGCGATAAAAGCCTCTGTATTCACAGTGGAACAAAAAATCCTATAGGTCTTGCATTGAGTGCTTCCTATTTCTGCTATTTGAGTTGATTGCTGACCAGATTTGTACGACAATCAAACATTTGCTTTGTATCCACGCTTCTAACATCCCAGTGATAATCCCAAGGTTTCAGGTAACAGCTTTAGTAAGAGAAGCATTTCACATGCAATATTTTCTTGAAATTCTTACACTAGCCCCGTAAGGAACATCAGTATTGTTATATCTATATTGTACGAGGGGGCAAGGCCAGGAGGTTGGCTTGCTCAAATCCTACCAAGTTTGTGGCAGAGGTGAGATTTGAACCAGGGACTTCACAGCTGAGACACAATGTTACACTAGCTTCCCAGTCATATTCTCCATTGTTGTCTTTTTGTAAACTACCTCACACACTCTTGTACCCCTTTCTTCATGGAAGTCAGCATGCTGCATACTTGGAATCTTAGACCAGGGTGTGGGAAACCTAAATTCATACTCCCACTCTACTGTAAAACTGATCAGGTGACCTTGAAACAATCACACACATGCAGCCTCACTGACCTCACAGGGAAGTTGTGAGCAGTAGTGTATCATCCAGGGGGAAAAGGGGGCATCTTGTACTGGGCGCGCACCATGGCGGGGATGTTACGGGGTGTGGCATGGCAGGGACACAGGGCACACACGTGCCCCGGGCGCAATTCCCCCTCACTACAGCTCTGGCTGTGAGCATTAACAATGGAAACTACATGCTATCCTGAGCTCCATGGGAGGAATGGCAGCATTTTAAAAAAATGAGCAAAATGTTCCAGCTCCCTAATGATTTGAGTTGCCCTTTCTCCACCGTCTCAATCAGTGGCCAGAACTTGAAGCAGAATTCAAAATGAGAACACTGCACAAATTTGGCATAATGGCATTCTGCTATTTTTATTGCCATTTTCTTTTCTCCCGGTAAATCTGCCCTTTTCCACTCTTCCAGCGTTGTGTGCTGACATTTGTAGCAAGACATCCAAATTCTGGGTAGCATGTGAACATCCCAGGTTCTGTTTGTACCTCTGGCTAAACAGGTAAGCAGCAAGACACAGAAAGCAAGAGATTTCTCCTTCCTGCCAAGCTCAGAAACCCTCTCTAGAGAGCTCCTTTCACCCTCTCTCCTGCCAGTTAAATCACAAGGTAGAGGTTACGTGGTCTGCGGGCCACTTTTGCGTTTGTATTCATTCAATAAGCCAATACTGCTATGTCAAAATGTGGAATTTGCTTTTCCAGGGCCCCTTTTTGACAATTTAAACCTTCCCCCCCTCCTCCATACCCTAGACCCGTGGTGGCGAACCTTTGGCACTCCAGATGTCATGGACTACAATTCCCATCAACCAAAGGTTCGCCACCACTGCCCTAGACCTCTAGCCCAGTTCACCAGTTACCGTGAATGCACACACAATCTGTGGACAGTGCATACTTGATTGCATTTTATACATTTGTTGACTAATTCTTGCATTATATTCAATGCGTGTACTGTCAAATGAGTGACGGCAGCCTCACATTTATCCAGGTACTGACCGCAAGTTTTCTTTGAAAATTAATGTGCATGGCTGTTACAGGTGTGAGCGCATATATGGAGATTGTGTATGCATTCACTGTAAAATGTGAACAGGGTTACAGTCTTTTCCTTCTGCACTCCTATCTCCATTAACCTGTTCTCCTTTCCCCGCATCCCAATAGATATTATGACTACTTGTGAACTTTCGGCCAGTCAACTTAAGTGGGTGTCCTCAAGTTGTAAAGTCAGGAGACAGAAAAAGGTGGCATCTGAACCAGGACAGGTACCAAATCGGAGTGTTCAAAAATAGCGATGACACACATTTTCAAAGATGGATTCCTGTCAGGAGGATGCTAATCTGAGTGAATCAAACACATCCCGGATTCTATGTAACTGAGAAGAACAACAAATGAATGTCTCGTTGAGATGCAGGGGTGCCTCGGTTTTCGTTGGTAATCCGTTCGGCAGGAGCCGACGAAAACTGAAACCAACGAAAACCGAGGCACCATAGGGTCACCTACCTTGCAGTCCTGGGTCGCCCTCTAGTGACGTGGTTTTGACAGACAACAGGTGACAGAAATCAATGAAAACCAAGGCAATCAATAAAAACAGAGTCATATTTTTTGTCCAGACGATCAACGAAAACCGAAACAAACAAAAACTGAGGACAACGAAAACTGAGGTACCACTGTATATGTAACCAGCCTGCTATATGTAACCACTGCCATCTGTGCATTCTTTCCTTGATGTATACTTTATGGCTTTCACACTTTGCATTAAACTAGGCTTCCCTTGGCACCTCTGTCCCGTGAGAAAAAAGGTACATCCGTAGGTGGCTCCTCTGCTATCTGCTGCTGACCTTGGGGCAGTCTTGCTCTTAGGAATTCTTGGGAATCAGGGAAGGGGTTTTTCTGTGTGGAATAAATGGGACTGGAAATGCCAGCTTCGTCAGAACTGGCTTTCGCCAAGTATGGTGCTTGTATGCCTCTTCAATAAAGGCTGCTGATCAATATTTCAGAGTCTGTTTATTGGCTCAAGGTTCCGAGACCTAACAATTCCTCATCTTTAAATAACTGATAGCTCCAACAGTAAGTAACAATTTAGAAAGGGTCTTTCCCCTACTCCCCATTTGTCAGATGGGAACCCTCCTGTGAATACATCATGACCTGCAGAAGTTACAGATACAAGGACTCTAGCATGCTCAGTATCAGTCATGTGTAATTCCTCCAAACCTAAAGGTCCACGAACTGAGCGCAATCAGTGGTATAGGGAATGCACTCTGCTTCGTGCATGTAGGAAATGTACATGTGAAAATGTAACATACTGGTTACATGCATGAAGTCTTGCGCATGCCTGTGTCTTAATTTCATCATGGGTAGCAAGGTTTATTCCAGTGTAGTTATGTCCTGACTCAGAAGAGGGCAGCACAGATCCAGAACATGAGAGAAATTTGAACCACAAGAGGCAGACACAAGCTATTGTATTTTAAAGAGAAAAACCTACATGAGGAGTGAAAGGAGGAGGGAGCATAGGGAGCTTCTGCACTCCAGCTTCTGACAACTGTGTCAGAATTTGGAGTGAAATAGGAAGTATCTCATAGCGTTGGTGGTTTGTCATTCTCAAAATATAAAATTTGGGTACTTGACCAGGTGATGAGGCCATTGGGTCACAAGGAACAGCATGAAGTCAATGTTCTTTCAGTGTTCCTACATGTGCTTACAGTTCTGCTCTTAACCACTGCTCTTAACCACTAAATTGAAAATGCTAGGGGGAAGAATAAGGACTAATAAAAGGAAACACTTCTTCACACAATGTGTGATTGGTGTTTGGGATATGCTGCCACAGGAGGTAGTGATGGCCACTAACCTGGATAGCTTTAAAAAGGGCTTGGACAGATTTATGGAGGAGAAGTCGATCTATGGCTACCAATCTTGATCCTCTTTTATCTGAGAGTGGAAATGCCTTACCAGATCAGGTGCCCGGGAGCAGCAGCAGCAGGCGGCAATTGCTTTCACATCCTGCATGTAAGCTCTCAAAGGCCCCTGGTGGGCCACTGTGAGTAGCAGAGTGCTGGACTAGATGGACTGTCATCTGATCCAGCAGGCTCGTTTTTATGTTCTTATGTTCTTACTACCGGGGCCCCACCATGCGTTGCTGTGGCTTATTGTGGTGAAATGGGAAAGGAACAGTAGCAGCAAATCAATTGCAGAGGCCAGCAGTACTTGCTTATGCAAACATGCAGCCTGATACTGTGCGAAGTCATTGATGTGTGTGCCCACATTCCTGGGGGAGGGGGGAATGGAAAGCTACCCCTCCCACAGATCTAGGCTGGCTGGTCATGATCCTTTACCTAGGAGTAAGTTTGGTTGGTGGCAATGGGTGTCGCTTCTGAGGAAACCCTCTGAGGGGTGCGACGCAGCCATTCAAAGTATGTCACGGTTGCTGTACTGAGCTTACTCCTGAGTAATGCGTGCCTGGCTTTCTTAACTGTAACCACAGTATTCAGGGAATCTAGGGCGCCTGGCCCCTCCCTTCCATCCCTTGCATGTCGCCCCTCACTCTCTTCCCTCCCTCACTTCTCTTCCCTTGCATGCCACCCCTCCCCCTCCCTCCCTCCCCTTTCCCTCCGCTAGGGTCATATCAAGATGCTGGGCCCCCTGCCTCCCCTCCCTTACATGGCACCCCTCCCTCTCTCCCCTCTCTCACTTCTCTTCCCTTGCATGCCTCCCCCTCCGTCGCTTTCCTCTCCCTCCCTCTCTTCCCTTGCATGCCACCCCTCCCTCCCTCTCCCTCCCTTCCCTCTCCCTTGTGTGTATATGTGTGTATGTGTTTCACTTCCACTCGAGTTACTGCCTATGTACTATTTCCACTGCTCATATCTGGCCATCTGAGTGAACATTCTAAGCAGCATGAACATTCTAAGGGTGACAGTTACACACAGACAGCTGCATGTCCTTCACCATGGAGTGCCAGGAAAAGACGTTTTACCTGTGCCAGGTGTGAAATTTCAGGTATGTGAACATCTAAAAACACTCTCACCTGGCTGACTATAGTGACTGGGAATTTTCAGAGGAATTGGCCCAGCAGTTACTGAGTTATACTACCACTAACAAAAACACTGTTAGCTTTTTATATATATGGATGCTTACAAGTGCTGTGCCTGCAAGCCATGTACATCTACACATGGTTCTGAGTCACAACTGATTAGGGCATAACTACATTATGAGCATACCCCAATCAGAATGAGGGAAACATCTTAAGAGCAAAAGAGGTAGCTCAAGAAAGCAAGTCAAGGCACAGATTGTAGGCATGAGGAAGAAGAGTTTGGATTTATACCCCGACTTTCTGTCCTGTAAGGAGACTCAAAGGCTGCTTATTAATTCCTTTCCCTTCCTCTTCCCACAACAGATACCTTATGAGGTAGGTGAGGTGAAAGAGTTCTGAGAGAACTGTGACTAACTCAAGGCCACCCAGCAGGCTTCATGTACAGGAGAGGGGAAACAAGCCTGGTTCTCTAGATTAGAATCTGCAGATCATGTGAAGGAGTGGGGAATCAAACTCAGTTCTATAGATTAGAGTCCACTGCTCTTAACCACTACACCACTGGCTATCATCAACATCATCATCATGCTAAGTAGCATATCAGGTAACAAGTGCTCTCCAGCATTTCTGGTCTTGGGGGAGTGTTTCAGCCTCTGATGATACAGCTCAAAATCACATTTGCCTTTTTAGCTACTGCATTACACTGTTGACTCATGTCCAGTGTACAGTGTAGTAAGATTCCTCAGTCTTTTATGCATGTACTACTGCCAACAGGTCTCCCACATCCTATAATTATGCATTTGATATTACCTGCCTAAATGCAGAACTTTACATTTATCTCTGTTGAAACTCGTTTTGTCAGTTTTATCCCTGTTTTCCAGGCTCAAATCCTTACAGTCTCTCCACAATTTGTGCTAGCAAGCGACAGAATTTCAAACCATTTCTCCTCTGGCTAAATGCAAGGCTTCTATTCCGCCCCCTCCTCAGATCTCAGAACCAACCTGGCTTTCAGCTCACACTCAGGCACCTGTGTGTGCGTGCACGTGTGTGTGTGTGACAATCTCCCCAGGCAGCCCTTTGATAACCTGTCCAAACCCCACTTTGATCATCCAACAGGGACCCGACCAAACCAAATTCTTCTGGAGCATATCATATGCCACATTTCAAACAGGCTGGGAAATGATGTCGTTCACACCCATTGCATCGTACAGCCAGACAATTATCAGCTTTTCCAACAGTGAAAATTAATTTGCTAGTTAATTCTAAATTTGTAAGACCAGCTGCTGCTACACCCACCTACCTAGATTCAGAACACAGGAGCCAAATAAAAGGCACTGATTGCTGCTGAATTTCTAGGGAACTGTGAACCAGTTGATCATTTTAGCCAAAGGCTACAGCAATTAGCAGAGAATGCAATTGCGACACACGAATAGAAGCATCCCAAACAAAAACCATAATTCAACTTGTAAAAAATCCAGTAAGGACCAGAAAAATCTTTTTAAACTTTAAAATCTTTGAAAATTAAACATCCCAGGCAGCATTGGCCATATAAATAAGGCCATAATGCAATGAAAATGTTACCTGTTTCCCTGAAAATAAGACCTATCCTGAAAATAAGCCCTAGCATGATTTTTCAGGATTTTTGGCGGATGCTTGGAATATAAGCCCTACTCCAAAAATAAGCCCCAGTTGCAGATTTCCCAGCGCAGCTCTATCTGGTCACATGGGGGTGCAAAATCGGGGCGGGGGGGACATCCCTTGAAAATAAACCCGAACGCATCTTTTGGAGCAAAAATCAATATAAGATCCTGTCTTATTTGGGGGGAAACACGGTACATATGTTAAAGGTCACTGAAAATCAGTAGGTTCACACTCATCCTCTGTTTAATTCTATTTACCTCTGCCTGGGGGTGGGGAGGGGGAATCTATGTTTTTTGTTCAATTCTGCATTAGATTGTCTCCATTATTTAATAGAGAGATAACATAGCATAGGAGTGGCCAACCAATTGGCCATGCTGGCAGGGGCTGATGGGAGTTGTAGTCTCAGATTTTGCACCAGGCTCCACTTCCCCTGGCTATGCCTCTGTTTTGCTCCCAAGCCTTCTGTGAGTTTGAGGGTGCTTGGGGGAGGGCCATGGTCAGTAGTGATAACAAATAAAGGGATACCAGGAGAACAAGCAGTGATTTCGGAAGTCACCTGTTTATACCTAATTTCAACCACAATTCACTAGGTGGGCTTAGGAAAGTAGTTCTGATCCTACCTAAAATCTATCACTTTGCTGCAACATTATACAAGAAGCACTTTGAAAACTTGACAATTCGAAATGCCCATCTTATCATGTCTTATTTTATTGCTTCTCAATATTTGCTTTGACTTGTTTTATTGTACTAACTGTCAGCTTAAAAACTGCCTTGAAAGTCAATTTGACAGAGAAGAGCATCGTATAATTTCAATAACTTTAAAAGATATTTTAAAAGTGTACAAAAAGCCAAATGCCAACACACCTGTAGAAATGAGAGTGTGAGAGACTAGCACTGGGTTCAAATTAAGCTAAGGAGATCACAGGATGATCTTGAGCCAGTTGCTACCTCTTAGGTTAATCTACCTCATTGGGTTTTTCTGGAGAAGAGATGTGGACAATCGTGCAGGGTTGCTGAGCTTGTTGGTGGAAAGGCAGGATAAACATTGAATTGCTTGCAGTAATGTTTGGCTGCTAAGGCCACTGCATCTCCCTACCCCTGCCACTAGGTGCAGGAAGGCTGACTGACAGCTCTGAATGGAGAGAAGGAGGTTTTAACAAAGCATGGGTGAAGATTTTAAACTGGCAGAGAGACACAGACAGGATATGACACTGTTAACGACAGGGGATTACACCCAGAGCCTTGTCCAAACACAACTTGCTGGCAGCAAAGCCGTCCACTTAGCGAACGAACAAGCAGGAGCAGACGATTCAATATCATTACGCCGGTTCCATTCCAAAACAATTTTTTCCCCTAAAAGGTACAACTCGCATCTCGCAAAAGCACTTACTGTATTAATGAGAGAGGCAAAGGCACGTCATAAAAAATCTCAACTGCTAGCTATATGCCAGAAAGAGAGAGCGAGAGTCAAGCAGTTACTTCGGTTCCAGGAATCGCAGAGCCGTTTCCCACACGGGGGTTATGAGTCAGATTATAAAGCAAAGAAGAGTGCACACCTCCCCTCCCCAATGCACCCTTTGGCCTGGCCACCTACCAAGGCTACTGCAGAATTCCCCCACCATGCCGTCCGGATTGGCGGTTGGAATCTGGGTGAGTCCAGTCAGGACAAGAACATCGCTGTTTTTAAGAGAAGCTTGATCCATGGGCTGAAAGGGAAAAAAGTTCCTTTAGACAAACAGCAAGGTTACAAGATCACTGCCTCTCATCTGTCTCACCAAGGCCACCATTTAAATATATCTTATAGTGACTCTGGATGTTAAAAGCAGCACTTCTAACTTACAGTTATACCAGGCAGGACAGCTTGGCGTGTACAGTGCCTCTTTTTTTAAAAACATAAAATGTTTATTTGTACTTCAAAATCTTTCCTACACATAAAAATCCCCCACTAGGTTACAAAGTATTGAATTCTGACCCTGTCCTCTGGGGTATTAGCTACCCCTCCTAATTTGATGTCCTCTGCAAACTTGATTAGCATGCCCTCTATTCCATCATCCAAGTCATTGATAAAAGTATTGGGCCCAGAACGGAACTTTGTGGCAACCCACTAGTCACTTCTCTCCAGGATGAAGATGAGCCATTCGTGAGCACCCTTTGAGTTGGGTCAGTCAACCAATCACAAATCCATTTAACAGCAGCACTGTCTAGCCCACATTCTACTAATCAAGAATATCATGAGGACCTTGTCAAAGGCCTAACTGAAATCAAGGTATGCTACATTCACAGGTAGGCTACATTCAAGGTATGCTACATTCCCTTTACCTGCCAAGTTTGTCACTCTATCAAAAAAGAGATAAGATGAGTCTCCCATGACTCAAAGTCACCCAATAAGTTTCCAGGGCAGAGAGGGGATTGATTGATTGATTGATTGATTGATTGATTGATTGCATTTCTAAATTGCCCTCCCCCGAAGGGCTCAGGGTGGTGTACAACAGATAAAATACGCAATCTAATAAGCTAAAATCATGTATAATAAGTTAAACAATTTAACAGCAGTAAAAGTAATAAAATCGGAACCATTTCATAAAAGCAGATGGGGATGTACCTTCCCACCTCCCTTGCGCCCACACGAGGCCCAGATGGGATTGGGTGTTATCCTCAGTCCAGCTGGCCAAATGCCTGGCAGAACAGGTCCGTCGTGCAGGCCCTGTGGAAACTCTGCAAGTCCCGCAGGGCTCTGATCTCCATAGGGAGCCCGTTCCACCAGGTAGGGGCCAGCCGGGTCTCTTTCAGGCTGGGGACCCTTAGCAGGTTCTCCTCCAAAGAGCGGACGGAACCTGAGTCTCCCAAGTCTGAAACCTTTATCACTACACCCCACTGGCTCTCCACTGTCTTCGTATACAGAATTTTTACTTGGCTATTGGGCTAGTAGCTGCTGATTGAGCCTCAACTACTATTTTTTAAAAATTGAAGGAGTTCGACCTGATGTCTTTCTCTATCCCAACTACAAACTTTCAACACAAGGTCAGGTTAAAGAACCAGAGTGGCACAGAGGACAAGAAAAGCCCCTTCCATAAGGTTTTTACACCAAGAAAGAAAATGAAATGTTTCTCGCATGAAAATGCCAATAAAACAGTAAAAATAATATCATATCCACCTGTGAAAAATCTATGTAATGATTATGCACTGATGGACATAATTTCATCTTTCCCAGGGCAGAGAGGGTGAGAATTGATTCCTTAGGGCTGCTGTACAGAAGATACTTTGAAAGGCTTTTCGATGACCCCGCTGAACTGTCCCAGCTGCCGCTCCTGCAATCGTGCATTCAAATTTTTGCCTTCTCCGCCAAGGATCAATTTTTATAAATTACTGGTGCTGCAGGGCATTGCGGCAAAGTACCCTTGTAGAAACTGTTACTGGAACTTCCTTTTCAACATAATAAAAAGGCATACGAGCTTCAGTTTCTTTCTGAACACAACATAAGAACAGATCCTTCTGGATCAGGACACAGGTACATCCAGAGGTTTCCGGTTTTCCAACGGAAGCTAACCAGATGCTTCAGGAAGGCCACAGATAAGACCTTAAGGGAACATTTTCTGCTATTTGTCCCCCAGGCAAATAGTCAGAGATACACCGTCTTTGAATGTGGAGGTTCTATTCAGCTATTATGGCTAGGGCTGTTGATAAGGCTATGCTCATCTAACTAATGTTAAAGATATCTAAAAGAATGAGGCACCTCTGAGGGTGCGGACAGAACCGAGCTATTTAAAAAGCAGGTAGGTCTAGGGGACAAGAGAGCTTTCTGTCATCTGCACCTGGCTCACCAGCCCTGGCTACATTGATCCACGCTACTGTAACCTTGTGGTTGGGTTAATGTAATAGGCTCTATTTTGGACAGCCCTTGAAGACAACTCAGAAACGGCAGGCGGGTCAGAATTTGGCAGACCAATTACTGTCAGGAGCTAGCTGGCAGGAACATGTTTCACCCATGTATTGTCGAAGGCTTTCACGGCTGGAATCACTTGGGTGCTGTGTGGTTTCCGGGCTGTATGGCCGTGTTCTAGCAGCATTCTTTCCTGACGTTTTGCCTGCATCTGTGGCTGGCAGCTTCAGAGGATTCAGCCACAGATGCAGGCGAAACATCAGGAGAGAATGCTGCTAGAACATGGCCATACAGCCCGGAAACCACACAGCACCCAAATGTTTCACCCATCTTAAAACAATTATGTTGGCAGCCATCCAGTTCAAGCTCCTGTCTTAGAACCTTTAAAGTTCTTCATGGCCCAGGACTCATGTGCACCTGCTCTTACCCACTACACTCGTGGTGGTGAACCTTTGGCACTCCAGATGTTATGGACCAATTGGCCAGGCTGGCAGGGGTTGATGGGAATTGTAGTCCATAACATCTGGAGTGCCAAAGGTTCGCCACCACTGCACTACACCATGCTGGCTCCAATGGGAATCTGGGGTTCGATTCTACTGGCTTTACACTGTAATGTTTTAACTATCACTTGCAAGCCACCTTGAGCCATGAGGGAAGGCAGAATATAAATATTTTAATTGATTACAAGTCAATTTCATGAGTGACCCTTCCTCCAATGATCCATCAACTATGACAGAAAAAAAATTCTCTGCGCAATTTCTCTTCCTAGTGAAAGGAGGGGAGAAATGAAAGCAACCGATGCCCCTCAAAGAACAACTCCGTTGCTTTCCAACCTCATCCAAATGTGGCTCTGCGACATCAACATGGAGACCGCTCTGACTAGCTTTGTGACGTTCCCTGTGTGATCCCTGACTGGCTGGGACTGCTTCAGGAAGGAGAGTTTTTGAAAACTCAACCGGTGTCAAAGCTGAAGTAGAAAAAAAAAAGCATCTTCAAACAGGCAGAGAACAGCATGCAAAAAAGGTTGATGTGGTGAAGGGGAGTAGGAGGAAACCAAACTCCCTTCTCCCATTTCATCCTTTAAACTTTCATGGGTGAAATCTGGTTGACACTGATTCACACTTCCGAGTGTCCACATTGCAGTGCATAAGTCTGCAACGAACAGCAATGTCTAGCTAGCCCAGGGGTCTGCAACCTGTGGTTCTCCAGATGTTAATAAACTACAATTCCCATCAGCCCCAATTGGTCATGCTGACAGGGGCTGATGGGAATTGTAGTTCATGAACATCTGGAGAGCTGCAGGTTGCAGACCCCTGAGCTAGCCCATCAGCCCTCCAGATGTGTGGCTGTCTTTCTAATAAAAAAAATTATGGATCTTTTGAGAATTAATTTACTGGAAATTACATCTCTAGAACTATGAAGAGTTTGCCCTTAGATGAGCCGAGTTGGCAGCTGTTGAAGCCATCATTCCTTCAAGGGAAGATAATTCAGCTGGGTAATATAGATGCCGCCTGGAAACTGTCTTCAAGGATTGTGCAGTGAAATATGCGGCATTAAATTTTTCAAAAAAGATGACAGGGGAGGCAGAGAATCTAGGTAGCTTCAAAACCCCTTTCAGAAGGAAACCTTATACTTGGCATTCCTTAACGATAATCTTGCGCATCTATTTTTGCAAGCTATGAGTCTGTGGCCAAGTCCTCTCTCTTTTTTAACCTTTTATGAGGTTTTTTGAAACACAGTATAAGTAGTATATATTATAGCATTTAAGAGAATTCGTGATTATTATTTTGGTGCTCTTTACAATGAAGATCGGTATTGTATTGTTGAAGGCTTTCAGGGCCGGATTCAACTGGTTCTGGTGAGTTTTCCGGGCTGTGTGGCCATGGTCTGGTGGATCTTGTTCCTAACATTTCGCCTGCATCTGTGGCTGGCATCTTCAGAGGTATATCACAGAGGGAAGTCTGTTACACACTGTGTCCAGATGCAATACAAGAAGAAGTGTGTAACAGACTTCCCTCTGTGATATACCTCTGAAGATGCCAGCCACAGATGCAGGCGAAACGTTAGGAACAAGATCCACCAGACCACAGCCACACAGCCCGGAAAACCCACCACAACCAAGATCAGTATTCTTCTTGTATTGCATCTGGAAAAGGCCAAGGGAGTGTGTCCTGGCCAAGGCAAGATTCGAACAGAGGCATATTTGCATAGCATGTACGTGTGACCATCATGCATAGCATGTATTGTGTGACCACCATGCTATGCAATTCCTTGGGCTCCAAGAGCGGGCCTGTGGCTCTGGACAGACCACAGACAGAAGAAGCTCTTGTTATTTTCTGTTAAGATAGGAAGACTGGAATTCGTAACTTCTCTGTCTTAATCCCATCTGAACATATGTAACTGCCTTATACTGAATCAGACTATTAGTCTATTAAGATCCATACTGGATACTCTAATAGGCAGGTGGTCTGCAGGGTCTTGGGCAGTGGTCTGGGATGGACCTGAGACCTTCTGCATGCCAAATAGATGCTCTACCACTGAGCCATAGCTCAACAGCCCCTGGCTGATTGGGCAGATGTCAGTCTCCCTGTTGAAAACAAAGGAATATCCTCGCTGTAGAGTTTCAAGACTCTCTCAACCTATAACACCCATCAAGGGGGAGCCAGAAAAGTTGTGAAATCTCAGTCGTTCCCATGATTTTGGGAGTCAAGGAGATTTTCAGCACAAGCAGGTTGGGTTCCCCACTGTGTGAATGGAGCATTGCCATGTGAATGAAAGAGAACTGGGAATGGCAGCCTGCTTAAATCACAAATGTTTATTTTCTTGGAAACTTACTATGCTACCTTTCCACCCAAATAGGGTCTCCAGGGCTTGCTTTTCAAGTCACACTGGATTGAGAGTCAAAACCTTGAGGTTCTGCAAAGGTTTTGTACCTGCGGATGCGTAGTAAGGAGTGAGGATCCTGAGACATAGGACACCTTCTCGTAATGCGACTGGATGATCCAGTTGGAACTGCCGAGTGCATATCCGGAACTGAGAGGGGACACTTGAACAGCACCAAAAAGCTCCTGGCAGGGCGATTAGGAGAGAGAAGAAAAAAAGAAAAACCTTTTAATGGAAAATAATTCCTTGCCTCCAATGAATTTTCCCAAAAGCGGTATTATCTTTTGCAAGCTAAATGGAACTTCCACGTTCAGCGGCAGCATATCAGTGAACAACAGATGCCAGAAACAAAGTTGCCTTCACGTGTTTCCAAAAACATCCAACAGGCTGGGGGTGGAAACAGAATACTGGATGAGGTGAATTTTTGGTTTGAGCCTGCATGGCAACTTTCACTTTTACGCGAAGAATTGTATTTAAAACTAATTCCATTGTCTAGCACTGTCAGGCCGTGCCATTATCGGCCTGCCAGAGTGCATGTCTCCAAACCATCAACAGCTGGGCATGCCATCTCTGCCGCCCCAAGGCCATGGAGCCTCTTTCTTTTGTTCGCATGGAACTAGTTCAATAGAGATTACCAAGTACTTCTTATCTTTCTTTCACAGGGAGTGACTCCATTTCCCAAAACAATAAATCTGTAGTACTGTATTTCTCTGCCTTTCTCATGCTGATATTGGGGGAATGCAAAGGTGGGGGCTTTATGGGTTGAACCAAACTGTAACCTTAAGGTATATACTGGGGCTAGGGAGTTTGAATCTCAGATTCAGCTACCTGGCCATTGGGCTGGCACAGTTCTGATTAAAGCTCTTGAACCTTTCCTGAGTCTTGTCATTGACTGGAGTACCAGACCCTCACAAGCGCCTAACTTGCTGCTCCCATCTAGATTTTAAAACAGCCTCCAACTAATACAGGAAACACCTATGACACTCTAAAGATTAAGAGGCTGCTCTAGATTTTTTTTAAAAAAGAATTATTTTATTTGAGGTGCTCACTATTTTCTGGGAGTACCCAACCAGCTGGATCTTGCTGAGTGCCGAGTTCACTTCCTGCATGCTGTAGCACCTCCTCCATGTCGCCACTTCAACGGCATCCTTCAAAGGGGCAGGCAGCAATCTGGGGACAGCAGATCAGATCAGGGTTATGCTAGCAGGCCGAAATGCCGAACCTATCGAATTTCCCAGGACATTGATGAAAAATAAAAAGAACAGTGGGAAGTACAGCAGTGGAAACCAATTCGTGCATAAAGGCCGAAAAGTGGAGGTGGCATCCTTGTGGTTCTTTCATCCCATATTTCTCCAGTGACATCCTGGAGCCGACACAGAACAGCAGCTAAAAGACTGGCTTGGATCCCAAGCAGTGCAAGTGGAGGTGCACTAGTGTTACCGCCAGGAAAATATGAAAAATATTTTCCTAAGCCTATCACTAAACTACACTGGCTAAGGACCAGAGCAAAGAGACCAGTTTTGTCCAAAAGCCTCCATAAGGCCTGGAAAGGACGTGTATATGTGATTGTGCCTATGTTTTACATGGTTTCCTTCTTGCTTTTAAGCCCCCTCAGTGTTTGATTTATTATTTGCCCAATGTTTAGGCTTATACTTTAGCTAGGTTCTCCAGTTGATTTAAGGTTTATTACTGTTAATTTAGGATACTCTTGCTTATATGTATATATATGTGCTTGTACTGTATTGGAAGTTCTTTAAGATTGCCTCTAATGTTTAAGTTTAGATATGTTATTTTTAGATATCTGTATCTGTTAGTAAAAGCAATGGCTTGTAGCAGCTGATATTAAGACTCAAGGAAGTTAGTCTTGGAACTCAGTTTGGGCCAACACCCAGTTTGAGCCAACACTCTTTAGCAAAAACAAAGACCCTTTGCAATTACAAATTGAATCTGATGACGGCACCCAGATATCCCAGCCATTGAAGAACGCGCCAAGATCACCATTGGACCATTTGAACTTTCTTTTGTTGTGGGACTGAGGCGCGGGAGCCTCAGGACATAACTCAAGGAAGCAGCCCATCTGATAACTAGATACCTGGGTGCGTTAACTGCCTCACCCAGTTTTATGAATGAACACTCTCTGCTCCCTGTTTCAGCACTATCGTAAAGTCTTGTGGGAAGATGCCTGACAGCGAGATCTCATGGTTCCATTCACAAAGTTGTAACTGTACCTTTCTTTTTATGTGTTGATGTTTTCTTTATTGTTGTAAGGTAAGGGACCTGCCCCCTTACCTGCCCCCTTGCCCTCTTTTGATCTGTGTGTATAAAAGTTGCTGCGCTTGGCTACGAGAGCACAATTCCCCTGCCTGAGTTGTAGCCACCACTTTCAAATAAAATACTTTGTTTTTGCAGAACACCGGCTTCCTGTGCCTCACTACATTGCCTGAGCTGAAATCACTTAATGTTACCCGAGCAGCAGCGGTAACACTAGAAGAATGGGAGTTTGTTTTCTGGATCCCCTGCCCCAGTGGCGTAACTAGGCAAACTGGAGCCCTGGGCAAAACCTGAGTTTGATGCCCCCCCAGGCGCGTGCCCAATGCAAAGTGCACTCCCCCTTGTAGCTACGCCCAGTAGCGTATCTAGGCAAACTGGAGTTTGGCACCCCCCATGGGCAGCCACCCTCCCCCACTGTGACCAAGCAATGATTTTTTACACCAGGTTGTTTCAAAGTAACGATCACATTATAGAACATGCCCCAACTCACAAATCTGAGCACAGCAATAAGCCATGCCACACAGCAGAAATAATTTTTGAAAACATTTTTAAAATGCTTTCAAAATGTTTTATTACTGCTATGAAAACATTTTATGGTGTTGTATCCAGTACCCCCAATTGGGGAAAACAGCATCACTTTCAGTGTTTCAAAGGAGAATCTGGGCTCCTTAGTTTAAACAAGTGATGCTGGAATCCACCCCCAAACAGCATCATTTTCAATGGTGTTTAAATTAGGGAGCCCAGATTCTCCTTTTAAATCTACCTTAAAGGGAGAATCTGGGGTTCCCAGTTTAAACAACATTGGAAGTGATGCTATTTTGGGGTTGATTCTCCCCCACCTTAAAGCAGCATCACTTGCAATGTTTAAACTGGGGACCTCAGATTCTCCCTTTAAATCCATGTCAAAGGCGGGGGGATTTAAAAGGAAAATCTGGGGAAATTTGGGAGGTGCCTGCTGGCAGGGGTGCAATTGTTAAGCTAGCAGCACCAAACTTTCAGGGTATCTTTAGGAGACTCCCCTAATGATACCACCCAGGTTTGGTGAAGTTTGGTTCAGGGGGTCCAAAGTTATGAACCCTCAAAGGTGTAGCCCCCATCTTCTGTTAGCTCCCATTGGAAACAATGGATGATGGGGCACCCCCTTTGGGAGTCCATAGCTTTGGACCCCCTGGGTCAAACTTCACAAAACCTGGGTGGTATCAGTAAAAGATTCTCCTGATGATACCTCCCAGGTTTGGTGAAGTTTGGTTCAGGGGGTCCAAAGCTATCGACCCTCAAAGTGTAGCCTCATCTCCTATTAGCTCCCATTGGAAACAATGGGGGATGGGGCACCCCCTTTGGGAGTCCATAACTTTGGACTCCCTGAACCAAACCTCACCAAACCTGGGTGATAGCATCAGGAGAGTCTCCCAAAACATCCCTGAAATGTTGGTGCTGCTAGCCAAACAACTGCGCCCTCTGCAGGCCAAAAATGAAAAACACAGAAAATACAAAAAATCCCATAAACTGCGCCCCCCACAGGGCTGCGCCCAGGGCAACTGCCCACTTTGCCCAATGGGAGGAACGCCTCTGCCCTGCCCCCCCTCCCACTGCAGCCTCTTCTATCCCCTGGAACTGTGCACCTTTGGATAGGTGGGCCCTTAGTGACAGTGTCAGGGGCAAAATCAAGGTCTGAGGGAAGGGCATGGAGTCAGCAGGAGAAACTCCCCTCCTCTATAACCAAAATGCTGTTCCATCAGCACTGTCACACCAATGAAATGACAATGTAGGATCCATCCATAAGCTGCGATGTGAGAGGCTGCCAGTTCAAATTTCGACTCAACTGTGAACTTAAGTGGCTTTTGGCAAGACAAGCTCTTTCTGCTCCACCTACCAGCAATGTAGATTGAAGAACGATGGCTATTTCTGTGATACACGTGTGTACAGTGTTTTGAACACTGACATAACGATAGTAACATTTAGCATTAATACTATCTTGGTAATTGATTCTGATTGTGCCAAAGGATCACACTGCAAAAGAGAACCAAGGAATTGACTAAAGGGTCCTGCAAACCCATGTCACCCATAAAGGAGGCTACCCGAATCTCTGCATGAGTTACTGCTGTGCCTTCACTCTTTCTCGTTAACCTCTTGTAAGGGTGGGAAGAGATGGTAATCCCTCTCAGGTCGACCAGCTAGTTGCCGGGATAGAAAAAAACCATGGGGTAGCAGTTCCTTGGGTACTCTAATAATGGACAAATCTTAGTCTTGGGAGACGTAGCATAGCTGTGTGACATAGTAGTTGAGGGCATTTAACTAGGACCACGGAGACCTGTTTGGGAATTGCTGACAATTATATATAGCATTTGTATCATGTTCTCAGAGTGTAAAAACACTTCTAGTCTCTCAGCTCCTAAATGGACATTTCAATCACCACATCACAGTGGTTTGCAGTATGGATTAAGTTGCAAGATATTTTTGAGAGAAGGATTAAGAGGAGAAAAAGCTCTATACTGCCTTTCTCTCCTGTAAGGAGGCTCAAGGTAGCTTAAAAACTCCTTTCCCTTCCTCTCCCCACAACAGACACCCTTGTGAGGTAGGTGGGGCTGAGAGAGTTCAGAGACAACTGTGACTAGCCCAAGGTCACCCAGCAGGCTTCATGTGGAGGAGCGGCGGTGATCCGGTTCACCAGATAAGAGTTCGCAGCTCACGTGGAGGAGTGAGGAATCAAACCCGATTCTCCAGATTAGAGTCCACCGCTCTTAACCACTGTACCACATTGGCTCTCATTTTCATAATTTCAATCGCCCATTGCATCAGATGTATTGCAGGGTTTTTTAAAAGGGAAGTTGGAAAGGGATATCTGAGAAATCGAGAACAGCAGCATCACAGCACATAAAAAGAACGGCCATCTCCAGGGAAATAAATCTCCTTCAGCACTCTGAATCCAGGCAGGAAGTACTGTGAGACGCCAAAGAGTAGAAGAAGAATAGGATTTTTTAATATATCAAACAGATGCTAAATCAAAAGCTAATTCCAACCACTTTCCAATGATTTATGGGAATCAGTCAAGTTTTACCGATTGGCTTGTGTGTGTTTTTTTTAAAAATACCCTAATTTATTGGTCTATTGGTTGGGTCAGTGAACCTCTCCTCCATAATTTAGGATACCAAAAAAAACATTAACGGCCGTTCTAGCATATGCTGACATGAAGCAAGATATAACTTGGCCTCTTCTGGGAAAGAAAGGAAATCCCGAGGGAGCTCGAGGATAAAAATCTATCACCTGTCATTTTGTTGCCATCTATTACCTGCAACAAAAGCATCATCCAGTCAGAAAAGATGCTTTAGAGCCGTTTCTTGGGATTTCATCACTTTGGCATCATCTGCAAATTTAGCAGCCTTACAGCTTATTCCCATCCCTGAAATATATATAAACTGCTACATACGCTAGGATTCACAGTAATGATCTTGGGGGGACTCTGTATGTGTCCCCCATTACAAAAAACACTGTGTGCTATTTCTGATCAGTTACCAAACCATTAGAAAACCCGACACTATCCTTCTGTGACAGGCACTCCTACATCTCAGACGACACAGTAACATGGCAATTGGCCCCCACTGTGCCTCCTCATCTCAGTCCATAGCTCTCCTCCAGCCTTGGCTCTGGGGTGAGCCCTTCACACACACCAACATTCTCAGGCTCTCCATTCAACAGGGGCATATCTACAGAAAACGGCACCCAGGCAAACACAGAAATTGCACACAAACACACACCCCGACTCCGCTGCTCTAGTATGGCCTCCTCATTCCTGGTGGGGGAAGGGGGGCTGGTGGCCTAACATGACCCCAATGCAGGGGCGGAGCGAGGGGGAACTGCGCCCAGGGCATGCGTGTGCCCCGGGCCCCTTCCACACCCCCACCCTGCCCCGCTCCTACACGCCCCAGCCATGTCCCCGCACAGGCGCATGCCTGGGAGTCGCGCTCCCCACGCCCTGTTGGCGCTACACCACTGCCCCAATGTGATGCATGGAAGTTCTACCCAGGGATTAAGCCCCTTCCACCACCCCTCCTGGTGCCTATGCCCTTCAAGCCCCTTCTCTAAGCTGAAGCCATTTGACTTTGTCAGCATCCCTCCTAAAAACCACATTTTTGAGGGAAGGGTAGAAGGGAAAGGAGGGAACCCATAAACCATTCAGGCTCTGATTAAGAAAACTTAAAGCTGACTGAGTTAGAAGTCACTCAGCAATTAGCTCAGATAGCCTGAGGTAATGGGAGGAGGGAAAAACCCCTCAAGTGCACTTGGTACTTCCCCCGCAAACTATTTGGTTTAAAATGATCCAGCGCTTGTATAATAAAGATAACAATTCTTCATTGCAAGCAACGTACTTGGGTGTGAAGCAAAATACGATACAGCAATCCTTCAGGCTGCCCTACAAAAGCGAGAGAGCTGGCCACAATGACCAGCACTGACCAAAATAAAACCAGCATCAGTTCAGTCTTCAGGTAAGTGGATCTCCTTTTGGCATCAGCCTTGCTTTTAAAAGTATCCTTCTCCAAAGAACATGAGCAGGAGCTTCCTGTTGTAAGCAAACCGTCAAGCACAAGTGCCAGCCATTACATTTTACTGTGCCCTTCTTCTGAAGATCTCAAGGTGGTTCCACAGCCCTCCCTTCTTCCAATATTTCTCTACAAAAACTTAGTGAGGAAATTTAGGCTGAGAGAGAAAAACTGTGATCCTCACCCCAGGGTTTTCCAGGAAGCTTTGGGGTAGAGTGAAGATTCAAACCCAGGCCCAAACGGACAGTCTAACCACTACGACTTTGGCTCTTGGTTGAGGCTCGAAGGTTACAATGAAAGACCCAACCAGATGGCTTTACAGGAGAATTCTGTTGCTGTCACTAACTGAGTCATACGCCCAAGCCACAGACTCTACACAAGGAGTCCAGTTAAACCTACTCTTAGAAGCTTACTCAGAGACAGGCTCAAGGAGCAACATTGGTTGGCTCACTCTTGTTTTCATAGGTGGCAACAGAAGTCACTGGAGGGTAGGGGGAATATCTAGAATCAATTTCCATCCAGAGGAGAGAACTCTGTGTTGTGGGAAGACATGTAAATGCAGAATGCATGGGTAAGAGACATACTTTAGCTCAGGGGTCTGCAACCTGTGGCTCTCCAGATGTTCATGGACTACAAACCCCATCAGCCCCTGCCAGTATGGCCAATTGGCCGTGCTGGCAGGGGCTGATGGGATTTGTAGTCCATGAACATCTGGAGAGCCACAGGTTGCAGACCCCTGCTTTAGCTGTTATTAGCCTCCTCCAGGTATACAATGAGAGGACCACAGGTGAGATGGGAAGTGCAGGGCAGTCAACAGAGCTTACTTTTGGCCCAGGTAGCAAGAGGATGCTTCACTGCATCTCAGGAAGAAAGGCACACCATGCACGTGGTGACATGCAGGAAGCTGACGTTTGGATAAAGTCTGAGCTGACTTCTCACTAGAACTGTGAACAAATCTGCCGCAACCCCTTTCAAGCACCAGTGGCTACAAAATCCAACCTCCGTTCTTTTGTGTATTTTTAATGTAAGCATTCCTCAATCTTAAGGTAGGTTTGGAAGTTTGCCAACAAATGCATATTAAAATTGTAGAAGACTACTGGGCAGTAATTCTAGGGGCAAGAAGCAGAGGGCCTGCATGGCTTACCCCTGATTATTTTATTTTATTTCATTTATTTCCCATCTTTCTCTCCAATGGAGACGCAAAGCAGCTCACACTGTACTCCCTTCCTCCATTTTGTCCTCACAACAACCTGCAAAGTAGCTGAGAGTGTGTGAGTGGCCCCAAGGTCACCCAGCGGGATTCCATCAGAGTTGGGATTTGAATTGAGTCTCCCAGATCCTTATCTGGCACTCTAACCACTACACCACATTCTTCAGCAAAAAGAGAATGAATTACGACGAACAAACATGTCCCAAAGGCTCTCACTTGGTGCTGAAATGTACACATGAGCAAGAATTCTTTTTTAGAATGTGGATCTTCTTTTTACAATCACCCCCGTTGACAATCCTCAACCTCAGAAATGCGTGGCAGGTGGAAGAGAAAAGGAAACCAAAGACTCACTGGAAGCCACTATTCATTCTGCCTTGGTCCCCAATTCCTGCTGCTGATCCCTGCTTCACATGCATGCTAGGCTAGGAGTAAAAAATGAGCCTCTCAAGGAAATGAGGAATGCAGGGGCATTAGAGTGTGGGGAACACAGTAAGCATATCTAGTAACACAGAGATCAGAGCATCTCCCATTTCCCTGAAGCAGGAATTCCCCCATCTCCTGCAGAATGTCATGGAAGAGATCCATCCAGGGTGGGTGTGGGGGGGATTTACCTCTGCACTTCCTTGTTCTTCCACATGGAGGCAGACTGAGCCTTTGGCACCCGTTCAATAAAATTCACCAGCTCCTCCATTAGAAGCCTGAGAATAGAAACAGAAACGTCAACAGAACTCTTATGGGATGTATTTTATGATTTTGCATGCTTTCATCTTCGCAGATTGATTGTTTATTGAATGCTGTGAGCTGATCCAAGCCCTGTGACCCCCGGGGGGGGGGGGCAGGGTAGAAATCTAAAATAGAGAAAAAGCTCCCACAACAGCCACAGGACAAAAGGCAGGTGACTGCAGTGTCGCACTAGAATAAGTTTTTGAGAGCCAGTTTGTACTGGCTGCAGGTAGGGTTTTTTTTGGGGGGGGGGGAGCATTTTCATTGCTGAATGTTTCTTCTCTTTATAAAGAGATTCCTTGCATATAGAAAAATAGTATTCCAAGGGGAAAAAACAGACCGAACCATTCTTCTCCTGATCTGATTACTTTCTATGGGCAAGGAATTTTTAAAATTTAGGACTCTTTAGTTTGGAGAGGAGACGTCTGAGGGGGGATATGATTGAAGACTATAAAATTATGCATGGGGTAGAAAATATTGACAGAGAGAAATTTTTCTCTCTTTCTCACAATACTAGAACCAGGGGGCATTCATTGAAAATGCTGGGGAGGGGGGGGGGAAGAATAAGGACTAATAAAAGGAAACATTTTTTCACACAACGTGTGATTGGTGTTTGGAATATGCTGCCACAGGAGGTGGTGATGGCCACTAACCTGGTTAACCTGGTAACCTGTAAAACGGCCTTGGACAGATTTATGGAGGAGAAATCAATCTATGGCTACCAATCTTGATCCTCCTTGATCTGAGATTGCAAATGCCTTAGCAGACCAGGTGCTCAGGAGCAGCAGCAGCAGCAGCAGGCCACTGCTTTCATATCCTGCATGTGAGATCCCAAAGGCACCTGGTGGGCCGTTGCGAGTAGCAGAGAGCTGGACTAGATGGACTCTGGTCTGATCCAGCTGGCTTGTTCTTATGTTCTTATGTTCTTAAAATTTCTCTCCAAGGTGTGAGCATTCACATTCTCTCCCTGCCCCCACAACTGAAGTAGTATTATCTTACAGTGGAACAAAAAAAGAGCCATTCCCTATTTAATCTGAGAACTTTATTTGTCAGCTCTCATCAGTTAGGCAACATCAGAGCAGGGTTTCTTTGTGCACCTGGCTTATTGATAGTTGCCCAGTCTTTTCTGAGCATCCTCCTCTCTATGATCCCAGAGTCTGAGCACTCACGCAAATGTAGAAGATTGGGTGATTCATAACACTTGGGAAACACACAGTTAGAGCCATCCCAGCTTCTTTGGCTGGCATTCAACTCTCCCTTAAAAGCTGCAAGAACGTTAGAAGCAACAGGCCTCTTCCCTGGTCGTCCTTTGTACCTTTTTCTCCTCCCTATGGCAGCAGATGGAAGGTGATTAGATCAGTAGCACTAAGTGGATTTTCCTTACCTGCCAATTTGAACAGTCGGCTCTGTGGCATACACCGTACCAGTGAACCCTGTATGTTCTGTGATGTAAGGCAAAGCCATCATGCAGTGGTAGTTGGAGATCAGAATCACGTCCACGGTGGACAGATCTATTAGTTCCATCTGAAAACAAGAGAGAAGATTATCAGGCAACGTTTTGAGGAAAACAGACTGTTAAAAGGCTAGAATCGCTCCACTTACGCAACCAGACCTGGACTACGATGGATACAGCCAACTAGCGCTAGGGAGTTTACCTAAAAACTTGCCACCTTTTCTTGCTTACTTACTTGCTTATTTATTTATTTATCTATCAATTTTATAAACCGCCCTCCCCCGGAGGGCTCAGGGCGGTGTCCAACATCAGTCATAAATACAATTAAAAACAATTAAAAACAATCAATACCCAATAATTAAGAACCATATTGTATTACAGACGGCTTCAGAACTCCTCCCCCTCCCCCTTACTGGTACCCCCGGGAGGCAAGATGTATATTATATGGCGAGATGTTGATGTTACCCCAGCTGGCCAAATGGCTGGTGGAACAGGTCCATTTTGCAGACCCTGCGGAAACTCTGTAAGTCCCGCAGGGCCCTGATCTCACCAGGGAGTCTGTTCCACGGGAGGCCAGATGTATTAACTTGACTCTGCAAACTTGACTCCGCAAACATGAGTGATGCTTTGCAGTGTAACATTCAAGACCATCGGCTCCTGCCAAGAGGACATTACAAACAAAAATTCAATCGGGGGGGGGGGGGGGCGGCAGCAGAGATTAAGAGATCACCCACATTGTGGGGAGGAAAGGTGTTTTTTTCACTATGTATGAAGCTGCCTTAAAGTGAATCAGATCATGGGTTTACAAGGTCAGCGTTGTCTACTCTTGATTGGCAGTGACTGCAGAGTTTCAAGCAGAGGGCTTTTATGTCATCTGCTACCCGATCCTTTAAACTAGAGGTGGTGGGGTTCCACCTGGGACCGTCTGCAGGCAAAGGCTGTACTCTACCTCTGAACTATGAGACACACACACACACCCCGATCACCAGCCTTGTGAGGAAGATACCCCAGCTGGACAGGATTCCGAGCCAGCTAATATTTTACTAACTTCATCACTAAAATTGTGCCCCAGCCCAACCTATAAGGATCCGCCGAGCCCCAACTCTATCCTGATCTCAAGAATATCACGATTCCTCCAAGCTCGGCCTCCCAGTTTAGGAGTTGAGTTTTGGCCCTGCAAGGGACACCAGGAATTTTGAAAACAAAACTTAGCAATGATGAATTCAGAGGTGCCCTTTACTTGGCAAGAAAGCTGCATGAAAAGAATGGACTAACAAGTGGTCTCTGGCCAAAGTCTCAGGAAAAATTGGGGTATGGCCTTTACTGGCTGATCCAGACCCTGCACACATCCACACTGCAACTACATTCAGCGTTGTTAATCCACAGCACAATCCTATGCAGAATGACTTCAGTCTAACCCACTGATTTCAATAAGCTTAGATCTGAATGCCCCCGCATAGGATTGTCCCATAGGAAATGTTCTCTGCTGCTCCAGAGGACAAGACGAGATCTAATGGGCTTAAGTTATAGGAGGGTAGGCTTGTATCTCACCCTGCCCCAGGCAAAGGCCGGGCTCAGGGTGGCTTACATGCAATCAATATACAATATAATAAAATTCCAGCCTAATATAATTAAAAGTAACATATTGACAAATAGTCAAAAACTTTTGGAGCCACTACACTTACCAATGGAGGTGTCAGGATGCCTGCTAGAAAGGATGCTTTTGGGGCTGCTTTGTGCTTTACTGTGGGTCGGGGTTGGGCTGCCTTCTCTGCCTGGGATTCGCCAGGTGCTGGCCAAGGCCATGCACAGTGGAGTCAGTGCTTACTATCTTATTGTCTGCATATTTTCACTGTACTGTTCTCATGTTGGGGGGGGGGGGGGGGTGAAAACATATTACTGATCACTGCGCGGGAAAAGCCAATCTTGGCTTTTCTAAGCTGTCCTCCAGACCTTGAATAAACCTCTGTTCTGTACATGGAATTTGTTTCAGTTTTGGGGGATCTGACAGGGGGATGGCAAAATAATAAGACTAAAATTCAAACTCTCCAACTGACCAATCCTCATTAATTCGACAAGAAGAAGAAGAAGAGGAGGAGCTTGAATTTATACCCCACCTTTCTGTCCTGTAAGGAGACTCAAGGCGGCTTACAAGCTCCTTTCCCTTCCTCTCCCCACAACAGACACCTTGTGAGGTAGGTGGGGCTGAGAGAGTTCTGAATGAACTGTGACTAGAGCAAGGTCATCGAGTAGGTAGGAGTGTGGAAACACATCTGGTTCACCAGATGAGCCTCTGCCACTCAGGTGGAGGAGTGGGGAATCATACCCGGTTCTCCAGATTAGAATTCACCTGCTCTTAACCACTACACCACGCTGGTTCTCAAAAAGGGGAGGGGAGAGAAAGTAAGGGAAAGGGGGGGGGGAAGGAAAGGAGGAGAAAAGGGGTCCAGTTATTGAGAAAGGGTTAGGGGATTTGCCCTTGCTGGCAGTCTCCGAACAGTGGCTAGATAGCCACCTGCTGAAAGGCACTGGTTTGGATTTTCTGCACTACAAGGAGTTGGGCAGGATGGTCTCTATGGCCCCTTGCGATTCCACGATTCTCTGGTCTGGGGTACAGACAGGCAAAATGTATCATCAGGCTGCATAGAACTTTTCTGTCCTATCTAATTTACTAGTAAGCTGTAACACCGGTGATGTCAGTCTGGAAACCTTACCAGAAATTTAACCTCTAACTTGGTTATAATGGAGCAGCTAATGGGATTCAATAATCATCAGGCAGGAAAATTATCTGCTGACAAGGCTTAGCCATTGATTCAAAGATAAAGGCACAGAAACAGGTCAACCTGGCTGCTTAAAAACGTAATGCCCCCAGTGACTGTATGCACAGATGAAATCGGAGCCAGACCACGGGCCCATCTCGCCCGATGCCGTATGCTCTGACTCTCAAGGACCTCAGGCAGAGCGAGGTCTTTCCTAGCTCCTGGGATGAGATCATTTTTAATTGGAGATGAACCTGAGATCTCTGCATGTAAAGCGTGTGCCCCTCCAACGGCTAAACTAATTTCTGGCCTTACGCTTTTGGGAGCATTCAAACCAAGGTCAATGCTGGATTTTGCAAGAAAACTATTTCCAGACAGCAACATGCTGGGAATGTAGAAGAATACCACGACACTCATCAGAAGTGGGTATTATGTTCCATCTTATAGAGACTCTATGAACTAATGACCTCCAAAGTGTCCTATTGTGAACAGCCTTGCTCAAGTTCTTTAAAGTGAAATCCGTGGCTACCTTCAGTGAGTCTCATGTTATGTCCCCCTTTTTTCCTACTGCCTTCAACTTTCCCTAGCATCATTGCAATTTCCCAGTGAGTTTGGACTAGTCTGAATGGGATCATCAAATGTGCTCCCTGCAAAAGAAAAAAATATCTCTTGTGTTCCCTTTTAACTAATTAACTTAAGAAGGTCACTATCACAACACACAGGCCCCTTCTGCATGTGCAGAAGTCACTTTCAATCCACTTTTAATGCACTTTGCAGCTGGATTTTATTGTGCAGAATAGCAAAATCCACCTGCAAACAATTGTGAGTGGATTGAAAGTACATTGCTCTGCACGTGCAGAAGGGGCCATAGTAGCAGTCAATAGTACAGAACAGCTTTATGTAAGCAAAAAAGGGACTACTGAAATTCATGGAGGAAGCTATTTCATCTGCTATGAATCATAACCAAATGGAACCTCCAGCTGCAGGAGGAAAACTACAGGCCCTGCTTAAGAACATAAGAACAAGCCTGCTGGATCAGGCCAGAGTCCATCTAGTCCAGCACTCTGCTACTAGCAGTGGCCCACCAGGGGCCTTTGGGAGCTCCCATGTGAAAGCAATGGTCTTCTGCTGCTGCTGCTCCTGAGCACCTGGACTGCGAAGGCCTTTGCAATCTCTGATCAATATTGGTAGCCATAGATCAACTTCTCCTCCATAAATCTATCCAAGCCCCTTTTAAAGCTATCCAGGTTAGTGGCCATCACCACGTCCTGTGGCAGCATATTCCAAACACTAATCACACATTGCGTGAAGAAGTGTTTCCTTTGATTAGTCCTAATTTTTTATTAGTCCTTTTATTAGTCCTGCTTGTGAGCTCCCTGATGCATCTGGCTGTCTGGACATAGAATACTGGGCAAACTGTGCCTTGGTCCAACCTGGCCAGGAAGCTCTTACAAGATAAGTCCTACAAGACTTGACACAGTTAAGTGAATTGCCACAGTTGGCGATTTATATTCCATTTTTCTCGACTGCAATGAGTCTCAGAGCAGCCTACAAATGCCTTCCCCTCCTTTCCCCACAGCAGGCACTTTGTGAGGTAGGTGGGACTGAAGCCCCTTCCGCACACGCAAAATAATGCGTTTTCAAACCACTTTCGCAACTGTTTGCAAGTGGATTTTTGCTATTCTGCACAGCTTCAAAGAGCCCTGAAAGCAGTTTGAAAGTGCATTATTCTGCATGTGCGGAATGAGCCTGAGAGAGTTTTGAGAGAACTGTGACCAGCCAAAGGTGACCCAGCTAGTGTAGGATTGGGGAAACAAACCTGGATCGCCAGATTAGAGTTCGCTGCTCATGCGGAGGAGTGGAGAAGCAAACCTGATTCTCCAGATGAGAGTCTACCACTCCTAATCACTACATAGACTCCACAGAAATAATGCTGGGTCTGGTAGGTCAAGGGGGAATACCGGGCTTGGAATCCAATGGCCAGCATCCTTAACATCTCCCTGAATCAGGGAAAGGTAATTCCACCTGGACACATGGCACAAAGATATATGAAACATGTCTGGAGACTTCTGGGCATGCCTGGAGGGCATGTAGTCTTAAGACCTGGTGCTGCTAATATGGGGATGTTATGCTGCATACTGATTTTAATGTTTTTAGAGGTGATTTAAGTTATTTATTGACTGCTCTTTAGTTTTGTGTTGTGAACCGCCTAGAGCCCTCCGGGGATGAGGTGGCTTGGGAAATCTAATGAATAAATAAAATAGGCTTTGCCACAATTAAAGGGACAGATGCACACAACAGTGTGTACAGACCACACTGCAAGCTAATGGATGACATGGATGGTCCTGTTTCCAGGGTCAGACTTCAGTTTCCAAAAAGCAAAAGGCAGCAATGGAAAGAGTGGGGCAGCCACCAGAGTGAATTGATCCATAACCCACTTTCAGAGGCTTCGCAGCCCACTTTTGCTTCCTGACCAACAGGTTGGGAAGCACTGACCTAGACAACATGCCCAAGGGCTCCATTATGGAAAGGTGAAAGGGACGGGCCATTCTCAGTTGTAGCACCTCCATCATGGAATGCCCCCTGCATAACCCTCTGCCTGGCACTGAACCTCATGACCTTTAAGCACACAGTTTTTTGTCGTCCCCCCCCGCCCCCATCGGCTATTTGGGACTGTTAATTGTCTCGCTTGGTATGGCTGGATTGTTGCAATCCTTCCTGAAACTACTTTGGCTTTCTCCGTTCGTTCTGCTCTATTACGGCCGCTAATTAAATTTATTTGAGATAAGTACTTCAATTATTTATTACTGCTGCTGGTTTTTAATTTTCAGTCCAGGGCCAGCGTTGTCTCTACATCTGATTTTATCACTGCTTTCCATGGGATGGATTCCATTCACCTGATGGTGAGCCTCTCACCAATGCAACCAGACTTGTTTGGGAGGAAAAATAGCTCTTTGCTCCAGTGGGAACCCCCACTGTCAATAGCAGAAATTCATACGACCCATCCCATTACCTCCTATAATTTTTTCTGACGCTGGAAACTGCCTTGGAAACATTTTCATTAAGAGCACGGCGAGCAAACGTAAAACCAAAATAAATAAATAAACAAATGTTATGTAAATGCCAAGTAGGGTTATTTCCGGCTGGAACAATCTTATCCGTAACCTGCTATTTCTTTCTCATGAGCCTGAAATGAAATAAATGGTTTATAAAACACTTGATGTTTTGCAGTTCTGCTTTCCCTTACTTGAAACGGGAACCGTAAGTGGTTCGAGAAATGGATCAGAAAGTCTTCTAGCAGCAGCATTACTTCATTAAGTACCGTAGTATCCTCCTGAGAAATGTTAATTTTCTCTCAAGCGAGACAGATAGTCCAAGACTCCAACAACTGGAAGCACCTTTGAAAGGTAAGGAAACCTTGCGAGCTGTGAAATACTCCCCTCGGGGATCCCGTTACACCTTCTTCCAAACACTGAATGTTCTATCAGTTGATAATCAAAGCCACTGGTAGGAAGATTCAGCAGTGTGGTTCCCAGGAAAACGCAAAACAATACAAGCAAAAAATAAATACAAATATACTGCAGCTACAATCTGATGCTGTTTCTACCCTAATATCTCCATTTGGATTGCTATTGGTTTCACTGTATGTGGTTGCTCTACTACGCTGTTGTTCTGCATATGGTTACTCTAGATTCTAGCTTGCTAGTATTGTATTCCTTTTGGGTTGCACCTTCATACTGTATTAAATTTTACATAGCATCACATTGTAGCTGCAGTGTTTTTATATTTATTTTTAGCTTATCTTGTTTTGGTTTTGTTAACCTATCCTGCATTATTTATTTATATATCTAAGGAAAACTCACCTCTGGCAAACAAAACTCAGGAACAGAATCCACGAACGCGTGACCTGAACAGTCCTTCAGCTCCTGAGAAGGGGGTAGGTGGGCGGTGCAATACAGAGAGAGAAAAAATTGTGATAATCAGATAGACAAGAAAAAGCAAAATGAAATCTAAGGCTATTTGAAGAAGAGGACAACACATTTTGCATTTTAACATCACAAGCAAGTCTGCGTGCTAAGAGAGAACTGAGGATTGGTTCTTAAATAGATGACGCTCTCATGTTACCCCAAGTGGTGGGGTCTGCCCCTTTTACAGTGGGCAATTTGCAAAGGGCAGACCTGATATAACAAGAGGACGGGAAAGCTTGAGATCTTTGTTATCAACTTTTACAAAGATGGGTCTCCGCAAGAAATCCACAGGACAGAGTAAAAGTTTAACAATTTTATTAAGAAGGAAAACATAATAAACGTACAAGCACACAAATCAAAGCAGCAGAGAATTCACACATGCCTAGGATTTAAATAGTGTTGAGGGAATAAGATAGGAAAAGCAAAGGGGTTTGGGGGTGGTTTTGGGAAAGGTTAGTTAGAAATTAGAAGATAAGGTTAGTATTTTCAGAAGAATGACTAGAAGGAACTCCATGATGAGAGCATATTAGCATGCTCTGTTTGACGGAAGCATGTAGACCAGGGCTAGAAATGGGAACTGGTTTTCTCAAGAGTATTATCTCTTCCTCAACCCCTCTAGGAAGAGGGTGAGGCAGGTAATTTTGCAAGGCTGATGTTGGCGAGGGCTAGTCCAGACGGGTTTTCTGTCCTTATGGGTAGAACTGAGCCAATGCAGAGAATGGCACTCCAACTTGGTATTGAACTGCTAGGGCACCCCAAAGGTTGGCAGGATAGGTTGTCTTAAAAACAGAGCTCCTCCACTCAGCATAGTTTGGTCTGGTAACACATAGGAACTAGAGACCGACATCTTCACAGTTGTTGTTTTTTTAAATTATCCCTTTCCTTTGTGCCTGAGGAGTTGGTTACTGAGCATACAAATAGATCTGAGATGAGGGATGGGACTGGAGCAGCGGCTGCTGATATCAAAAGACCCTAATGATGAGGATGAAAAAGAAGAGGGGGAGGAGGAGGTTTGGATTTATACCCCACCTTTTTCTTCTGTAAGGAGACTCAAGGTGACTTACAAGCTCCTTTCCCTTCCTCTCCCCACAACAGACATTTTGTGAGGTGGGTGGGGCTGAGAGAATTATGAAGAACTGTGACTAGCCCAAGGTCACCCAGCAGGAATGTAGGAGTGTGGAAACACATCTGGTTCACCAGATAAGCCTCTGCCACTCAGGTGGAGGTGTGGGGAATCAAACCCAGTTCCCCAGATTAGAATTCATCTGCTCTTAACCAGTGCACCACACTGGCTCTCAATATTCCTAAAGGTATGGGGGGTGGTTGAGAATGCTGGGATTTCCTCAACACAGTTCCTATGGGAAAGCAGGCATGGGAGAGGGCTCTTTGCAAAGTTCTCCAACTACAGAGCGGACTCTCCCCTTCCTCAGGTAGAAGCCTGGTAGAAGCCTGACACAGGGGTGAATCCAATCCATCATTAATTCAGCAAATTTGCCAAGTTGTAACAAACGAGCAATTACATCTAATGGCAAAAGGCTCTTAACCTCATCAAAAGAAGTTAAAAGGTGAACTTCTGGTGAGCTGGGTGAATTTCAATGTCTTCCTCGGAATCAAAACAAGTATGTCCAAAGGGAACATGGGAGGGACCAGTTCTCGTTATGTGACAAAGCATCCACCTTTGACCCCTAGACCTACTCTTTGTGCAGCACAGGTCCACTCATTTGTCATTCTAAAGAGGTATGGCTGTCAATGTGGGCCCAAATAGAGTGCATTTGGACTCATAATTAAGCCTGCCTACAACAGGCAGTGCAGATGAGAGAGGCTTTCGATGTCATTGACAAGCATGCAGCCACACCTGCGTTTTGCTGGCTACGGTTCTACTCCTCTTTCTGATGTTCAAAGAACAGTAGCCCACAAAGAGACAACATCCAGGGTCTTCGGCCTGCACATTTCCCTTGCGCCTATCACTCTTCAAACTTTACAGAGGTAGCGAAGCCCACTGAACACAAGGGTCACTTCTGCATTCTGGCTTCAGGTAACATCTGAGAGATGCTTAGTTCTAAAACAGGGGTCCACATTCTTCTGAGCTACTTCATATCAAGAGTTCAAGAAGCCCAGTGTTTCAGTCTCACTAGCAGCCGTTTCACACATTACACGGAGGTGGGAAGAAACAGGTTTGCTAGCCGGTGATAGTGGCGTAGCACCAAGGGGTGGGGGGTGCACGGTGCACCAGGTCGCGCACCTGTGGGGGCATGGCGGCGGTGTTCCGGGGCAGGGTGGGCGGGGGCGCAGGGCACACACTCAAGGCAGATTACACAGACAGAGTCAATGTAAAGATGGGACATTCAACAAACAAGGAAAAAGGACTGACCAGAAGCCTAAAAAACAGAGCTGAAGCAAAGCATAAATGTTAACCTAATACATTAAATGACATAAAATTACACAAAAGGTTCCAAGCCACAGCAAGCTATAGACACTAGTATAGACTCCAGTCCCCAATAATTTATCCAAGTAACTTTGTGAAGCTGTTTGTACAGCGCTACCCTACTGCCTGCATATCTGTCTGAAACGTGGCCTTTTGTCATTTGGTACCTGTAATTTGGATGTACATTACATGATGTACATTACATTACATTTGGATGTACATTACATTACATGAAGGCACACAGTCTCATGGCCTTGACCAGTGAGTCTCACTAGCCCGTCAGCTGCTTTGCAGGGAGATAGAGGGAGTTTTTGCCTGCATACATATTTATTTGAAACTGCTGTTTCAGCTGTAGCAGAGCAAGGAATGCATTCAATGCATCCATAAAGCGCTGCTTGGGCAGATAAACAGATAAAGATATGATAAAGGAGAAAGATCATGGTTTCTAGACAGAACGGTTGGAGTCGGCTGCCAGAGAAGTCACTTGTTGCTTTGAAAACATGACTGACGGACCGCTTTCCCGAATTGTGTCCTTCCAGTGCCCTTGAGATCAGGTAGAGATGATCTCTGGGAAACAATGACTGTGCACCATGTCAGATCATCAAGAGCACACGACGTGTTTCAGCTTTGATATACTCTGTACAGACAGTGTGAAACATCTTTATTATGATCTGCTTTAAAGCAGCCAGAACTAAGGGGACAGCAAATATGATGCCTCGACTTTGTGGAAATTGGGTTTCTTTGGACTGGATCCCGAAAGCCATGAACGGGGGGGGGGGGGGGGGGTTTGCCCTGCCTCTCCTTCCCACTGCAGCCATGAAAAAACTACCCCGCAAGGGCAGAAAAACCCCTAGGGAATTCAAGGTGTAATGTGGCAAGCTGAAGCTCGAAGGGGGAATTGGTAGAAACTCCCCTTTCCTCTGCCATTAGTTAAGGAAGGGCTTGTGCAAGGAGCCCGGGGGAGCAGGGGGCGCTGCCATTTCCCCCTGCTGTCTCCCTAAGCAGCATTCCAAGCAGTTTTGAAGGGTCTCTTAAGCCTTCATGGGATCTAGAGGGGCTACAGTGGGAAGAGGGAGGCAGCAAAAATATCTTCTCGTCCTGTTCACAATTCAGTAGGATCCAGTTCTTTAGTATAATGCATTTTAAAGATGTTGTTTTGCTTCTTGGCAGGTCAGCCATGGGGTCAATCTCTGCAGCTGCAGTCTTCGAGCAATGGAACAGAAAAGAACCCATGTTAGGTGAAAGAAGTGTGGGGATCAGGACAAAGGGATGAGTGACCAGGGCAGAGGATGGGTGACCATGCCCTCAATAACTGCTTGCGAGATTTCATTTACCAATACAAGAGAACTCTCCATCGTTACAGTGGACAGGGTGAAATGACAAGAAGGTTTATATACTGCAGTTTAGTTCTGCCTAGTCATTACCCTGTTGGTGGAAGTCAAACCGAAAAGCATTATGGGCGACTAACAATAACACTTTCCCCACTGTCCTAAAATACAGCACCTGTTTCTTCTCAATATGAATTAATGGCAACCATTAGTTTCCATCAGGGATGTCCAACTCTAGTGCTTCAGATGTTCATGGACCACAATTACCATCAGCCCCTGCTGGCATGGCCAATTGGCCATGGGAATTGTAGTCCATGAACATCTGAAGCGTCAGAGTTAGACACCCCTGGTTTACACTGAAGTGCATTCTGGGTGTTACTGTGGTGCCATGACTGAAGGATTATACCTGCCGTGGTAATCCAAGTGCCTGGGTCCAGTTTTGTTTCCTCTCAGCAGTGTCTTATATAGCAGCCCATTTGGTTCGTTCCACAAAATTCAACAGGAGCCATTGGTTGGTGGCATGGGCACAGCCCCACCTTTTTCCTAGATGCTCAATTTATTAGTAACACACATGACAAAGTGCAGGGAACTGGAGTAAGTGAGCCTAAACAAGAAGTCTATCCTATGACAGAGAGACGGAACCACAGTCACACAGAATGAGCCACGTGGGAAGAGTTTGAGGCTTCGGAGGTTCTGCTGGAAATTTTCTGAAAGCAACCTGCTCAATGTATGGAGGCCTTCACAACACCCAATCTTCAGCAGCTTTTATGTTTGTGTCAATGTGTGTTTATACAACAAACAAAATGTACCGTTCCTGTTGTGGCAAACTGAAGATGTACTTGACTGTACTACCCTAGACGTCAAGAAGTAGCGAACACTTCCATTTTGGAAATTTGCAAGGAAAGAGCACACATGAGATCAATGATACTTTAAATGTGGGCTATGCAACTGGGGAAAGAAAACTCGCTGGGTGATAAATGGGTCTTTTCTTGTGCACGGAGGCACCACTATGCGCATACGTTGCAGCTGCACCACCCACTGCATGGCTGCTGAGTTTCTGGCTTATGTTTCTCCACCGGCAGTCTTTATCCAACATCTGCTAATGCACAGACAACACAGCCCACCTCTGGCCACAGAGCACAAACAAGGCCACGGGGTATGCAGGGAGAGCAGCGGTTATTGCTATACAGTTGGTTATTGCTATACAGTATAATACAAGTCATCCCTAAGATATAGGGACATCAAGAACTCAGCTTTATTTGACTGCAAGGAGCTGTCTACGTGCCGCCTGTCACTAGAGATTAGTAAAGAAAGAAGTTTCGCAAACACCCAAGCTATTACCGTCTCCAACAACAAGTTGCTTCGAGGTTCATTGAAAACGCAATGTGATCGAGACGGCATTTCACAGTTTCCTCCCTCTCTCTCTTGTTTTCTTTCTGATACCCCCTATTTAAGAATCTTGACCTGAAAATTCAATGAGTTTTTTTCTTTAATGGAAACCTCGTTTATTCCTTTAGTTAAATAATGGTGGGCTCCACTTGGCTGACTAATTGGCTGGGTTCCTCTAGAGACCCGAGGAGTGCATTTGTACAATTACCTTGTCTAGGAAAGTGCTTCCGTCTTTTAAGACCCAACCTGGGAGTTTGGATAGCCTGGGGCTGCAGGAAAGGAAAACAAACGAGATTAATGGACTGAATGACACAACCGGCATCCCTTTTAAGAGAACTGTGTTTACATATATTTCAAATACAGTGTGACGGAACTAAGTAAAATCCTGTTCCACTGGAGGCTTGCTGCCAAAGATCTGCTCAGTCAGTTCAATCAGTTGTAAAGTTCTCCTTTCACTTCAACAGTCACGTTAGCTACTGGCTACTATAGCATACATGACAATGCTTCTTCATGACAATGCCACACAGTTGCCCAGCTCTGCGTAGGTCGCCAGACTCCCTCCCTCAGCAAAGCTGCTAGATATGCAACTCTGGTTTTCAGTATCCCATGACATGACTCTTCCTCATAAATCACCCATTATTATGAAGATGGGACGTTTTTTATTTGTTAAAAAAGCACTAAAATATTGATGGTAATTTAATGGAAGGTTAACAAGTCCTCTGAATTTTTAGCTTTCAATTTTAAAAAGTAGATCTCTAACAGTGCAATCCAAAGTGGTGGGGGGAGTGCTGTGGGGGCATATAACCTTGCTACTGGCACTTGCTCTCTAGGTTCTGCTGTAATCCCTTCCCTTGCAGATACACCTTTTCTCTTATCACCAGAGAAGAAGCTAAAGACTTACTTTAAAAAAAATGAAAGATGAAAATTCAGAGAACCTGCTAAATTCTATCATTATAATTGCATGTCAATATAACAATATTTTAGTGCCATTATCACAGTGGTGTAGCTACCACGGGACAGGGAGGGTGAATGTCGCATCAGGTGCGCGCCTGCGGGGCAGCAAAAATGTATTTTTGATATTTTTAGTGTTTTTACTTTGTCGGCTGGCAGGGGGCGCAGTTTTTAGGATAGCAGTACCAAAATTTCAGGATGTCATCCAGCAACACTCCTGCTGATACCAACCCAGTTTAGTGAAGTTTGGTTCAGGGGATCCAAAGTTATGGACCCCCAAAGAAGGTGCCACATCCCCCATTGTTTCCAATGGGAGCTAATAGTAAATGGGGCTACCTTTTGAGGGTCCATAACTTTGGACCCCCTGAACCAAACTTCACTAAACTAAATCAGAATAGTCTCCTGCTGATACAAGCCAGGTTTTTTGAAGTTTGGTTTGGGGGATCCAAAGTTATGGACCCCCAAAGGGGGTGCCCCATCTCCCAATGTTTCCAATGGGAGCTAATAGTAGATGGGGCTACCCTTTTGAGGACCCATAACTTTGGACCCCCTTAACCAAACTTCACCAAATCTGGGAGGCATCCTCAGGAAAGTCTCCTAAAGATACCCTGAAATTTTGATGCTATTAGCCTAAAAACTACATCCCCTGCAGGCCAAAAACTGAACGAACAGTAAAAATACAAAAAACACAAATGAACATGGGGGTGGGGGCATCAAAATTCATTTTGCACCAGGCTCCATTTCCCCTAGCTACGCCTCTGCATTATCATGAAGCCATTTGCAGTGGATTCAGGTGATGGCAATGGCATGAGAACCACTGTAGCAGAGGCGTAATGTCTTATTAACACACAATGCTGAGATCCCCAATGGTAAATATGGGGTCAAATTACTAGATCAAAGAACAGTGGCTTGCTGGAACTATGTTTGCTCTTCTCCCAAATGAGATAAGCATGTTAAGATTCATATGGTTTTTATATTTATAATAGCTTTAGGCACTGTTTAGGACAGCAGCTTCTGCTTCACTTTTCACCCAATGAAATGCTTTTGGCAGCAGAAATATACTTCACACTGGGGATGTTTTAATTATTACTGTAAGTCACCTTGAACCAAGAGAAAAGATGGGGTATAAATGTTTTAATAAATAAATTAATTAATGTAACAAGTTATTCATATGTACAATTCGCTGCTGCAAGTTGTGTCAATAGCCTCCCAGTTAGATGACTGTGGGGGGGGGGGGGCATATTTACAGAGGAGAGGTCTATCAGTAATTATTAGCTATTAATGCTAAACAGAACCTCCATGGTCAGAGGAAGTATGCCTCCTAATTACAGTTGCTGGAGACAGAGGCAACTTCAACTTCAACAACCTTTATTGGCATAATAATACAATTCTATCAACAGAGAAGTCAGTCACCAAATAAATAGAAAGCTAAAACAAGGGGGAGAGGGGGAGAAAGGAATTAGGCACGCTAATCCTCGGATCTCTGGATTATATATAGGTCAAGAAATTTGGCTACTGGATCTGTTACCTGGCTGCTAGTGTTGTCTAATAAAAAGATGATCTGCAAATCGGATGCGTGCTCTTTTTTTGCTAACAGCAGAGATAGCCATTTTGTTCTAGGTGCCATAAGGAGGGGACAGTATAATAAAATATGTAATATAGAGTCTGGATAGTCCCCATTACATGCACAAAGCCTTTTCTGATAGGGAGTTTTGGCAAACCTCCCTGACAGCACAGCTGATGGGTGAGCATTACAGGAGGGGGAGACAGAGGAGGAGGAGACAGGCAATGGGGAGGAGTGTTGATATTCGGTCTTGTTTGTTGACATCTCGGGGGTATCTGGCTAGTAACCTTTAGACAGTGGATGACAAGCCAGCAAAGCTCTTAATATTTAGCTAATTTTTAAAAATTCTGTGCCATCTTTCGGTCCAAATAGGGTCCCCAAGGCCACAAACATCAAAACATTAAAACTAGGAGATGATTTTGGAGAGTTCTCCCTGAGGGAGCACACAAAAAGCTATGCTACCAAAATCAAATAGTCTTCAAGGTGTCTCACAGCTTCTTGTTCTTGGCCAGTTGTTACCTCTCAGCCTAGCCTACCCTGCAGGGCTATTCTGAGGTGAGGGAGAAATGTCACCTTGAATGCCTTGTGGGAAAAGTTGGGATGCAAACACAATTTTAAAAAATAATTTAAGAGAGGGTACGGTGAGGGAGAATGGTTGAGTTGTTTGGCAGAGAACTTTATTCATTGCGCTAAGAAGGTCAAGATGATTATTTTGGATACAAATGCAGAAAGAGCAGTGGGAGGGACACTGCCCCTTCCCCACCCCACCCCCATTTTCAAGCTCTTTACCAGAAGCCACCCAAACAAAACAATTCTCTCTGATGGGCTTCTGACATTGTAATGAAGTGATTGATTAATCTTAAACAGTTCAAACTGCCACATAAATAAAATACATGGACGTGTTGCTCTTCCAGACAAGAAAGGTTAACAGCCTCTCTGTGACTTCATGGCAGCAGTTTTCATGTTTGGCTTCGTTACAGGAGAGGAAGCATCAACGGATCAACCTGTCCTCCCCCCCCCCCCCCCCCCCCCCCCGAGAATGTTCTGGCTTCTGCAAAGGTGGAGCAGCATTCTTTGGGAAAGAGCAATCACATTCCACAGTGCTGGTGTACTCAATGCCCGCCCCCCTCCTCAAAAGCAGGAGTTTCACTTTACTCTGGCACAACTGCACAACTCATAATCAGGGCTGTGTTTGCGGCACGGAGAAGGCAGAGAAAGTGCCTAACAGTACTGGCTGCAGAATTCCACTTTGAACACTGGACTCATTGGAGACAGGGAAGTCCACAGGCTAAGGGTGAACTATTTTCTCTCATACCAAGGCAAAACTAAAGAGCTGCCCTTGGACAGCCATATTTCTAGATCAGCCCAAGGTCTACCTAATCTAGCATTTTTTTTCTCATATTACCACTAGGAAGATGACTCTGGAATGCCCGGAAGCAGAATAGAAGAAGAGTTTGGATTTATATCCCCCCTTTCTCTCCTGCAGGAGACTCAAAGGGGCTTACAATTTCCTTACTCTTCCCCCCTCACAACAAACACCCTGTGAGGTAGGTGGGTCTGAGAGAGCTCCGAGAAGCTGTGACTAGCCCAAGGTCACCCAGCTGGCGTGTGTGGGAGTGTACAGGCTAATCTGAATTCCCCAGATAAGCCTCCACAGCTCAGGCGGCAGAACTGGGAATCAAACCCGGTTCCTCCAGATTAGATACATAAGCTCTTAACCTCCTACGCAACTGCCGTAGGAAGACAACAACCCTCCCACAGGGCTTATTTCAACAACTGCATTCTGAGGTATACTGCCTTTAAATATGGAGGTTCCAGTTGGCTAACACAACTTATAGCCATTGGTTGACTTATCCCCTCAAATTTACCTGCCTCATTTTTTTAAAAGTATCACCTTGAGACCTCAGATTCCCCCAATTATTTATGCTACGTGTGAAGAATTACTTCGTTTTGCCCATTCTGAATTTGCCAGTGATCAGGTTCATTGTGATTCTTTCAAGTTATGAGAAGAGAAGATTTTCTGTTGCTCCAGGTGACCTTTTCTGCCTCTTTCCCAGCTCTACAACATTATCTTTGAGACTACATACAGCATCCCAAACACAGCAGTATGCTAAAGCCGCGCGTGCACACACGCACACAGAAGGGACTCTGTAACATGCAGACCCCGCCTGCTCTCCCTACAGTCCATCAAAATGATGGACATTTCCTCTGTTTTGCATAAATAGAAGCAATGGTCTTTCAGTGCATACTTAATGTGCCTTGCTTCTGACTATGTAGAAAGGAAGCCACAGGGGTGGCTAACTTGGGGCGGGGAAATGCCTGGCATGCCAGGACTTTAAAGCTACCCCCCCCCCCCCATTTATCTCCTCTTGCACGAAGAAGCCAGGAAGATGACAGATCTGTGACCTCACTTGCGCTGGGCCGCTGCTGCAATACTTTACTGAAGCACAGAATAAATTATCTGGAAAACTGAATCGATAAATCCATAAAACGCTTTCCGTCTACTGAGCCAAAGGATGTTATTTTGATAAAGGGAATTTTTAAGTGGACTCAGTCTATTTATGCAATCAGATGATACTCCCCTCCTCTCCTGTAACCTCCCCCCCCTCAACTTTCAGCCCCAGACCTCCAACCCCACCCATCATATTACACCACTCTGAATTTATCTCTCCAAATACAGCTCTGGAAAACAGGAAGAGAAAACGCAAGAAGCATCTATTAAGTGCTGAGGCATACCTCTGGACCAGCGGCAGGGGAAGAAAGTTGAGTGTGGAGGTCATATCCAGTCCACAGTCTAGCATGATGGTGGTAGATTTGAACTTGAGCACGTTGCATGGTAAAGTTGGATGCCCGGACAAGCAGTACTAAAAGAATGAGATCAGATTTAATGAACAACCAACCTGTGTGTCTGGAAGGGAGCAGAACAGGCTACTGTGCCAAAATTGCTGTCAGACTACTGAAGAAGGAAGAAGAAGAGTTGGATTTATATGCCCCCTTTCTCTCCTACAGGAGACTCAAAGGGGCTTACAAACACCTTTCCCTTCCCCCCTCACAACAAACACCCTGTGAGGTAGGTGGGGCTGAGAGAGCTCAGAAGAGTTGTGACTAGGCCAAGGTCACCCAGCTGGTGTGTGTGGGAGTGCACAGGCTAATCTGAATTCCCCAGATAAGCCTCCACAGCTCAAGCAGCAGAGCAGGGAATCAAACCCGGTTCCTCCAGATTAGACTACACCTGCTCTTAACCACTACACCACTGCTGCTCCTAAACCCACACAGTTTTTAAAAATTGTCTTTGAACTCTATGACCTCCTACTCTTTCTCAGTACAAACATTGTTAAATTAACCTTAATAGCGCTCCAGACACTTCAACTTGGCACTACACTGCCTGCTGCAAAACTTTGTTTAGCAGCCATCTGCCCTTTTTTCCAGAGCAATTATCAACTCATCGCAGGGCAGGCTACGCTGTAGTTAATTGGAAGGCAATGGAGGACATTGAAAGGCATTGGTCAGCAAAATGCTTCACATATTGAACTGTTGCCATTTTCCTGTAGTACAGTGAATGAACATACAACTTGTATGTATGTGCACACGCTTGTTTGTCAGAAAGAAACAATCCATATTCACTTTACAAATGAAACCAGGAACTACTACCTGGATAAATGTGGCATTTTAATCATAAATTCAGCTGCATGTACATTAAGTGTAACACATGAATGACTCAATACACATTTAAAGAAATATCAGGTACATGGATTGCACATGTGTTCACTGTAACTTGTAAACAGGGCTTGTATTTTTAATCCTGATAATGCCAGTCTAAAGTTTGGATACTGTATTTGGGTGCAGCCTATGCGCTCGGCTTAAAATGACATATATGGAGGGGGAGAGTCAGAATTCATGACAAAAAGAACAGTAACATTTCTTAATGACTATAGATCCAATCACTGGCCTTTAAATGTGAAAGAAACAGCTCTGTACAAGCACTCCTCAGCTGCGGACAAAGGGTGGATGGTGTCTGTATGCAAAGACAGAGAAGTCTAGATTCTGGAAGAGACTGAGACACAAGTTGAGGGTATGAGTTGCTCTGATGTGCGTTGCATGGGGGTAAATCTACCGCCATGTAAGTCTCTTTGCCTCGTTCTGTAGATTTGTAAATACCACAAAACGTTCAAGTCTCTGCTATTTTTTCTTCTAAATTTAACCTAGTAAACTCTACCCCTGGAATTTCTTGCTACTTAAAAAGGTGGGAAGTGTCAAACAATATATTATATAAGCAGAGGCTTTCACCTCCTTGATTCATACAAACTCTGGAAGGGTCTCATCAATGCTGAAGTAATTTTTTATCCAACAGAAAGTTGAAATTACATACACACAAAACTCAATATACCCTGATGGCTAAGGAAAATGAAAAAGCAGATGTTTTCACACCGGTTGCACAAAATTCAGGTTTGTAGAACACATCTTGCATTTTTCTATTTATCTCATACAGTGTTCCTGGCAGTGAAGCTGGCTGTGGTGGTGCGATGGCTCAGAATATTCGGTCACAGGGTTTAACAACCTGCTACATTTTCCTGAGGTCCTCACCAGCAAACATATTCCACAAGTTCCATATCCAGAACTTAATCCCCGGCACACACATGCCTGATTGGCATTAGGACAACAGCATATGAAGAGAAGGAACTTAAGCATCCCCCAGCGTCATTTTCCCCAGCCTGAAAACACCTGCCAAGGGGCGGAGTGGCTGGTTACTTGTTTATGTACCTTATTTTTATTTTGCCTTTTTCCTCAATGGGGACCCAAAGGAGCTTAGATCGTTCTCCTCTCCCCCTTTTTATCCTAAGGAAAAACTAGGGGTCAGGAAAGCCAGAGGTTGGTGCGCTTCAGAAAGAATGCAGAATGGATAATATGGTAAGAAAGAGTCGCTTGAAGGAAAAGTGGGTGGAGAATGAGGCTTGAAGAAATAATTGGAAGAGAAGAAATGTAAGAAGGGATTAAGCCAAAGGGGATTCTGAACAAACCTCAGAGTAGTCATGAAGAAAGCATACTGTATGGCAAAGAGCATAAGACAGAAGTGCCAGGGGATTTCAGTTACTGAATAGCAACCAAAAACATGACAAAGAAGAGAAGGGTCTCAAAAGTGGGAATCTATGAAAACAAACTAACAACTTGATCAAGGCAGGTCAGTGCTGATGTTATTACTTATCTTACAGTATAAGAACATAAGAAAGAGCCTCCTAGACCAGACCAGAGTCCATCTAGTCCAGCGCTCTGCTACTCGCAGTGGCCCACCAGATGCCTTTGGGAGCTCACATGCAGGATGTGAAAGCAATGGCCTGCTGCTGCTGCTGCTCCTCAGCACCTGGTCTGCTAAGGCATTTGCAATCTCTGATCAAGGAGGATCAAGATTGGTAGCCACAGATCGACTTCTCCTCCATACATCTGTCCAAGCCCCTTTTAAAGCTATCAAGGTTAGTGGCCATCACCACCTCCCCTGGCAGCATATTCCAAACACCAATCACGTGTTGCATAAAGAAATGTTTCCTTTTATTAGTCTTAAATCTTCCCCCAGCATTTTCAATGTATGCCCCATTCTAGTTTTGTGAGAAAGAGAGAAAAATTTCTCTGTCGACATTTTCTACCCCATACATAATTTTATAGACTTCAACCATATCCTCCCTCAGATGTCTCCTCTCCAATCTAAAGAGTTCCAAACACTGCATCCTCTCCTCATAAGGAAAATGCTCCAGCAGCATTTGACATGGTCAGTTAAGATAATACGGCCCATCACCTTGCTGTTTCTGGACTATGTGGGACAGTCTTGCAATTACAGACCTCATTCCTCCAAGATCAGGGACACTTGGGGAGAGGGTGTCACCACAACACCCTTTGCTGTGTGAAGTCCCTCAGGAGGCAATCATCTCCCCCATGTTTTTTTAATATCCAAATGCAGTCCCTTGCCCAATCAGTCCAGAGTTTCAGGATGGACTGTCATGAACATGCAAATAAAACCCAGGTGTATCTGCTGATGAATGGATGGCCAGATACCATCGCATATACACTGGTCAGGTATCTGGAAGCTGGGGTGAAATAGATGAAATTGAGTCGGCTGAATCTAAATCCATCTAAGATTGAGGTCCTGTGATTGAGCCAGGGAGATCCAGGTTTAGAACACCAGCTGCCAACTTTGGACAGAGTGAATTTAACATCAAAACCAAACATCAAGACCCTTTGGTGGCTCTGGAGGTCTCTCTTTCTGTGGAGGCCCAGGTCACATAGTCAGAGTAGTATTTTCCTATCTTCACCAAGCCAAGCAGCTGGTACCCTATCTGGCTTGCTCTTACCTTGCTATAGTGATGCAGGTAATGGTCCCCTCCAGATTAGACTACTATAAATCCCTCTGCGTATGGCTTCCTTTGAGACTACTCAATTCAGCAGGGCCTGCAAGACTGCAACACCATGCCAATGGATGAGCTAGCAACCTAGCTGGCATCTTAGCTGGCTTTCCTACTCATGCCTTATTATTCCCTTAGTTGTTTTGATTTTTGGATATGTCTTACTTCAGTGTTCCATCGCTCACTAATTTGTTATCCATATTATGTAGTGCTAACTCAATAGGGCACCAAGTATAATTTTTTAAAAATGATAAACTCTTCTAATTGTATTGTGTATACCATGCATTTTATTCAATTGCATTTTAAATTGTTAGCCACCCTGACCCTGACATTTGTCAGGAAAGGGCAAGATACAAATCTAATAAAATAAAAGCAAAAAGAGGAGAAGGGGCTAACTTCAAAGGGAGCAAGCCTGATATACCCAGTCATTATTTTCAGAGTTCCCACCACGTCAACATATTAAATTGTAATCAGTAGATGTGGGTGTGTGGGAGAGATGACAAGTGATCTGAGAATGAAGACCAGAGACTCATTTCACTCTGCAACCTAAGCCAGTTTTCAGCCAGAAGATTCAACTACAGAAGATAAAACTACAGTGCTTAGCATCCTGATTTCAACCAACTCTTCTCTTTCTATACTGTTTAAAACCACCTTCACACATAGCACAAATAACAGGAGGGATGGAACGGGGCTTTCTAATATCACAAGTGAAATCAATGCAACTTCTGGACTAAAGTGTATATCTGATTTCAAAATAGTTTTCTTCCAGAAATATTATTTAAGTTATCTAACTGAAGCCCTTACTCTAACAGCTCAGCGTTTCGAAAAGATCCCCCCATATCTTGAAGAATTGGGATTGCCCCTTATAAGGTGCCCCACAACTCACCAGCTTCATGCTTTACCCGGCTCTATTTACTGCGATCATTCCTCTCCTCCTTCCTGCCCTAAGCCTCTCCCGCGGCATCCTGGTACTTGTAGTCCCCCCAACCCGCCCCTATTTCAGCATGAAGTCATGGGCGAGCTTCCCGAGAGCATGCTGGCAATTGTAGTTTCCCACTCCGCTCCGCGTTCCCTTATTCTTTCGTCCATTGGCGTGATGGCGCTCGCAGAGCGTGTCGGGATTTGTAGTTCTAAATTGACAGTCCTTCTCTTTCACCCTTGGGAGGCGGAAACTACAAGTCCCAGGGTCTCACAGCGGCAGCAGGTGGGAGCTTGGATGTTGATATCAACATGGCGCTTGTCAGACAGACAAAGACAGCCAGTCTGGTCTGATTGAGCCCCAAAGAGAGCAGGAAGGAGTGGGAAGTGAGAGGAGGGGGATTTTTTTTTCTTAAGTGCCCCCGGGGAGTAGGAGCTGGGAGCGTGAAGCATTTTTCTCTCCGTGGAGCTCCCCCTCGTTTTGTTTTGAAGCCCCCCCCCTCCAAAATATCTTTGCTTTTCATATTGGGACTGGGGGGATCCCCACCCCCCAACTTCTGCTGTTAAATGGTCAAGTGGAGAGGCAGAAACCAGGACCCAAAGGTGAGTGTGGGTTTTTTTTGGCAGGGGAGGGCGTGATGTTGGTGGTTGATCTTGGAAAAGAGAGAAAGAAGAGGTTTGTGCTCCCCCACCTTTCCTTTATGTTTGAATTTGTTTTGGTGTGGCAGGAGACATTCGCTCGAGGATTTGCAGATGGGTGGATTTCTGAAGAATTGGCTCTTCTGAGAATACCGAACGGGTCTCAGATGGAAAACGTTGAGGCAGAGGGCGAAAGAGGACGGCTTTTATTTGAACCATAGGAGGAATAAGATGTATTAATCTGACTGTTTTGTTTTGTTCTGTCTTTTTTTGTTTGTGTTTTGCCTTGGTGCTGTGGAGAAGTTTTAAAACACTCAGACATTGGTGCCCCCACTTTTCTCCTTGAAACTGAAGTGGTGGGCAAAGAGACAGAAAAGAGTATCTTACTTGGGTATCTACTCAGGATCATTCGTCACGGATTAGTTATCTTTGAATTCACTTTACATCCGTTTGGTACATACACAGGATAAGGAGGCTGGACCCCTCCCCCATACATAAATATTTCTAATCTGTGCTGGGTTGTTGGTACAAGATCAAGTGATGATTCTGGGTGACTTAATCCAAAGGGGAGATGTGATATCTGGATTTTAGTTTTGGATTTTTCCAAATATCTGACTAATGTTTGGCTACTGTGAAAGAGCTTCATTTAGCTCAGCCTTCCATAGAAACTGCCTTGTTTAATTGCTTCTTCCCAGCAAATTTGTTCTTCTGTAGGTCATAGTGGTGATCTCTCAGAGCATGAAAAAGTCCAATAGGGAACAACTGTACATCAGATCTGCTGATCGCTCACGTTCTGTGCAAACGGCATAGATGAGTAAATCCTGGTTTACTCAAAATGTGGGGTTTAAAGTGCCAGTGTGTGAGATGACGGCTTAGGATTGCTGCTTTATGGCTGGAGTTTGCTCAGCAAATGAAATTATATCAGTTGAGATATTGCTGAAAAGACAGATGATTTGAAAAAAATTTTTTGATGATCTTGTGGGTGGTTCCTTTGGGTCATCTTTTCCAACCGCTATAGATGGACTATTAAAAAAAAATAAACTAGGGGAGAGACTTGCTGTTTCTAGGACACTGGTGGGGGATCTGGCTTCGTTTATGCTAACTTTTGTTGGGAAATTGAACCCAGTCTTGAATGAGGCAATTGATGCTCAGATAACAGTCAACGGTTCAATTAAAGCTAAATGAACGGTTTGAACTTAACTTGAATAGTCCTGTTGTCTACAGTGGGTTCGAACTGGCTTCCGTTGAACTCTTTTTGGCATCGCTGAGTTTTGAACTGGTCTTTCGGTGGCCTTTTTTACACACTATACAAGATGTTAACTTCTTTTTCTTTTTTGCTGCAGCAGGGATGTGAATTTTAGGATGCAAAACGTGTGCAGATCGAAGAAGCTAGTGTCTTGGGAGGAGAGAGGTTGCTGATGGGTCTGAGGCACAGGGAATAGTCATAACCGCTGACACACTGGGTGTGCCACGGTGCTGGGGGGAAAAAGATCTGCTTGCAAACAGGGGAGTGTGACCGAAGGAAGGTGTGAACTGTTGCTGCATCCAGATCTTTGGAAGGGTGGGCTGTGCTGTGGAAATCTGGTTTTTTGCACTGGAGTGTTCAGAGCTTTCAAGGTGGTTTGTGGAAGTTGGTTCGCATAAGCTATATTTTTAAACATGCTGATTCAGACTTGCTATGACTATCAGCAACGGCTGCATGGTATGTTTTTTCATTTTGAATGGTAGGAAGGATGTCCTGGGCACGTAAATGTTTTGGGCAAGTACCTTGGCATTTTGAAACCCCCTCTCCTGCTTATTAGGAGGTTTGTGCTCACAGTCCGAAGGTGAGTGCTCACAGATCCAGGATTATGAAACTGAAATATATTTTATGCTTTTTATTTGACTCCTGTAAAGGCTGCTATGGTACTTTTAGGTATAGGGTGGAGTTTAGACTTGGTTTCAAACCCAGCCATACACTCCTGGGTTGCCGGGCTGGGGGCGGGGGGGAGCTGTTTCAGGCAAGTCACTGAGATATAGCTTAGTCATTAAAACAGCAAACTATGACTCAGAAAGTCCCCAGTTCAAATCCAGTTCAAATTGAGACATGAAATCATTCTGTAGCATTAGGCAAGCCATTTTTCTCAGCCTTGACCTTCCCCATTGGCAGTACAGGGACAGTGATTTTTTACTTGCTTTACAGGGTTCTTGCAGAGATTCCCAAAATAATATACATGAAGAACCCTGAGCACTCTGATGCCACAGATATGCTAAGAAGCAGCATTGTCATTTTATAGGCTTTGCTCCTACCAGCTTTTCTGTTGCTCAAAGCGGGAAGACAGATCTGTTTTGACCTCTGAAAAAGTTATGCTGTGGATTGTGGGACAAGAATGAAGAAAAGCTGCGTGGAACGGGAACTGTAGCTCAGCATTGAATCAGGCAAGATGGAGTGAGAAAACTAAACCAGGGATGTCAAACATGCAACCTGGGGACAGATGTGGCCCCTTGAGGGAACTTATGAGGCCCACAAACCAGCTGAGGAAACTCCCCCTTGCTCCCGATCTGGCCTGGGAGCAAGGGAGAGGGAAGGCTGCCTCTGCTGGCTTGCAAGCCTGATAAGCCCTCTCAAGCTGAGGTAGCCACCCCTTCAGTGCCAATCTGGACTGGGGGCTATCCAGCCAAGGCGGCTACACACATACATCAGGGTCCAGCCCAATCAAATCACATTTATGTCCTATCTGGCCCTTGTAATAAATGAATTCGACACCCCTGCCATAAACAGTGCAATCCTGAACAGAGTTAGTGCTGTAAGTACAGTGAAGTCCATGGAGTTTAGTATCTCTTCTTATAATCACACTCTCAGTTGTTCCCCATCTCTAAACTTTGATACTACTCTGACCTCTGTTGATGATTGAAATAAATGTATAGGTTTTAAAAATTGTGGATATGTCTTGGTGAGAAAGAAGAAGTATAGAGGAAAACACCGGGGAGGATGCCTGAAGCTCGCTTGTTTGTTCCTTCCTGGAGTTAAAATAATATTATGACTGAACTATGCAGTTTTCCTTAACAGTGGTTAAAAGGACAGCCTACAAAAAGTCATTTGGGGGTTTCTGCTTCCTCTGATTATGCCCAGGTATGAAAAAAAGCTATGTTCCCTGGGCTTTGCAATATAGTTTGGCAGTAGTCAAGAGGAACAAATATATTGTCAAAGGCTTTCACAGCTGGAATCAACTGGTTGTTGTGGGTTTTCTGGGCTGTGTGACATGGTCAGTTAGCTTTTGCTCCTAACATTTTGCCATCATCTATGACTGGCATGAAGCAAATAGTCCCAAATGCAGAGAACAATAAGATGTTTTTCTGGTATTCTGCATGATTGTTACGAACTAGATGGGCATCGTTTTTTGTATGAAGATATGAAAAGGCCTTACACAGATTGTTGTTCCATTTTACCATCTACTCTGACTAGCAGAGACTCTCCCAAGATCTTAGTCAGAGATGTTTCCTAGTCCTGCAACACAAGTCATTAGAGACTGTGCCTAGAACCTTACGCATGCAAACGGATAGGCTGTGCCCACACAGTGAACGTATGGAGTATGGCTATTGATCCATCTTTACAATATGCTCCATACTGTCCATTTTGATTGAAAGCAGATCTCCCGTGTCTTGGGTAGAAGAACAGACACAGAACCCTTCTGATTTTTTTAAAAGGTAATGTTGGGGATCATGGGATCTGCTTGGATAGAAGCTGGGAGCTATAGTTAAAACAGGAATTGGGCAAGATGGAATGGAAAAGCTAACAGGATCCAACCCTAAGCAAAATTGCAGAAATCTTTTGAAACACCTATTCTGTCAGGGCTTCATCTGTCAGGACTTCCAAAGTATACATTCTCCCACAGAGCTGCTGCTGTCTGTTCCCCAGAGAGATGAGCATCAGTGGTCACTTTATGGCCTGAGCATCAGTGGGCATATTGAATAACACTGGCATGATTGATATTTACATATGTGAACTGCAGACTGTCGATTTGCTAGTGAAAGTTTGCTGTGAGCTGTTAGGCTGACAGGCAAGGAACTGAAGTTTGTTTGGGTTTTCCTCTCCCCATCTCAATGAGTTAATGCGTGCAGATGTTTTCTCAACCTTGAGAGTTGTACCTAAGGACCATTGTTTTCCAAGCTGCCTTGAAAACTTCCTTTTTACTAACAGTTGTGGGAAAGATAAAATATTTGTGACGTCTTTGCAGCTAATGGGTAAACTCAAAGAGCTATTTCCAAAAGCTGATAATTTTTTTTTTGCCGTTGTGGTGGTATAAAATGTCTCTCAGTTTATATCACCCCTGTCTCAACGCCGTTCTTGGAACAAAACCCTGACTTCTCTGAAAGTCTAAATCTTCTGTCTTTGGTGGGGAGGAGGGTTGAAATTGGTGGTATAAGATCTTTCTTTACCTGACGTACTGGAGAACCACTGCCAGAGTAGGCAATACTGAGTTAGATGCACCAATGATATGACTTGATGTAAAGTTCATAATATGCTTTCGACTGAGTTAACGTTCTCCAGAAGGAGGAGCCAGAACTCAGTGGTAGAGGGGCCATGTTGCAAGCAGAAGATCCCCGGTTCAATCCCGACCATCTACAGTTAAGAAAACCAGGAAGTAGATGATTTGGAAGTCTGAGACCCTGGGGACTTGTTGACCTTGATAGAGCAATGCTACAACTCAGTGTAAGCCATACCTGGTATAAGTCCTTGTGTGTTCAGTTAGCAAAAGTGCAGTAAATTGCTCCCGTGCCTGTGAATCCCTGCTGGCCTCGGAACAGAAGCTTGCCGTTGACTGTTTCATGTAGATGATTTTCACTTGTCCTTTGCACCAGTTGATCGTCAAAGGGGCTTGCAAAAACGCACCAGAGCAATGTAACACACAAGCAATGTGACCATTCAGAGCAAGAAGACAGACATTTCAGCATCCAGTACTAATTGAAAGCCCAGGAGAGGGAACCCTGGAGTAACAATGTACAGACAATCCCTGGTCTATGTGGACTGCTGCAAATTATGCTTTGGTGGCACAGAACGTGTCAATTCCTATAATGAGAATGTGTTGAGCTGTGTTCTACTAAGACAATCGTGCCAAAATTTTCCTCTCCATCTAATGATGAGATATTTTATGTAGCCAGTGTGACATGAAGTGATACGATATAAACATATTACGCAAAGGGTATCAGACCGATCAAATGGAAGTGGAAATTAACAAACCTGCAAATAGCTTAGGGTTGAGGTAATCTAGAACCCAAACTCAGACCACTACTCCAGCGAGTGACAAAGTGGGTGTTGCATCCTCTGGACTCTTTCTGTTCCAAGCATAACCAATTGTAACCACCGCAGGTAAGAAGCTCCCCAGAGTAGGGTACAGTTTGCTGGATTTCTACAAAAGTTTGGGTGGGTAGCATCATAAAAGGGCAAGCTAGGTAGGGAAACAATAACTTCAGCCCAGCCAGTGTACGTTTGTAAGTGAACGGGAGATTCTGATCCATTTGAACAGAACTTGCAGATAGTAATAGCTCTGAGGTTAATTAACGCAGGGTACGAAGGTGTGGCTTGGAGTGTGTGATACTGGAACCTGGCCTCCTTGAATCGAGCAGGGAAATTTTAACCACTCACTCGACTGAAGAGTCGGTCTTGACAGTGGTTCTTCAATGCCCCTTTTGGAGAGAAGCCGGTTCTGTGAGATGCTCTGCTGGCTACGGATGACGCAGTATGTACCAAAGTGGTTTGTGGGAGAAAGACGGTGGGGGTGGAGAGAAACTGCTGGCTCATGGGCTCACATCGTTGTGTAGGGCTTGTCAAAGCCTTGCGATGTGAGGCGCTCGCTGCTGCAGTGCTTATCAGGTGCTGGGGCTGTGTGTGTGGCTTCCTTCCTCGCATGGCAAAAGCCAGTGCTTGCATATCTGCCTCCCATGGAGGCTGAGCATCTCTCAGGTTGTCACCAGCAGTGGGCTGGTTTGTAGGCAAGGAACCGGAGGGCGCTTAGCCATGGGAGCTCTGTTTGGTGTTCTCATACTCATTGATTCAGAATTGGGCTGAGGGGGGATTTGGTGTAAGGGTGTTTCCTTGCAACTGTGCTGCTGTGACAGAGGGTGGGTCCTGTGCTTGCATCTTCTGTGCTTGCATTTGTGCTTGCAGCTATGGCGTAGTGGTTAAGAGCCGGTGCACTCTAATCTGGAGGAACCGGGTTTGATTCCCCGCTCTGCCACATGAGCTGCGGAGGCTTATTTGGTGAACTAGATTAGCTTGTGCACTCGCCTACTGGGTGACCTGGGGCTAGTCACAGCTTCTCGGAACTCTCTCAGCCCCACCCACCTCACAGGGTGTTTGTTGTGAGGGGGGGAAGGGCAAGTAGATTGTAAGCCCCTTTGAGCCTCCTACAGGAGAGAAAGGGGGGATATAAATCCAAACTCTTCTTCTTCTCAGCTGCAAATGCTTTCACAGGAGTTTGTTCCAGTCACGTTTTAGGAGTACAGATGCAAGGAGGATTGCAAGCCGTGTAAGACTGTACCACGCTCATATCACTATGCCTGGATTCTCTGCACAGAAACACTGAATTCTGCAATTTGTATCATCAACCAAATCAGCATATGCTTGCTTGCTGTGTATAATTTATTCTCTTCCTGCTGGACCTGGGGGGAAAGACAAAGAGCTGTTTACAGCACCAAAGCTTCCCTCCCTGACTATGGGAAGATCTCAGACCACCTTCTGGTTTCAGGGATCCCAACAGGTATTTTCCACATACTTTCAAGTGTGTCTTCTAGTTGTTGGGGCTAGAAGCTTGGGAGGAAGAGCGTGGTGTTAAGTGAAAGGGAACTGAATGATATACCCAGCAATAAATTCTGTATTTGCACAGTATGACTGCATATACAGTGCCATCCTTGACAGAGTTGTTTCTTTCTAAACTCATTGACTTTAATGACCCCAAAAGGGTGTCACTTAGCTTTGGATTGCATTCACTGTTGAAGTTTGCTATTCCTAAAATGTCCTTATCTGTCTTCTTGTGCTGCTTCTGTGTGATGCTTTAGTTAGCGACAGCAGTGTGCTGTGCAGGGGACAGAGCACGCAAGGGGCCCAGTTCTTCTGTAGAGAGACCTTAGATCTGGGGTGGTCAACCTATGGTGCTCCAGATGTTTCTGGACTACAATTCCCATCAGCCCCTACCAACATGGCCAATTGGCCGTGCTGGCAGGGGCTGATGGGAATTGTAGTCCATGAACATCCGGAGCACCATAGGTTGGCCATCCCTTTGTTAGATGAAAATGATAGGGATGGGGAGGCAAGAGACCTGAACCTGACATGTGGATTGTGCAGATGTGGTGTGTGGTAAAAGTACCCTCACTAATAGTGAGAGGAGATGTGGCATGAGATGGACGTAGAACCAGAGCTCAAAAGGACACATGAAGCTAATGTGCTTGAGCGTTCATCACAACAGCATGTGGCCACAACTGCTGACTACCTAGAATTGCATCCACTCGCCAGAACTGGAGAAAGCAAAGTTTTGGCTGCTAATAAACATGGGCTCTCACAGGGGGTAAATGACTGTATTTGTAGCACAATGCGCACTGTTTGTGCTGTTTTTAGAGGCTGGATGATCACATGTTGGGAGTGCTTTGATTGTGTGTTCCTGCATGGCAGGAGGTTGGACTTGATGGCCCTTGTGGGCACTTCCAACTCTATGATTGTATGATCCTCAGTACCTTGTGATGTTCTGGCCCACTTAATAAGAAAGAAGCACAGAAGGGTCTCTGCTGCCATTTTACAGTGCATCTGGAGGGATACGCAATGTGTGCCATGCAAACAAACCTGTCAGCCCGGAGAAATACATACATTCTCAATTCCCATCAGGGGGTATCTGTAGTTAAAGTACAATAGGAGAAGCTGGGCCATGTGGTTTATTGGGATCGGGGTGGGGGGGAGAGTTGCAGTGCAAGCGGGGAGGGAAATCTGCTTTTAAATGCGGGGGCTGTTCAGAAAGAGGCTGTCCCTCTCATCTTCTGTCATCTGATGACCTTTCGATGCAGTTAGGAAGGCCAGCTGCCATTTACAAAAAGGGCATTGTTGGCTTTACTGAAGGTTTGATCATTATTGTTCCACATACCGATAAAATATGAACAATCCTCTGGTTGATTGATGACAATTGATTGGTTAATTGACCTGCATCCCAACCCTCTGTCTATTCAAGGTTGTCCTTTGGATGAAAAAGGATCACAAACCGTGCCACCTGTTATGATCTCAGGCCTAGAGTGAGTGTGGTCTACAGGTCCTAGGGAGGCCTATATTAAAGTAGCTAGCAAGCCTATTTTTCCTGGGCACCCTCTGGGCCTTGTGATTTGAAAAAGTGGTTCTGGAGGGAAAACTGGGGCCAATCAGTGTGGAGGAAGAAGAAGAGTTTGGATGTATACCCCACTACTCTCTCCTGTAAGGAGACTGAAGGTGGCTTACGAGCTCCTTTCCCTTCCTCTCCCCACAACAGACACTTTGTGAGGTAGGTGGGGCTGAGAGAATTCCGGAGAACTGTGACTAGCCCAAGGTCACCCAGCAGGAATGTAAGAGTGCAGAAACACATCTGGTTCTCCAGGTAAACCTCTGCCACCCACATGGAGAAGTGGGGAATCAAACCCGGTTCTCCAGATTAGAATCCACCTGCTTTTAACCACTACACCATGCTGGCTCTTAACCACTACTCCACGCTGGAGGGGTGGTATCTGGGAAGAATGCATAAAAGGCCTTCTCTAAAAAGTGAGGGTGGTTCGTTCGTAGAATGCTGGGCTGGGAAGAGGTCTCTACAGAGGGAAGGATCCCTCATTCAGGAAGGGGCGATTTGGCCTGAAGCCTAGTTCCAGGAAACAGCTAGGGTCAGTAAACCCTAGACGCATTAGGGTTTTAATTAGTTTTTTTACTGGCCTTTACTGATCTCATCTAACACGTGGCTTGAATTATTGTTATCAGATCCCTTTAATAAACTGTTTGGGTTAATCTGTTTGGGTTCTCACACCTCATTTGGTCACCTAGAAAGTATTCCCTGTTGGGAGATGAAGCAGTCAGGGACAGAGGAGGTGGTCTGGACCCTCTTGAGTTAGGCCCACACCAGAGTGGTGGGGGCTGAGATTCTCCCTCCGCCCCCACTTATGACAGTGCCTTATCCTCTCATCCAGCTCTTTGGATTGGGGCCACACTTGGCATATGTTAGAGAGGCGCTCCTTTCCTCCCATTGCTCCAAGTTGTGTAGTAACTTGTATTTTCCAGGGTGGGAGTGTGTCGTCATGAGGGTTTCTTCATTCATAATCCTGCTTGGCATAGCGAGCAATTTCATTCTTCTCACCGTTGCCAGATTGCACTGGGACAGAATTACGTAACAGCAGGTTGGAGTCTTTCTATTAATTGAGAGCTCTCTGGCTGATTTAAGTGATTGTGTTCTGAAAACGGATGAGAATCATTTCATAGGATGAGCAGGTCCTTTAAAATATATGTTGTTGTTAAATGAATGTTTGAGAGAGACACAACAAGTGAAGTGCGGAAGAGAAGAATTTTGCAAGAAAAGTAGTTGCGGGTAGAGAAATAAAGATATTTACATGTAAAACAACAGCTAAAAAAAGACTGACTGGCGTGACAGTTGAGAATTCTGACCTCTATTTTGCTGGCAGTTGGATTACTTTAAAGTGCAAGTTAATAAAGAGCAGTGATGTCAAATGCTTTGTGAAGTTTTGAACTGAAATTTTTTTTCAGTTTTCAAATGAATGATATAGAATTAATGATGCATACGTGTGTGTGTGTGTGTGTGCGGATACATGTCTTTTTTGAAATGAAAATATTTCAGAGGAGTGGAAGTGTGTGATCCTCATTTTTTTCAACACTTCCAGATTGCATAAATCATATCTAATTTGTTTGGAAACTAGAATTGTTGCTGTAAGACACAGGTGTCAAACTCACAGCCCGCCAGATGTTATGGACTACAATTCCCATCATCCCCTGCCAGCATGATGCTGGCAGAGGATGATGGGAACTGTAGTCCATAACATCTGGAGGGCTGTGAGTTTGACACCTATGCTGTAACAGAAAGAAGTTTGACCCCATGTTTTATTATGGTACTCTACCAAGAAGCTAAGTAGCCTTCTGTGTACTGCTCTTGGATGGAAGATCATCTTTGCATTTCATCTCAAAACGGGATGAAGTTCTGAATTCCATGATTCCACTGGATATATGGAAATGTGTTTGGATTAAGATTCTGCAAAATTTCATCTCAGCAGATCTGAGAGAAAGCTGTGAGTCTTGTTCCATTGATACAGGGTACCGAAGAGGCTTGCCAGTATGTACCCTAATTCTGTTTAGATACGTGGTGCTCCAATTTTGATTTTGGCTTCTGATTTGGCCCTGTTGGATCCAAATCTTAGATGTGACATGTGAAACATCTGAGTGTTCTATGTCTTATAATCCAATTACCCTCTTCTTGAAAATAAATCTTTCTTGAAAGGAAATTTTTCTTGAAAGGAATTGTTGATGGTCAGCTCAGTTGGAGCTGTTAGAAAATAAGCTGGTATATCTTTTAAAACTTATTGCAAGTTCTGATTCTTTGAATTACATATTACTTATGTAAATTATATTTATATTAAAGAATATTTAAATGGGACTTTTAAAAAATCTGTGGAAATGTATCTAGCTGAGGAAAATTTTCCATTATGGAAAAGGGTTTTGGTGGAAATTTTTCTACCACTCTGTACTGTAAAGAGTTTTGTACAGAACAGAAAGCTTTGGTATGTTCATGTCTTTGGAGAGATAGCTTTTGAACTAGAGAGATAGCTTCCTTTAAATTTGTTTTACTCTGTTCTTTAGATTATCTCTTTTTTTTAGACTGCTATTTTCGCTTGTCGTTTATACTCATTTCTAAGCCTTGCAGATTCTTTTCAGTGTGTCCTTGTTATGTGAACTGTTGCATGTCACCTTGGATGTTACTGATAATACAAAGGTAGGATCAAACTTTGTTAAATAAGTCCATTTAGTGGGTGTCTTTTGCCCTTAGAACCCAATCCAAAGCCTGCAAATGGCAAGCATCAGTGGTTGGGGGTTTACAGGTATTTTGCAGTCACAGATCTTGCTAAGTGGGAAAAAAAGTTAAGAATTTTAATTGTGAAGTAGCCTGATGATTTGGAACGGATTTGGGGTGGGGGTGGGGGGGGGGAGAGAATGAGATATATTCTGAAACAAGCATTTTCTTGTTTGGAATCTTTCAGGAGCGGTGTGAAATAATAATTTGTCAGCTTGGGATTTGTTGAGTGAAATATAGGAAGACAACCAAGCGCGATCCACTATTACTTCTGAGGCCTCCATTTTTTTTGTGGGAATTGCACAGGGTCTGTATACTAGCCCCATAGAAGCAAAGGGGGACTTTTGTCCCTTTCTCTGCCTGTTCCAAAATCAAGCTGAGCAGAAGCTGGTTAGCTGGAGCCTTTGCAGCAAGGAGCTGCCCAGTGCTTACCTTGAGCATGGTTGGACAGCTGATGACCCCGCCCCTTCCTGTACCTGGAATTGAGCCCTGATCTTGCCAAGATTTAGGAGCGGCATCTTCCTCCTATTCGCAGTTCAAGGAGGAGAGGCCCTGGGTTGCCAAATACATCCTCCTCCTTTGCCTTATCCAAGTTCTCTGCCCCTGGTGTTCCTGAAGGAAGGCTGTGGAGGATTGGGGCCCTTGATCTGCAGAGCCCTTATATAAAGCAGTGGTGCGACCACACTTGGAGTACTGTGTTCAGTTCTGGTCGCCACATCTCAAAAAGGATATTGAAGAGATCGAAAAAGTGCAGAGAAGGGCAACGAGGATGATTGAGGGACTGGAGCACCTTCCCTATGAGGAGAGGCTTTAGTTTGGAGAGGAGACGTCTGAGGGGGGATATGATTGAAGTCTATAAAATTATGCATGGGGTAGAAAATGTTGACAGAGAGACATTTTTCTCTCTTTCTCACAATGCTAGAAATAGGGGGCATTAATTGAAAATGCTGGGGGGAGGAATTAGGACCAATAAAAGGAAACACTTCTTCATGCAACGTGTGATTGGTGTTTGGAATATGCTGCCACAGGAGGTGGTGATGGCCACTAACCTGGATAGCTTTAAAAAGGGCTTGGACAAATTTATGGAGGAGAAGTCAATGTATGGGCTACCAATCTTGATCCTCCTTGATCTGAGATTGCAAATGCCTTAGCAGACCAGGTACTCCGGAGCAGCAGCAGCAGGCCATTGCTTTCACCTCCTGCCTGTGAGCTCCCAAAGGCACCTGGTGGGCCACTGCGAGTAGCAGAGTGCTGGACTAGATGGACTCTGGTCTGATCCGGCAGGCTAGTTCTTATGTAGAGAGTTTAGTTCTTGGTCTGGTGCTGGTTCTAGATCTGCCTAAACCTCTTCCTCTTGGATAGAAACTGGTTGTGACAGAGATAGCAGAGGGTCTTCTCTTGAAGAACTGGGGAAAGACAAGGAGCCTGAGGTTAAAAAAAAGGATCACAGGGGCTCTTCTTCCATCATGACGTCTGAAGGGTTAGGGAGGACCCTGCCAAGTGTGCAACAGGAGGACTTGGTGGACTGGATCTAGTACTGGTTAGTGGGAAAATTGTAATATTTAAAAAGTGGTCGACAGTAGAGTCCTATGTAGAGTCACTCCAGTCCAAGCCCAAAGGGTTTAGGCTGGAGCCACTCTGTATTATATTATATTGCAATAACTGGTCACCTTACTGATAGTACTGTCCTGCAGGTGCTTGGGAGCACTGTTGCATAAGCAGATAAGAACTAGTTTGTGGGATCAGCACAAAGGTAATTTGGGTTAGTGTTGCGTTTTCAATGAAGAAGAAGAAGAGTTGGATTTATATCCCCCCTTTCTCTCCTATAGGAGACTCAAAGGGGCTTACAAACTCCTTTCCCTTCCCCCCTCACAACAAACACCCTGTGAGGTAGGTGGGGCTGAGAGCTCAGAAGAGCTGTGACTAGCCCAAGGTCACCCAGCTGCCGTATGTTGGAGTGTACAGGCTAATCTGAATTCCCCAGATAAGCTTCACAGCTCAAGCAGCAGAGCAGGGAATCAAACCCGGTTCCTCAAGATTAGAATGCACCTGCTCTTAACCACTACGCCACTGCTGAAGCTGAGCAGATGTCGTTGGAAGATCCAAAAGTGGGCATGAATACAGCTGCATACTCTTAATTGTCCCAGGCCTTACAATTCAGAGGTATACTGCCCCTCTAACCTAGTGAGCTGTCTGTTAGAGCCCCGTCCTTGTAAGTTTGAACATGAAATAAAAGCCATTAGCCTTTGCAACGTCTTCTGGCAGTGAATTCTGTTGTGCATAATGTGAAGGAGAGTTTTTCTTGCTCTGTCCTGAATTTACTGCCCCCCAGCTCCTGCTGGCTCTCTCTCAGTTCCAGGATTATCAGAGACTGAAATATTTTCTTCCCTGCGCTTAAGTCCAGTGAGGTGCGATGGGTATGGTGATGGACCAGGATTCTGGGAAACCCAGGTTCAAAGCCCCGTGTTGTCCTAGAACATAGGTGTCAAACTCAGACCTTCCAGGTGTTCATGGACTACGATTCCCATCAGCCCATGCCAGCAGGGCCAATTGGCCATGCTAGCAGGGACTGCTGGGAATGATAGTTCACGCATATCTGGAGGGCCTGAGTTTGACACCTATGCCTAAGCTTATCAGTGACCTTGGGCCAGTCACTCTCCCACAGCCTAATTTATCTCACTGTGAAGATAATATGGAGGGGAGGAAAACTTTGAAAGCTATTTTTGCAGAATTTAAATGCAATAAATAGAAAATAAATAAACCCCCACTCAAGAACTCGTTTGATTTGCATGTTTGATAAGATGCAGTGATGGAGTGGACTGTATCAGATCTTCTGACGGGCCAAAATCCATGCAGCAGGGATGTATAGTTGATGTTCCAGGCGTACGCTTCCCGATCTGCAATCTGATACGCTATTATCAGCCCCACTATCTCCAGGCTCCCTTTCCTAGTTACATCTCATCTTCCTCCCAAACCATCTTCCTTTATTTAGAGCACCGTTTTCTAATTTAATACAGTCCCAAAATAGTTTCTTTGTGAGTGAGACATATAGCATGTTTTGGTTGCTTCCCCGCTTGAGAGGTGTGGAGCTTTTTTTATTATTATTAACCCGCTAAAAGGGAAGATTGGAGAGAATCACAAATAGATTTCTTTAAGTTTTCAGATTAGCACATCAAAGTCTCGTTCCCTTTGTAAATCAGCCATCCAGCTCCCAGAAGTGGGAAATATTCCTCTAGTTGTTGGCCAGCTGAAGAATTCAGCATGTAACTGTGAAATGCACACTTTTATTTTTGTCTTGCCTCTGATTTTTTTTAAAAAGCAACTGAACAACCAACTTGTGAATGTGACATTCGAGGATCTGGGTTACCTGACATCTCACTCTTGGATAGGGTTCCCACTGCATATTGCAGTAGAATCATAGAGTTGGAAGAGACCCCAAGGGCCATCAAGTCCAACCCCCTGCCATGCAGGAACATACAATCAAAGCACTCCCGACATATGTTCATCCAGCCTCTCTTTAAAAACATCCAAAAATGTTTCATCTTAATTTTTTAAAGTTCAAAATAGGTTTGCGGTCCTTATGGAAACAGAACTTAGATATGTGAATTGTTTTAAAGTACTTTACTTCAGTGGAATTAGAAGAGCATAACTTTGCTTAGGTTGGCATTATAACTGCCTAGGTGTGGACGTGAGGGAGTTTTATAGGAATGTGACATCTGTCTTCTGCCTCACAAAATACCACCATTATATCTCAGGAAGATACTGTTTTGCCATTGGGGGGTATATCAACAGAGGCATAACATCCAAGTTGCAAAATGTAGCGGCAAAGCCACCATGGGACTGGGGCGGTGCGCCACGCACCAGGCGCACAGATTTGGGTCACGTGGGGGGCGCAAAATTCTCCCCGGCCCCTCCCCTTCTCCAGGCCCCCCCACGGCACACACACCCCCCCCCCGCGGCGCCCCTCCTTACACTTACTTTAGGAAACCGAGCCTGCTGGAGAACAGGCCTGCCTATTCTGGTGGGAACTACATTTCCCAGGAGACCCTGGGAAATGTAGTTCCTACCAGAACAGGCCTCCAGCCTGCTCGGTTTCCTAAAGTAAGTGGTGGTGGGGAGGGGCGCCGGGAGGAAGGGGCGCCGGGGGGGGGGGGAAGCCCGAGTGCGCACCGGGCGCACTCTGGCCCAGCTACTCCTCTAGCAAAATGTCATAGTCTCGCTGTGCACTGCATTGGTGAGGAGCACCTGGAGTCTTGTGTGCAGTTCTGGATAGCCAGCGTGGTGTAGTGGCTAAGAGCAGGTGGATTCTAATCTGGAGAACTGGGTTTGATTCCCCACTCTTCCACCTGAGTGGCGGAGGCTTATCTGGTGAACCAGATGTGTTTCCGCACTCTTGCATTCCTACTGGTTGATGTTGGGCTAGTCACAGTTCTCTCAGAACTCTCTCAGCCCCACTTCCCTCACACGGTGTCTGTTGTGGGGAGAGGAAGGGAAAGGAGCTCTGGAAGCCACCTTGAGTCTCCTTACAGAAGAGAAAGGTGGAATATAAATCCAAACTCTTCTTCTGCTTCTTCTTCACTTCAAAAAGGATGTGGATGGAATGGAGCAGGTACAGAGGAGAGTAAGAAGGATGATCAGGGGCCTGGTGAACAAGCCCTACGACAAAAGGCTGAAGGAATTGAGAATGTTCAATCTGAAGAGGAGGTTAAGGGAGGACATGATTGCTCTCTTTAAGTATTTGAAGGGCAGTCACTTAGAGGAGGACTGAGAGCTGTTTCTGGTGGCGGAGGTTAGGACTTGAATCATGGATTTAAATTACAGTTTGGAAAGATAACAGGTTTGTTCCAAGTGAAGCCTGCTGGGTGACCTTGGGCAAGTCACAGTTCTCTCAGAACTTTCTCACAGGGTGTCTGTTGTGCGGAGAGGAAAGGAAGGAGTTTGTCAAGACTCTTTGAGACTCCTTGTCATTGAGAAAAGTGGGGTATGAATCCAGACGCTTCTTCTTTTTTCTTCTAGGCTGATCCTGCATTGGGATGGGCGCTGTACTTGATCAAGGGTGTCCAATTCTGGCGCTTCAGATGTTCATGGCCATGCCAGCAGGGGCTGATGGGAATTGTAGTCCATGAACATATGAAGTGCCAGATTTGGACATCTCTGGACTAGATGGTCTGGATGGCCCCTTCCAACTCTATGGTTCTATGATAAGTGATCCATGGAGGTAATCTGTGTGAAGGCAGGGGACTGAATTCTTCTTCGGGGTGGGGGAAAGACATGTGATCTCCTCCTCCTTTGCATTTTTGTGTTCTTAGACATAAAGCAAAACGAGTAGAGAGGTTTGTTTCCTGGCAAACATAAATTGTCAGAAGCAGCGTCTGCAAAACCAAATTTAAATAGAGAGGATTGTTTTTCTGGGGAGGGGCCATCAGCATGATCTTGTGCCTCTCTGAAATGATCACTTCCTGAGGTGCTACCCTTAAAGGGCTAGCAGTGGTGCTCCATGGCTTCCCTGAACGTTATAGGTGAGGATTTCACTTGGATCAGATGCCAGGAACAAATTCATCCCTGTGAGTCCCTCTCTGGATGGGAGCTGTCAGGTTTCAGAGGGGCTGCTCAAGAATTTCCAGTGCAAAGCAGGAAAAGCGGTAGGCTACGTTTTGCTGTCCTTGTTCGTCCCTTTTTGAATAAAAGAGAGGTTTAAATCGCCTGTGTTTTTCCAGCTTGCATAGAAATGTAGCCTCTCTCTCTCATAAATGAAAAACCCAAGGTCAAGAACAGGCATTTGAGGCAAAGGAAGCTCTTTCACACCTGAACTGAGCCATGTTGCTCTTAAAGTGTCCAGTGTACTGAGAGCAGTTGTGGGGGGGGGGGGGGGCTGCTGTCAGAGATGGTCAGAAGGATTGCTATACATTGGTGCATGTGGGGTGGTGGTTAGAACACACCCTGGTTGTGTGACCTTGAACTAGTCACACTCTCTCAGCTTAAATTGCTTCGCAGGGTTGTGAAGTTAAAACGGAAGAGGAGAGAACTGCGAAGTAAACCTCTTTGACTCCCCATTGGAGAGAAAAGCAGGGAATAAATATCTGAATGAAAAAATAATGAATGTGTGGTGCTGCACCAAGTGACGTGAGGCAAATCTCAGCCTCAAGGAGCTTACATTTTAACCGTGCAGGGGGAGACAACGGGGGCCAGGAAAGGTGCAAAAAACAGTAATGAATGAACAGGAACAAACAAAAGCTTTTCGTTTCAGTTGAGGTTGAGATCTAAGGGGCTAAGCAACAGCTTAAAGGTGCTGCCTTGAATAACAATGATATATCTGTGCTGAGGCTGCCTACTTGGGCTAGATACCATTGTCGTGACCTGCTTGTGATCTTCTCTGTGACATCTGGTTGGTCACCTTTAGAGGATAGATTGCTGAGTTAGGAAGACCTCTGCTGTGATCCTCCAGTGCAACCCTTGTTCCCAAGTTGCCAAGAAGATGCCATCACCAAACAAGACAATGGTAAGGGATAGTGAATAGCAAGAATCTTGTACGTATGTGCAGCTTGTCAAGGATGCTGTAAACACAGAAGTCACCTGAATATCTAGGAGGTGGGCAATTTCTTTATCCCCCTCTCCCCATCAGAGCCTCCATTTTGACTATGTTAGTCCTGTTTGAACTGAATTTCAATTATTTTACCCACACTCATTTGAAGTGCTATGATCAATTAAGCCAAGGGTGCCAGCAGCACAGCATACAGGGGAAGTCTGATATTTAGAGACTGCCTCAATGTCGCATCTTTGTAGAATGACTGATAGCCATTGACAGACACGTTCTTCGTGACTTTACAAAGGCTTTAGAGCAGGAGTGGTCAACCTATGGCATTCCAGATGTTTATGGACTACAATTCCTATCAGCCCCTGCCAGCCATTTGGCCATGCTGGCAGGAGCTGATGGGAATTGTAGTCCATGAACATCTGGAGCACCATAGGTTGGCCTCCCCTAGGTTAGAGAGAGTTACCAAAGGTTGCAATCCTCCTCTCGGTTGCTTTGGAGCAGTAATTCTCAACCTGGGGGTCGGGACCCCTTTGGGGGTTGAACAACCCTTTCAAAGGGGTCACCTAAGACTCTCTGCATCAGTGTTCTCCATCTGTAAAATTGATAAATGTTACGGTTGGGGGTCACCACAACATGAGGAACTGTATTAAAGGGTCGTGCTATTAGGAATGTTGAGAACCACTGCTTTGGAGTAAGTTGTATCAAACTTAGTGGGATTGCTTTCTGAGTAGACATGCATAGGATCAAGCTGTAAGACAGTGGAATGTGTGTTGTGAACATGCACTGTGCAAGGATTATTTATTGCCTATTACTTTAGTCTTTTAGCAGCAATATGATAGGTTCTCCTTCTACCTGATCCAAAATTGGGGGAGAACACCATAGACAAGGAGGGCATTTCCCCCTTTTTCTGATTTCCACTGCATTGATAGCAACGTTCCCTTGTTTTTCCTTTGCTTATTTTTAAGAAGTGAAACTCATTGATTGAGCTGTTATCTGTGACCTTGAATCAACCAGTTGCAGCTCTTGAAACATAGCTGTAAAAACTCTTGAGTTGTGCACGTAAATGCAGCCAGCCTCATGACTTAATTTGGTATCTCAGTCCAGCACAGCTGAAAATTGAGGAAAAGGTCTATCGGAATGTGATCAGACTGTACCAGTAACCCTGTGCAGTATTAACCATGGTCTGTTTCTTAATCCTGGGTCAGTTCCTAGAGATACAGAGAAACCTTGAGAAACCATAATTAACTTGCAGAGCTAAACCCTGATTCCTGAAAGTATACGTCTTGCATTGCTGGAAGCCGCCTTGAACCTTGAGAGAAGGTAGGGTCAGGGCCGGAGTGAGGGTGAACTGTGCCCGGGGCACGCGTGCACCCTGTGCCCCTGTCATGCCCTGCCTGCCCTGGAACGCCCCCGGAATGCCCCACCATGCCCCCGCACCAGTATGTGCCTGGTGCATCGCACCCCACCGTCACCACCTCCTGTCCCCTTGGCGCTACGTCACTAGGTAGGGTATAAAATACATTAATAAAATAAATAAATAAATGCCTCAAAAGACACCAAGAGACACTTGTTATCTTGTAAGTCGTAAGTTGTAAGCCCAACTGCATATTATTCTTTTCCATGTGTGGTTTTCAACTTCCCTGATGGGTACTCAGGGTACTACATGGTGGGTTACTACATGGTGGCTACAGAGCCCTACGGGGATGGGGCGGTATAATAAATCGAAAAAAAAAATAAAAAAAAATAAAATACTCAATTCTCAGCAACGTGGCCCCTGATTCAGATAGGGACTGGGCTGCACAAGAAAGCAGAACTTCAGCCTTCCTCCCATGCCATTTTTTCCTGATCTGAAATGGCCCCAGGGGCACCATTTGCCTCATTGAGAGCTCCATATGTACTTGTGGGGTGCACAAAGATTTCCCCAGTGGAGCAAATAGTCTTGCCCGGAGGCTGTTTCTGTCTGGAAAAGTGATGCGGGTGGAAGGCATAAGCACTGTCTCCCCAGGTTGTGGTATCAAACTGAATCAGGCTCCTCATGCCTGGTAATATAGTTCCCACTTGGGAACTTGCAAATGTACCCGTGAAAGTCCTTGTGTTGGGCCCAGGACCCTGACCAGAGGGCTGTACTTTAGGCCCCTTATGTATGCTCTACCTGTGGTTTGCTCATTTATGGAAAATAAGCAAGTATATACAGATTATACCGCTTGGACTACCTTGGTATGGGGTGTTTTTGTTGGAGCCAATTCATGCATGCAGGAAATAGTTTAGTAATCAAATGATGCCCACATGTGGCCGTGAACAAACCCATTATGTGCTTCCACCCCTTAGTTTTCTCCGCCTCTCTGCCTCTGGCATGCTGTTGTCTGGTCTCTTGTGTGTGGGAAATAGTAGGGCCCTTGATAGTATTTCCCTTACAAGGGCAGTCTTTCTCCCTCTGAGCAGAGTAAATCTTTCCCCAGTTCTTTTCTTGCTTAACTAGGGGAGAACTTGCACTACTCTAGTGATTTTTTTCTATGCCTTTCTATACCTACTTCCCTTTCATACTTATAGTTGTATCATCTATCATGTTCCAAGCCTTTCTCTTTCACTTTTCATTCATCTCCCTTCTCCCCTACCCCATGGATACGAAGAGCAGGGAAATGCAGATTACTCCACTTGCAAGGTGCTCCTCTTGGGCATCCAAGCTATCAGCAAATCAGAAGAAGATGTCTTCTTGTCAGAGGAGGATAGGGAGGCCACCCTGACTGTTGAACCAACTACCAACCCATGGGACACACCCTGGCAAGCTGCTGCCATCATGTTCGTGGCACCAACTGCTCTACAAAATGGCAGAGGCAACAGAACCAACTGAAAAATGTGCCAAAAAAACACGCAAAAACAAAATGGTCACCAGAGACTCTTTTTACTCTGCAGGAGCCACTGTGGGCCCCAGCATCGGCAGAGTGGCTGCAAATCTCTCCAGAATGTTGGCAGATCGTCCTATGACTTCCTTGGGAGTAAATCCAACCAGTGAACAAAGGGGCAATGTGCATGCGCCTGGTTACTTTCCCTTTCCGGCAGGTTATGTTCTTCTTTAAGGTGAAGGATTATCAATATCTCCTCACCTCAGCAGCCTTTGATCTAAAGGGTTCTCATGGGGAGGAGGAGAAGGCCAAACCGAACCTTACATCAACTCATAAGTGTCATAAGGAATTCTTCCCTAACTCAAGATCGGAGAAAAACATTTTTCCCTTCCCCAAGTTCTTCAAGACTCAGTTAAGGCCCGAAAGGGCCAAGCCTATGGCCAATAGGCAATTCCTATTCCGCATATGCTAATGAAATCCAACAGGTACAGTTTTTGGATGTGCCAGTGGCAGCCCTCCAGTCTTTGGGTCTACTGTCCGAGCATGGTGTTCACATTTGGGATAGCCATGTCAGTTCAGACCATGACCATGGCTTCAGTTGTAGCTATCGTATTGACACGTAAGATGCTACAACTGCTTCCTGAATGGAATTTCTGCCTGTGTGAGGGTACCAATCATCTCCGCAAAGCTACAACTTTTACTGTGGATGCTACGTTTGATGCTCTCACCTTCTTTGGCCAGAGTCATGGCAGCAGCAGCAGCAACTTGAGGTATGCTCTGGCTCCATACCTGGCCCACCGACTACCATTCAGAAACCACTATAGCAGCTTACCCCTTCCAGGAAGACAAGCTTTTCGGTGAAGCCTTGAACAAAATCCTCATGGATAAGATCAAGGCTCTGCCATAGAAACTGTAATGCCAGAACAGACATCCAGGTATGAATACTTCCTTTCATTTCTACCTTACAGATGTTCAAGTAGGAAACTGCAGAGGCAGACGGAACAACAAAAGTCAATTCTGCCAAGGACAGTATGGAAGTTCATCCTCAGAA